>NC_137623.1:4901874-5324549 GCF_963280865.1 Gymnoscopelus braueri
TTTGAATTATCAATATCTAATCAATGGAGCAATTATTTTTTATTTCTTGCCCACCTTTGGAGTTACATCATGGCAAGGTAACTACACAACCCAAACCTCTACCAAAGTGGTCTTACCCTTTAAGCGGAGGCAGCTTCCCGGGGCTGATGTCGTGGTTTAGAAAGCACATCACATAAAAACCGAGAGGTCAGCGATTCAGGTCCCTCACAACAGCCCTGATGCTATCCGTCAGCAGCCATGTCTCTCTCTCTCCCCCGTTTGAAACATCCACCAGCAGAAACGCTCCCGCTGTGATCCACTCACTGGAAGTCACTTTAGAGATGCCTGGAATGTCAAATTAAAAACTCTTGCTTGGAATCCGTCGCATCCAGCTGAGATCACCCCTAAGTCTCTCCTGTTACACTGAGTAGTTCCCCTCGAGCAGTAGAAAGTAACTAAGTACTCAAGTACTGTACTTAAGTACCATTTTTGTATGTATTTTTTACTTTACTGGAGTCTTTTCAATGCTTTTACTTCTACTCCACTACATCTCAGAGGCAAATATTGTATTGATACTCCACCACAATTATTTGAAAACTTTAGTTTACTAGTTACTTTGTAGATTTTGATTATTATTACAAAACTACTTCAGACCTGTGTACTGTAGCCTACTTTGGCTCACAACACGCCGCTTTGCGACGCGTTGTGAGCTTGTAGATCTGCTATTTTCAAAGGATTTGGGGAATGGGACTTTCTGCATAATGACTACTTTCACTTTTGGTACTTTAAGCACATTTTTGATGCCAATACTTTTGTACTTTTACTCAGGTACATTTTGAATACCGAACTTGTACTTGTAACGGAATATTTCTACAATAGGGTATCGATACGTTTACTTGAGTAAAAAAATGCGAGTACTTCTTCCATCAGTTCCATCAGTAACCGTATCTCATGAAGGAAACGAGGTTCTACATCATTTTATAGGCAATAACGAGGCTCTCTAGCAGGAAGGGATGACCTGAGAAGTATGCTGCTGTTGTCAACAGATGTCGGCTGCAATCACTGATGAAATACAGTGATTACTCATAACTTCACTCTATTAGATGTATTCCCTATGAAGGCATTAAAGGCCAGAGAGAAGATTTCTGGAAATGTTATTTTCTCGTTGATATCAAGAAGAAGGGACACTTACTCATACAAACGAGCAGAGACTCTGTGTACTACGTGCCAAGGCCAACCATTCGTCCAGAGTCGAGGAACATAAAAAGTCATGCAAGGAAAAAGGAATGGGGGGCTTCTGTTTATGTATTTTTTACACGAAACCATACCATGATGTTAAAACATTTTCACAAGCTATAGGAGGTCACTGCTTGGTTTCGGGGGACCCCCAGGGGACGTTGAGGGGGTTCCAGGGGGTCCCCAGCTAAATTAGTTAAAGGTAGGGTAAGTGGTATTTTTTGGTAACATTTTTTTTTTTTTTGTTAAAAAGGTTAAAGTACTATATTGTGATAGTAATCATTGCTACAGAGTATTTGTTGGGTCACAGGGGTCTCTCCAACTCTTTAATAAACAGAATATAGTACATTTTCAGGTAGGTGACAACATTTAAGCCAATCAGGAGAGAGCACTGGAAATGCATTTTCTGTTTAATAAAGAGCTGTATAGAGACATGGGAGAATCCTTTTACTGAACAAACACTCTATAGGAATGAGTACTATCACAATATAGAGCTATTTAACACTTATTTTAACCAAAGTAAATCACTTACCTATACCTTTAATATTAGCATCACAATCATTTCAACCCCTTGATCCATTTATAGGTTACGCTATTCGAAGATAGCAGATCTACAAGCTCGCTGCGCGGCGAGAAGTGACAACGCTGATGTGAGCTTGTACATCTGCTATTTTTGAACATTTTTGAAAAATCTTGAAAGAGTGTTTTCTAAATTTGAAAATATTTGAGGGTCCTTGGCAGGTATTTTATATTTTTGTGATTGTAATACCTTATTTAGTTGTATTCTTGTTGCAATATTTTTTCTCATATTCTGTAAGAATACTCCTTTTATTGTGGAAAAGTACCAGCTCCGCCCACCTATATGGGCCCCGCCCCCTGCTCCATGGTAACAGATTGGCGTGAGGCTCTGATTGGCCCTCGCCTCTCTGAGAGATGTCATATATACTGGCTGTGTGCCACATTGCTTCTTTATGCCTGATGAAGGTCCAAGCGGCCCAAACGTTGCATCCTAAATAAAAACCTCTTTATAAAGTGAAGACAGTGTGCGGGACTCCCTTCTCCTTCCATATTCAGGGTCCTTATTGGCACAAAAAGGTTTGGGAACCACTGCATTAGAGTGCTCTGCTTAACTGTGTTCTTATACTCGACTCGGTCCTTGGTCTCTCTGTCTATTTGTGTTGCAGGCCACGGGCACCATGTCGCTTCCTTGGCCTTTTACTGGCTGCATGCGTCCACAAAAAGTCAATTTGTCCTGCAGTTTAGCCTCGAACGCGCACACACACGCATGCACACACACACACACACACACACACACACACACACACACACACACACACACACACACACACACACGCATAGAGATAAGCTTTCAGCTGCGGAGATAATAACAAAAACCTTTAAGCAGTGGTGGAAAAAAGTATTCACATTTCTTACTTAAGTAAAAGTATCAATACTGCATTGCAGAAGTACTCTGTTACAAGTAAAAGGTCCGGAATTAAAATTTTACTTGAGGAAAAGTACAAAAGTATTGTTATCAAAATGTACTTAAAGTACTAAAATGTTTGAAAATAGCAGATCTACACGCTCACAACGCGTCGCATTGCGACGCGTTGTGAGCTTGTAGATCTGCTATTTTCAAATAGCCTATGTATAAAATAGGGCTACAGTGGTCAATACATGCTTTATAATATCATCATTTATATCTACAAAGTAACTAGTAACTAAAGTTGTCAAATAATTATAGTGGAGTAAAAGTACAATATTTTCCTGAGAGATGTAATGGAGTAGAATACCCCAACATTGTACTTAAGTGTACAGTACTTAAATAAATGTACTTAGTTACTTTACACCACTGCCTTTTAGGAACAAATGGGAGGAAATAACATATTTTCAGGTTCACAGAATTGCATTTATTGAAAGGTGTGTTTTCAGGCTGTGGGTGATTGTGTTGGAGGGTGATTGAACATAATTCACACACGGGTGGTCGATCGTTTTTACTCTTATGTCATACCCAACCTCTTCATCTCAAACTAATACTAATACTGTATTCCCTAAATCAGGGGTCTACAACGTTTTTTTCAGGACAAGGACCCCCTCGCTGAGAGAGAGATGAAGCAGGGACCCCCCACTACATATTGTATACAATTGTCGCAGATTAAACGTTTTCATCGATTCCAAAGATAACTTCCATAGACTTGTTCGACAACACTATCGATCCACTGCGAGCTTGTAGATCTGCTATTTTTGGTTAACGGTATCATGACATTCATTTTCACTTTTTTTATCTTCAATGTTTTATTTGGGGTTTTATGACCTCAATTACACCCAAAAAATCTGAACTTAGAACATTCAGTGGATTTTCTGTGGTCTGGGGTTTTCTGAATAATTAGGCTGAAAAGTAATCTGAGCTTGGCCCTTCGACAGTGAGGTCACAGTCGATTAATCCCGCCCACTCTCCTCCTCGCCCCTCCCCTCCCCTATCCTTTCCTTTGAGGGGGGCGGAGCAGAGGCAATGATTGACAGGCAAAATCCCTCACCAGCGACACCCGCAGGCAAAGATTTCTTTTTTCATTGCAGTTGAAAAGGCTTTAGAAATGTGAGAGAAAAACACCTGCCATGGATCACTGGAATGGAATTTTCACTTAAAACTTTTTGTACACTTTTGAAGGACCAGGACAAAGACTTTGAATGTGGTGTAAAAGTGAATGTCATTAAACCTTTAAAGTTCTCCTCATAATATAGGGACACTATCCTATAGCCCATATTCACACGGCGTCCATTTTGCTATTAAGTTAATGAAATGCCACCCCGTTGACACCCCTTTTTTTCAATGCAAAATACCAACATGGCCACCGTGTGAATATGGTCTATCACACAGAGATTTGGCGGGTGGCCCCCACGGTAGTAAGTCTGATATGAGGACCCCCTAGGGCATTGGTTCTCAAAGTGCAGGGTCCGGGGACCCCCAGGGGTCCTTGGGAGGGTTCCAGGGGGTCCCCAGCAAAAAATGTGTGAATATAGCATCACAATAATTGTAACCTTTTATACTTTGGCTTTTCAAAAATAGCAGATATACAAGCTCACCGAGTGCCGCGCTATGAGCTTGTATATCTGCTAATTTTTTTTTATCGTGATTTTTTTTGCAAACCTTTGAATATAAAATATTTTTAAGTGAACATTTGCAACTAAAATCGTTGCTGTTGCGGGGGTCCCTGGAACAAAATATTTGAGATGTTTTTTTGGGTCCTTGACATGAAAAAGTTTGAGAACCACTGTCCTATAGGGGTCCCCGGACCACCCTGTTGAAGATCCTTGGCCCCTATAAATCTCTCAATCTGTCTTCATTTGTCTCTCCTCTCCTATAACAGGTAAAGGGAGTTCTAGCATCTCGTCTGACATCAGTTCGAGCACGGATCACACGCCGACCAAAGCTCCAAAGAATGCAGCGACCACTGAAGGTAAGGAGGCATCTGGTGCTCGTTAGCTAACCCTCAGGCCCCCCCCTACCCCCCCTCCCCACAACAAACCCCACAGTGGCCCCTCCTCCCTCTCTCCCCTCTCATGCGCTTCTCTCTCTCTCTCTGTTGCTGCCTATTTTTGGAGAAACCTGTGTGTTCCTGCTGGGATAAAAACGGTAAATTGAATACCAGCGTTGGTAAAAGTACTCAGATGTTTTACTTAAGTAAAAATATCAATACTGCAATGTCTGTTACAAGTAAAAGTCCGGAATTCAACATTTACTTGAGTAAAAGTACAAAAGTATTGGTATCAAAATGTACTTAATGTACCAGAAGTACAAGTACTAAAATGTTTGAAAATAGCAGATCTACAAGCTCACAACGCGTCGCGATGCGACGCGTTGTGAGCTTGTAGATCCGTTATTTTCAAATAGCCTAGGTACGTAGCCTATAGAATAGGGCTAAAGTGGTTAATATGTGTTTTATAATATAATAATGTATATCTGCAAAGTAACTAGTAACTAAAGTTTTCAAATAATTGTAGTGGAGTAAAAGTACAATATTTGCCTCTGAGATGTAGTGGAGTAGAGGTAAAAGTATAGACAATTGGAAATACTCCAGTAAAGTGAAAGTACCTAAAAAATTACAGTACTTGAGTAAATGTACTTAGTTACTTTATACCACTGGTCCCTCCTCCCTCCCCTCTCATGCACTTCTCTCTCTCTTGCTGCCTATTTTTGGAGAAACCTGTGTGTTCCTGCTGGGATAAGAACGGTAAATTGAAAACAAACTGGCTCCACACACACACACACACACACACACACACACACACACACACACACACACACACACACACACACACACACACACACACACACACACACACACACAGCAGCTCCTCCACCATCAGAACCAATAGAAAAAGCCAAAAGCATTTCAGTTCATTGTGCTGCTTTGTTCTAACAAAAACATGCATGGCTTCTTCACTGCGGAAGAATGCTTGTCCAAACAATGAGGATATTGGACCTGGCGTGTGCGTTTGCGCGCGCGCGTGCGTGCGCGTGTGTGTGTGTGTGTGTGTGTGTGTGTGTGTGTGTGTGTGTGTGTGGTGGAAAAAAAAGTATTCAAAATGTTTACTTAAGTAAAAGTATCAATACTGCAATGTAGAAATACTGTCAAAAGTGAAGTAAATTAAAAAATTACTTGAGTAAAAGTACAAAAGTATTGGTATCAAAATGTACCTAAAGTACCAAAAGTAGAAAGTACTCATTATGCAGAATGTCCCATTTCACAAGTTTTCAAATGTATAAAAATATTTTGAAAATAGCAGATCTACAAGCTCACAATGACACAGACAGACAGACAGACACACACAGAGACAGACAGACACACAGACAGACAGACAGACAGACACACAGACAGACAGACAGACAGACAGACAGACAGACACACAGACAGACAGACAGACAGACAGACAGACAGACAGACATGATGTGGGAAGCATTGAAACAGAGTGAAAATTAAAGAGAATAGTTCAACCACGAGTGCTAATTTGTACGTTGTCGTACGAGCGACCGTGTTGGTCAGCGAAGAACAACACAAATTAAACTGAAACAACAGTCGAATAAATCTGTTGTACTTTCTGTTGCCGAGCAACACGGTCATCATGCATCAAAGTATCCGTTTGGTTTCATCCAGTCAGATGTTGAAGTTACTTTACAGCATTGCCTGCTCAGTAGTGGTGGAAAGTAACTAAGTACATGTACCCAAGTACAGTACTTAAGTACAATTTTGAGGTATTTTTAATTTACCGGAGTATTTCCAATTTGCAGTACTTTTACTTCTACTCCCCTACATCTCAGAGACAAATATTATACTTTTACTCCACTACAACTATTTGAAAACTTTAGTTACTAGTTACTTTGTAGATTTTGATTATTATTACAAAACATTCATTAACCACTTCAGCCCTATATACATTTCGGCCATTTGAAAATAGCAGATCTACAAGCTCAATGGGTCGCATCGCGACGCATTGTGAGCTTGTAGATCTGCTATTTTCAAATGATTTTCATTACATTTGAAAAACTTGAAATGGGACATTCTGCATAACGAGTACTTTCTACTTTTGGTACTTCAAGTACATTTTGGTACCAACACATTTGTACTCAAGTAAATTTTGAATTCCGGACGTTTACTTGTAACAGAGTATTTCTACATTGCAGTGATACTTTTACTCAAGTAACAAATGTGAGTCCTTTTTCCACCACTGTTTTACAGCATTGTCTGCTCAGGCAGTTTTTATATCCAAACTGGCAAACCGTATCGTACGGGAAGCTGCTCCTCGTTGTGAGCATCCATGTTATGAATGTAAGTTGCGTGACTGACATCTAATAGTTTAGAAAAATACTTTACGGCTGACAGATGTCTTTTGAGGCCTCATGTCAACAGCTGTCTCCAATCAAGCTCTAGTCTGTTATATTTTGTGATAACACTGTCAATCACAGGAGTTGATTCATGTTGACGTATAAAGCTTGTCAAAGCTTCAAAGTGCTTCATCATCGTGATTGACGGACGGACGGCAGCCGTTGCGTTCCTATAAATAAAACACCTTTCCATCTGAAGTATAAACGCTTCAGTTAGCGAGGGAATCCGGTTGAATTTTCCCCCATGGTTACCTCCAGTGGTGGGAAAAGTAATTTTTTTTAACTGAATTTAAAGTATGTTTTGTAATAATAATCGAAATCTACGAAGTAACTAGTAACTCAAGTTTTCAAATAATTGTAGTGGAGTAAAAGTACAAAGCCCTTGAATATGATGGAATATGATTAAGGATTACTGTGATTATAGTAAGCTCACATTTCATATCACTATATCACTATATCACTATTTTCAAACATATTCAAACATTTTAATACTGTCTGTAAGCAACACCTTGACATCTAGAGCTGATTGACAGTTAGAAAGTACAGCCTGGAGCTCCCGTTTGTTTTCTTGTCGACACAGACCTGAAACGGGGAGAAAGAATACCCCCCCCCCCGCTCACACACTCAAAGCATAATAAGATTGACACTGACTATATCCACGGGGGGCTTTATGTGTAGTTGCACGTGCGCACGTGCATGTGTGTTTGTGTGTGTGTGTGTGTGAGCAGTAGGCTACACATGTAATGAAGTAGCATTAGCAGCCGGAGGCTTCAGCTGCCGTTAGTGTCATGATATCCTCGTCACGTGGACCCCCTAATCCTTTAGGGGGGGTCCCAGGGGGTCCCCGGGCAAAATGAGTCCTGAACAGTTGACACTTCAGCTCTATTAAATTTTTGGGCTATTTTTGAAACATTTAGCCAAATGTTGACGTCAACGTTGTTGACAAATCCTGTCTTATGGGGGTCCCAGGCCCACATATGCTCATATATGGTCATTCTCTTATATGGTCACAGGGATATCTGATATCTTCTTTATTTTTATAAGTTACAGGAGTTCTTACTGTATGGTGATATGTACTTTCTGTCAATCAGCTCTAGATGTCAAGGTATTGCTTACAGACAGTATTACAATGTTTGAATATGTTTGAAAATAGCCTAGGTATAAAATAGGGCTTAAGTGGTTAATGTATGATTCATGATATCATAATCTATATCTGCAAAGTAACTAGTGACTAAAGTTTTCAAGTATAGACAATCGGAAATACTCTAATAAAGTAAAAGCACCTCAAGATTGTACTTAAGTACAGTACTTGAGTGAATGTACTTAGTTACTTTACACCACTGCTTAGAGAGAATAGAATTCAACAGAAAGGAATGCTTGAGGCGGCAGGCTCTTCCAATGACATCACATTCTTTCTGTGTGAATAAAGTATGCTATTCAGTATGAAGAAACTGTGTACTATCGGCAGACTTGCATTAGGCTAATAGTTCCTCTTCACCTTTAGAGAGGTAACTCCACCAGTGATGAACAGAATCAAATGTTCAGTTTTGTTATTGTTGGTTGTTATTTAGTATTTTCTTTACATTTGATATTCATTTAAATGTCAAAAGGGTCACAATAAGCTAAAGCTTCAGCCTACACATTTTTGGTCTATATATCTTTCACTGATTCATATCAAATGAAGGCATTGTATTGAATATCTTTTAATGACCAAAATAAAACTACTTCTACTACTACAAGTAAGACGCGCGAAGGCGGGAAGCGAACGCCAACAAAATTAAATGATAATGAAAAGAAATCATCTTAAAAAAGTTACCAATAAAAAAATATATAAAAAATACAAAAAAAATCTGCGTTAGAAGGAGCATCTTAGAAAAATACAAATTCCCCAAAAAAAAACTTGAACAATGTTTTTGAACAATTCAACAAAGTGTTTGAAGTGGCTGTTTCACCCACTTCCGGGGGGCGGAGCCAAAATCCGAGCCCGAAGTATTTGTTCGTAGACCCCCACTTAGGGGGGGTAGAAAATGTTTCGGAGCGATTCGGGCACTTTTCATTTAACATGGAGTTTCAATGGGGAGTTTTTAGGAACCTTCTCCGGGGCGTGGCTTCCGGGGGAAGGGGCGGGCTTAAACGCAACCTTGACAGGTGTGTTCAGTTTTCAAAGGCCTTTCATTTGATTGCGAACGCTCCAAGTGGAGCTTACTATGTAACCGTGCTCGGGTTGTGTGTGTGTCCGTGTGTGTCTCCGTGTGTGTCTCTGTGTGCGTGCACTGCCTCAGCCCTGTGTGCAGCCAAGTAAATGTCCAATATAGACGTACCATACATCAAATGAAAGGCCTAAGCCGCGCCTCCTTCCGCGTTCGCAACTACTACTAATTATACGTAGCCTGCGAGTTAGTTCAGGCAGCATACACTCGAGAGGTTACATGCATACTCATTCTATGTGTCATAGCATCATGCAGACCCATACAGTACGTCATTCACTGACGTGGCAGTCAGCTGTCCAATCGGGCGGGTTATTTAAGCTCACTTACATCTGTGTTCCGTCCGCTTTGTGTGTTATGGTTGTTGTCATGCGGCGTTTGCTCCCTCCACCACCCCAGCACCACCAGTGGGCTCTGCTATTAGTTCTGTTCCCCATGGGGGGGGGGGGGGGTTGTATTATATCTATCTCCCTGCTCTTAATGGTTAATGATGGTTGTCTAAATTGTGCTGAGCAGGGAGAAAAATGTAGCAGAGCCTGAACGCCAAGATAAAATATTACATCCACACTTGTATTCTAATTCTATAATATTGGTTCAATATATTTGTGAGTTATCTGACTGAACTACTAGCTGTTGTTAAGCTTCACCATCCATGGTCCACTGAATGAGCTTGAGAGAGAGAGATGTCGTGTGTGATTTTAGACACCACAGAACATTGTTCCGCTTCCAGTCAGTCACAGCTCAGTACAACAGGAGGAAATGCTGACTCACTGGGCCTTGGTTGTCTGGTTGCAACCCCCAACCTGGATATTACGGGAAATTGATCATTAGTTTGTCCCTGTGTATATTATGTCTACTAGGAGAGCAACCTGATAGATAGATTAGATAGACTAGCCCATACCCGGTCGACCCAAGACACCAAGACAGACAGACAGACAGACAGACAGAGGTTACTCCAATTATATAGTTGGATAGTAGGATCGATAGATAGATAGATAGATAGATATATAGATAGATAGATAGATAGATAGATAGATAGATAGATAGATAGATAGATAGATAGATAGATAGATAGACAGCACAGGCGGTGGACGGTGGCTCCCCAGACTCCTGTGTTATAACCAAAATTGTTATTTTCTTTCGTCCCTGTTAAGTGGGAGTAATTACACGGTCTGGAACCACTACGGCCACAGTGAAATCCCCCCGCCTTACACACACACACACACGCACACACGCACACACGCACACACACACACACACGCACACACGCACACACACACACACACACACACACTCAGTGTCGTGTGGTCCGCTAAACTAATCAGGAAGCCGTCTGGCCTGCATCCCCACTGTATGCTGTTAGCAGGCTATAAGGCTAAATTAGCACGACGTTTTGCCCCTTATGCTGACCTGTAGTAGAAGGTTACATTCTTACTTTTGTTTTACATTTATGTGATATTTCGTCTCTCTCTGGTTGAAACCTCATTTGTCCAAAACTGTGACTTTCCAGGATTCAAATTCAAAAGTATCAAAAGTAGCAGATCTACAAGCTCAAACGCAATAATCTGCTATTTTCAAAGGATTTTTATGCATTTGAAAACTTGTGAAGTGGAACATTTTGCGTGATGAGTACTTTTACTTTTGGTACTTTAAGTACATATTGTTCCCATTACTTTTCTACTTTTACTCAAGTACATTTTTTCCGAACTTTTACTTGTAACAGAGTATTTCTACATTGCTGTATCGATACTTTTACTTTAAAAATACGAGTACTTTTTCCACCACTGTGAGTCAGTCTGACCTAAATAAGTGTCGCAGACACTATGTGGACAGAAAGCCAGTCTTTTGTCACTCGTCACCAGTGGTCTGTTTGACATAATGCCTCCCCCCCCCCCCCACCCTACCCCACCCCCCTGAAATTAAAACTAGGAAGTCGTTGCTTGTTTGTTTGTCTTGGTTGTGTAGGAATTGGAAGAAACAAAAGAGTTGTGGCGGCCAGGCTCCTCCGCTTGTCTTGCGATGAGGTCATCTGGTGTGGGGTTTTACGCAATGTGGCTCTCTTTTTTATTTGTTATTCAGAAGAAGGCTGTGGGCTATAGCCTGGAGTCGGGCCGCTTTGTTAGCCTTGAGACTGAAAATGTTCTGCCTTGTACAACGAATCCTCCCTAATGGGACGAAGCTCAGTGTCTTGCAGACAGCAAGGGTACAACAAAAAAAAGGAAGATAGGCTATGGTCTGGTTGGAAACCATAAAAAAAATATGGTCAGCGTCAGCCGTCACGCCATTGGGTTCTACAGACCGTAAATAGAGCCTATTTTTCAGCAATTTCAAATCCATCCATCTTTCTTTATCTGGAGCACTGCACGGAAATGAGTGCTATTGGTTGGGGACCATGAGCGGGGGTGGGGAATTAATGCTATTGGTTGTGCGGCTTGTCTATCAAATCATCACAAGGTAGCCCCCCCCCCCCAATGGAACTGGGTACTATGTTCAATCCCCGCCCTGCGTCCTTGATGGTATGATCCCGTTGTGTGTACTCTGGGCATTGTTTGGGCACACCTACTACCACTGGGGTGCCTCAGGAATGTCTCAAATGTGGTGTGTGTGTGTGTGTGTGTGTGTGTGTGTGTGTGTGTGTGTGTGTGTGTGTGTGTGTGTGTGTGTGTGTGTGTGTGTGTGTGTGTGTGTGTGTGTGTGTGTGTGTGTGTGTGTGTGTGTGTGTGTGTGTGTGTGTGTGTGTGTGTGTGTGTGTGTGTGTGTGTGTGTGTGTGTGCGCGCGCGTGTGTGTGTGTGTGTGCGTGTGTGTATGCGCAAACTGACAACACCCTTCGAGGCTATGGGTCTTGACCATTGTTTTGATGCTGCCGTATGATCAAGTTATAGCCACTGGTAGAGTTATAGATAGAAAAATGTTCGCGAAAATGTGTGCAAATCTTTTGAATATACATATATATGCATTTTTAACTAAGATCTCTGCTTCTGGGAGTCCCTGGAACAAAATATTTTGAGATGGGGGTCCGCAGACGAATACATATCATTTTGGCAGACCCTTGACATGAAAAGGTTTGAGAACCACTGATATTATAGCAACATAAGTTATTTAAAATGAAATAAAAAACTGTTAGGATTCCCCCAGAAGCAAAGATTTTAGTTACAAAATGTTCGCTCTAAAAAAACATATATATTCAAAGATTTGCAAAAACTTTAAATTTTTCAAAAAGGAAATACCAGATCTACAAGCTCGTAAATCTGCTATTTTTGAATAGCCCCAAGTATAAAATAATGGTTATACTGTAGGTGAAAAATCTAAAATGACACAGTAGGCCTATATGCGTTCCCGGTCTTAATCCATTAAGACCGGGAACGCATCTGTTTAACTTTTTTGATTTGAGCTATAAAGCATTATTTTACACTTTGGCTATTCAAAAATAGCAGATCTGCAAGGTGCCGCGCTACGAGCTTGTAGATCTGCTATTTTTGCAAAATCGTGAACATGTGTGCAAATCTTTGAAAATATACTGTTTTAAAGCAAACATTTTTAACTCAAATCTTTGCTTCTGGGGGGTCCCTGGAAGAACATTATTTTGAGATGGGGGTCGGCGGCCAAAAACATAATCATCTTGGGGGTCCTTGACATGAAAAAGTTTGAGCACCACTGATTATAGAAACATAAGTTTTTCAGAATACTGTTGGGAAGACCTTTGTAGAATTGGCTTCAGGTCTTAATGGGTTAATGGATAAAGTGAGTTAAGATAACACTCTGGATTTTTTTCCCCCTGTGCAGCCATGGCTAGGTAGGGGTTCTAGCTCCTTCAACCATCTGTCATGGCACCAGGAAATTAGCCTCATGGCGGGGGAACAATGCTACATGCCTTGGCCGGCTTCCTTTCTGACTGCCAAAGGACCAAAGGAAAGTTGATAACTGCCATGCAGGGAAATGTATTTTCTGCTTGTATAGCATAAAACACCTCTTAAAAAAAGAAAGAAAAAAAAGAAGAAGTTAGACGTGTTAATGTTTACATGTGTATAAGTTGACCTCAGTCGACACTTTCAAACCACACAGACACACAAATACTTTAACGCTGATTAATTTGATCAACTTCTGCCTCAGAGCGTTCCCACACCACATCACAACACACTCAGGGCTAGCGAGAGGGACGGGCGGACGGACGGACGGCCAATGCAGTCTAAACATTGTTTGGTAAATAACGCTCCCCGTCTCCAAGATGTTAATATTTTCACCTTCCCGCAGGAGCAACAAAGTCCCTCGGAGCTCGTCCGCAAACTAACCACAGGCTCTGCAGTTGTGTATACTATACAGCTCTAGTATTTGGCTGTTGATGTCCAAATATGAGAGGAACTGGAATGGGGCGTTTTCGCCTGTCACGGACATCGTGCACTTCAGGGTGCGATGGTGCCTGTCCACTGCTAAACTGTCACTTATCACTGATAATTATTAGAGTATATTAGCGTTAGGGAAGCTACTTGGACAGCGTAGCTTGTAAAGCTACAAGTAGCTCACCACCATGGCAGTAGCTTGATCAAGCTACATTTCTACCCCTGGAGAAATGTAGCTTGTTAAAGCTACATAGAAAAAGCAGCTCAGCTACTTTTCTTGTTTCAGCGTTAAATTGAGAATGTACATGTGGTGTAGTATACAATTACAGGGGTTCCCAACCTTTCTGATACCAACCATGGACCGGCTGCCAGTTCTTGAAAAATGTGCGGACCGGAAAGGAAATATATGAACACATAATTTGTTGTATATATTCCACATACATGTTTATCATATATGTGGCATATATGTGGACGTATAATATACGTCCACATATATGCCACATATATGATAGTTTATATTATAAACTATATGTGAGACATATATAGTTTATATGGGGCTTATTGGTGGAGCGGCTGGTCCTGTGTTTTGTTGGGACAGCAGCCATGTTGATAGCTAGGTGCTCAAGTGGGTGCAGAGGTTTGTTTGGAAGGGAAAAAATGCTTTCTGGAGATACATTCTTGGCAGGCGATGTAAGCTGCTAGTAGTAATGTACTCCTCCTGACCTCTGTGTTTGATTGGGTTATAGAGGATTTGAAGGAGCAGTGAGTCTTCGGTCAGTAAAGTATGGAAGTTTGCTTTTCCATGGACAGTTGCAGACACAAGAGACCTGTAAAAAGTGTTGATTTCGTCGACTAAAACTAAGATAAAAAATGTTCGTCGACTACCTTTTATCACCGACGAAAACGAAATAAAAACGAAATAAAAACTGACCTATGATGATTAAAAATATTATTATATTTTACAAATAAAACACAAATAAAAACCAGACTAAAGTGTTAATGAGGGACCTAGTGGAGAAGAGATCCAGTAGAACTAAGACGAGTCAAGTGAAAATACCAGATCTACAAGCTCACACGACGCGTTGTGAGCTTGTAGATCGGCCATTTTCATCATGCAACCAAGTGTAAAATCAGCCATTATGACGCCATCAAGGCACCGCCCAAAATACACTTAGTCGACTAAAACTAGACAAAAACTAAAACATTTCAGATGAATAAAATATGACTAAAACTAAATCAAAATTTGCCGTCAAAATCAGCACCGCCTGTAAATATTCACAATTGTAAAACTGGGAAAGAAAAGAACCTCTCCACCACAGAGCAGCGTTGGTTGCTCTGTGGTGGAGAGGTAAATAAAACTATGCGAAAAGGACATTTATTGTGTGCTATGGGCTGTTTTCTCATGTTTGGTGGTATTGTTGAGCCGTGCTGCACCGTGAGACTTTTGTTTAATATCTGGAGTGTTTGCTGGGTTGTTCTGCTTTGCAGTTGCTTTTCTCTCGATATCTTTAAACGTGTGCCTTCAACATCAGCTGTGAAGAGAGAAGTGTTTGGCTGTCGACTTCTTTTTTCTGCAACCCAACGCTCGTAGACGTTTGTGTTTGTGTTTTTTGAAGACAAAATGGAGAGAAAAAGAAAGAAGGTCACCAATGCAGGCACTCACTGCTTTTTTCCCCCATATTTTCCCCATCAGCTGTGCTCGCCCCTCCCCCCTGCCTTCACTCTCTCTCGATCCTGCAGCCAGGGAGGAAATCTGAGTGAATATGCACAGAGAAAGGGCGGCGAAAAGAGAACGAAAACAAGTGGAGGGCCAGTTTACAGAAGGAGGGGAATGGGGGGGAGGGGGGAGGGGGGAGCGTTCCATCTCATAACTCTTCTCTGATTACTGCCTTTTAGTCTTCCTATCCTCTGTCTCGGAGCAGGAAACGCACAGTCCCACTTGTTTTGAAATGCGTTTTGCCCTTTTTCTTTTTGTGTGTTTCTCCTCCAGAGTCCCGTTTGGTTTCTCTCTGCGTTAACCCATTCAGACCGGGAACACATCTTTGTGTGATTTTTTTTGATTTCTTTGGGCTATTCAAAAATAGCAGATCTACAAGCTTGTAGATCTGCATTTTTATTTTTTTTATTTTTTAATATATGTGCAAATCATTGAATATAATGTCATATATTTTTTTTAAAGCAAACATTTGTAACTCAAATCTTTGCTTCTGCGGGGATTCTACAAATGTGTTCTAAATCCTAACAGTTTTCTGAAACGCTTGTTTTCTTGTTATGTTGCTATAATATCAGTTGATTCTCAAACTTTTGTCATGGCAAGGACCCCCAAAATGATATGTATTTGGGCTGTGGACCCCCATCTCAAAATATTTTGTTCCAGGGGACCCTAACAAGCAAAGATTTGAGTAAAAAAAATGTTATTGTATTCAAAGATTTGCACAAATGTTCAAGATTTCTCAAAAATAGCAGATCTACATGCTCATAGTGCGGCACTTGCCAAAGTATAAAATAATGTCAAAGTGGTTCAAATCTAAAATGACACAGCTATGCGTTCCCGCCCGGTCTTAATGGGTTAAAAGTGGAGCTGGTTTTGGACAGGGTTCGGGAACGATGCCACTTGGCCTGAAACGTACACTCTGCTGCTTGTAAGACGTTTGGCCCACGAGTGATGTTTTGACTCTGATACACCTGGGGCTTTGGGACTTGATGTGGACAACATGACCTCAATTATGGTTACGCTCTCTGCACGGGTTTGAATGGCACCCTGGACGTTATGTATACGCCGTTTACCAGTGGTGTAAAGTAACTAAGTACATTTACTTAAGTACTGTACTTAAGCCCAATTTTGAGGTATTTGTACTTCACTTGAGTATTTCCAATTTCCAATACTTTTACTTCTACTCCACTACATTTATTTGAAAACTTTAGTCACTAGTTACTTTGTAGATTTTGATTATTATTACAAAACATACATTAACCTCTTCAGCCCCATATACATTTCGGCCCTTTGAAAATAGCCGATCTACAAGCTCACAGCTTGTAGATCTGCTATTTTCATATTATTTGTGTAATTTTTTTTATACAGTTCTTACTATTATAGAACCTTTTTTCTTGAGCTCATAGCCTAAAACAGTGGTTCTCAACCAGTGGTCCGGGGACCACCAGTGGTCCTTGAGGGGGTTCCAGGGGGTCCCCAGCAAAAGCGTTAATACATTTTCACCCCTTTATCCATATTGTATACGTTGGCTATTCAAAAATAGCAGATCTACAAGCTCACAGCGCGTCACTTCGTGCCGCGCTGTGAGCTTGTAGATCTGCTATGTTTGAACATTTTCGAAAAATCCTGAAAGTGTTTGAAGAATTTCGTAGAATTTAGCATTTTTTTTAACACAAATCTTCTCTTCTGGGGGTCCCTGGCACAAAACATTTTCTGAGAGGGGGATCCGCGACCAAGTATATATCAATTTAGGGGTCCTTGGCATGAAAAAAGGTTGAAAACCACTGGCCTAAAAGAATCCCTCAGTTGCAGAATCGGGGTCAGACAGCAGTAGATCCACCCACCACTTCCTCTGTTGTTCTGACCACATCAGATGGGCTTTCACTACATTTGCTCCTCATCATCAGAACCAAATCAGTCCTTTGGGATGGATGGTGTGTAGGCTTTCCCCAGGACTGTGTGTTCCTCATGCAGTGTGCAGCACGTGTGTGCCGTGCACGGCCAACGTTATCCCCTTCAGTCACTTTAACCCTTTAAGACCGGGGGACGCATCTGTGTAACCACTTTATCCATATTTTATACTTTTGGCTATTCAAAAATAGCAGATATACAAGCTCATAGCGCGGCACCGAGTGCCGCGCTATGAGCTTGTAGATCTGCTAA
Organism: Gymnoscopelus braueri; assembly: GCF_963280865.1. NCBI lineage: Eukaryota > Metazoa > Chordata > Actinopteri > Myctophiformes > Myctophidae > Gymnoscopelus > Gymnoscopelus braueri. The sequence goes on from NC_137623.1 coordinate 4,919,396, forward strand.
AAAAATTTTTTTTTTTAGATGGGGGTCCGCAGCCAAATACATATCGTTGTGGGGCTCCTTGACACTGACATTAATATTATAGCAACATAAGTGTTTCAGAAAACTGTTTTAAACTGATTTAGAAGACATTTGTAGAATCCCCAGAAGCAATAACATTTTAGCTAGAAATGCTCGCTTTAAATATATATATATTCAAAGATTTGCACAACATTTTTCACGATTTTTCAAAAATAGCAGATCTACAAGCTCATAGCGCGGCACTCGGTGCCGCGCTATGAGCTTGTATATCTGCTATTTTTGAATAGCCCAACGAAATCTAAAAATGACACACAGATGCGTTCTCAGGTCTTAAAGAGTTAACACGGCCATCACTCCACACGCGCTGTCCTGTCCGCACACGCGAGAGGTGCAACGGAAAGCTGACTCTGGACGGATAACCGGAACGCTCGACCCAGAACACGCCGGCTCGCCAGCGGTTCTTGTTATTCTTGTATTCGTTTTACTGAGGTTAAAGGGATAGTTCACCCCCAAAATGACTTTAATTTGATGACCAACAGAGTCATCTTTGAGCCGGTCATCAAGTTATTAAGGCTCAGGAATGTGACAAAAACTAAAATATCTCCATGAATTCAAGGCTCCATGGAGTAAGTAATCGATAGGAAAAAAAGTCATATTGGGCGCAGCGCGAGGCGATGTGAGCTTGTAGATCTGCTATTTTTGGCTAAAGATTCGCTTCAGAATAGGAATGCTATAGTCAGGGCTGTTAACAAAAACATGTGGACACGGCTCACAAAAGCGCCACATTTTTTCTACATGCTCTCCATCAACATAAGTTTCATTTTTGACGGGGAGCCACGTCATCAAGATGGCAGAAGGCGGCCATCTTGGATTTCAAAGATGGCCACCATGTAATATCTATAAGTGCCAATATCTTGGCTTCCAAGCCACTTAGAAGGTCAATCTTGGTGTCAAAATATATATTTCTGGGGTCAAGGAATTCAATAAAGTTATTGAGAACATCAGCAAGTGACTATTCCTGCCAATATTTAAACATTTGGTGCATTCTGGCAATTAGTCACTTAGGTGCAGATTTGAGAAGGATGTGGACACGGCGGACAAAAGCAACACATTCTTTCCACATGCTTTCCACATCACCATAACTTTTAACATTTTGGTGGGAGCCACATCATCAAGATGGCGGAAGGCGGCCATCTTGGATTGCAAAGTTGGCCACCATATAATATCTATAAGTGCCAATATATCGGCTTCCAAGCCACTTAGAAGGTTAATCTTGGTGTCAAAATATACATCTGTGTCAAGGAATGCATTTAAGCTATTGAGAATACCACTAGATGTTTTTTTGTACCAAGATCAAATAAATATGTTCATTCTAGCAATGTATATTTACATCATTTTCATCTTGGTTAGTGGTAGTGGTAGGACGCATTGAAAACTGGATAACATGCATGAAGTGATATTATTAGCTTCACTTTCTAGGATAACAACATATTCAAATTATCTGTCACATTGACAAGTGCAAAGATCTGTGCAATTCCAGTGCGCCTTCTTGCATGAGCACCTTGCACCAGTTTAATGCAGGCTTTTGATGCCATCTGTAGAATGCTCCACACAGGAAGCCAGACCTGGTTGTCAACTAGCCTGGTTCCAGCCGAATCTGCCTTTGCAAAATCACATCGCACTTTAGCCCTCGGCAGATTAGGTCTGGCCCCCCTCCATAGAGATTCCATTTCTCTCCCTCCGCAGTGGTGTGGAGCCAACCAGGGCCCAGTATCCAAATGTGGGCGGGCTTATCACCTTATTTGGAGCAATGACGTACAAGGAAGCACTGCTCTGATTAGTTCGTGAACAAGGAAGCACTGCTCTGATTGGTTTAGGTCTAACCAATAGAGTCCGTTTGGATCTTTTTGTAACCGCCCCTTGGAAAAAAATCTATCGTTGATAGGGACCAGACTAATATCCACGCAGTGTGTCGTGTGATATTGTCTGGCCACGCGAGGCTAGTTGTCAACATCCAATGTCCAGCCCTGGACTGGGTGTCGGCTGCTGGGCCAGTTCAGACGAGGCCCAGATCCCAGACTGGTAGGCAACTTGCTTCACATGCTGCAGCAATTAATCTTAAATTGGTGGAATGTGTTCCAAACTTCCATTATTCTGTTCTTCTGGCCGAAGCACTCTCTAGGTAAGTAAGTAAGGCGGAGAGGCTTATTGTCGGTATCAGCTGAGAACGCGGGAGTCTATCTCTGTTACAATGCGCTAGACCCCTCAGAGATGGACTGCTGAGATTGAGTGCCACACCTACGTTCAGCTCCCAGTACTTACAGCACGACATGCCGCACCCAGGCCGTGCTGATCATATGTTGAGTTGATGGTGCCGGGATCGAAACCATGACCTTGTGGTCGAAAGGCGAGAGCTCTACTGACTGAGCTACCCGGTGCTTCATTGACAGATTCCAAATCCTACTGGCTTCTTGCATTTCCTGCAGAATGCTGATGTGTCACAGCCTGTGTAAAAGTGGAAGACGGGAAGTGCTGTGGACTTTGCCCATAGCATGGCAGATGGTATTTATATGAAGATAGGTGTAGGTCTTTCCAGCGCCAAAAGCGACCCAGATGTCCATAGCTAGATACTTTGGCATGGAACTCGCCGATGAGGACAACGACAACATCTGTATCTATAGTGAGTACCAAGCAGGTAGAACAGCCATGCTCCAGGGCATCAAGCAGGTGAATTTGTGTCCTGGTGTCGGCCTCTTCATGGTTACATGGCAGCATGGAGTGGCCGGTGTACGTGCTGACCACTGTGATGCCAGATGTAATGAAGACCAGCTTGCCCTCTGGCCAGGCAGTTAATGAAAACTTCCCAGAGAACAAAGTAAAGAGCTCCTGCTTGTTCATGGGGTCACGCAAGAAATCGGACCAATTCTCCGGCAGCTTGTTCTTTCACGGCCACCTTCCGTCGTATCCCTTGCCTCTTCTGACTTATTTCCCAGCCGTAGTTTCGCCTCTGTCAGACAGAGAGGGAGGGCATGGATGGTTTTCATACTTAAAGAAGGTGCTCATGTCCCCCCTCTCTGTGTTGCATGGCTAAATATTATCAGAACAAAAGTGCCACCACATCATCCTTCAACATTGAGATCTGCCCTGCCTGCTTGGTCTTGGATGTTGAGCATCTGAAGAGAGGCAGTGAGTTCTTGATGGGCTCATTGAATGGACTGTCTGCGGTCCCTGATCACTGTCTTAAGGTACTTGTTGTACTGATCTCTGTCCATTGATTTCACAGTGCAGACTGTGTCAACCACTGACTGGTCAATCACATTTCATGCCTGTGGGTATCGTCTAGGAACAGATTGCCCATCAGTTGGATGGGCAATCTGTTCCCAGACGATACCCACGAAGCAGACAGACAATTCTATACTCTTGCTCAAAGAGATTCTTGGTGAGCTCCACTGCACCTCCAGAAGTTCCAGAACCCTTCACCAGTTCACTATTCTGCTGCAGCTTTTCACAGTCTCCACGTATGATACTCTTGTCAAAGTTCTGCAGTAGTTACATGCAGACCGCTGGAGCAAACCAAGTGAAGGCAACAATTGAAGGGTGCTCAACACTTGCTTCCTGATGTAAATTATGTGAAAATAAATAGGAAATAATTGTCAGATCTGTCAAGTTCAATAAAAATCATACCAGTATGTTGTGCATAATCTATAGCCGAGGCATACAAAGTTGTGTAGATATATTGCCAGAATGAACCAAATGTTCAAATTGTGGCAGAAATAGTCACTTGTTGGGCGGTGTAGCCGCCCCTATAAGTGGGGTTGGGACACCTCATTAGCTGTACTGTGATTGGCTCATTAGTACACCCCTAGCTGTACTGTGATTGGCTGACTCTATTGGCTGACTCTATTCAGCACTGTGATTGGCTAGCGAGACACATGATGACATCAATTAGTGCATAATCCTAATAAATAGGATTATGCACTTCAAAAAATCCATATTTTTTTTGAAGTGAGCTTCCATCACTATGATGACCACTGTGATGACCACACCGCCCACTTCACACTGGGTGTGATATTTGTTATTCTAAATAGCTTTCTTGAATTCCTGGACCCCAAAAACATACATTTTGACACCAAGATTGACCTTCTAAGTGGCTTGGGAGCCGAGATATTGGCACTTATAGATATTACATGGTCATCTTTGAAATCCAAGATGGCCGCCCTCTGCCATCTTGATGACGTGGCTCCCCGTCCAAAATGAAACTTCTGGTGATGGAGAACGTGTAGAAAAAATGTGCCGCTTTTGTGAGCCGTGTCCACATTTTTCTAAAATCTGGTCAACCGGACTACTAGGGTTCAAGTGGTTAAGGAAAAAAATAATATATCACACAAAGATTTTGGCGGACCCCCTGTAGTAACTCTGAGGACCCCCTAGGGTCCCGGACCCCCTGTTGAAGACCCCTGCTTTAAGGTTAGGAATAAGGTTAGGTTTAGGCATAGTTTTACTGAGGTTACATTCAGGAATACCTGGTGGCGACCTTATTGAGGTCGTTGGATTTGACCCGGGGCGAGCGTGTGTTGGGGCGAGCGTTCTTGTATTTCTCTGGAGAACGCCACCTCAAGTAAACTCCATACCCCCCCCCACACACACACACCCCCCAACCTTGACATCCTGATTTAACAACCTGTGGCATGGCCTAAATGTTGCATCACCTTTCTTAACATTTCGCCGTCAGTGATTTGCAACAGATCGGATGGGCTTAGTTCAGCCTGTTCAGTCTGCCTGGTGCCAGATCTCTGTTGTCATTCCTATTCTGGAGAAATACCGCTGTGATAAATAGACACACAGGAAGGAGGATCTTGTCCTGTCCGAGGGAGTGAGCTTTGAGCAGATCGAGGCTTCATGTTTGGCTTCACGTCGGATCATATCTGAGTGCCTGCAGTCAGTGGTGGAAAAAGTACTACCAATTGTTTTACTTAAGTAAAAGTATCAATACTGCAATGTAGAAATACTCTGTTACAAGTATAAGTCCGGAACAAAAAGATTACTTGAGTAAAAGTACAAAAGTGTTGGTATCAAAATGTACTTAAAGTACCAAAAATAAAAGTAGAAGTTATGCAGAATTTCCCCTAAAATGTGTAAAAGGCTATTTATTGAAAATAGTCGATATACAAGCTTGTAGATCGACTATTTTCAAATAGCCAAAGTTTACATAGGGCTGAAGTTGTTAATGTTTGTTTTTTAATAATCAAAAAAACTAGTAACTAAAGTTTTCAAATAGTGGAGTAAAAGTATAATATTTGCCTCTGAGATGTAATGGAGTAGAAGTAAAAGTTTCGAAAAATGGAAATACTCCAGTAAAGTAAAAATTCCTCAACATTGTACTTAAGTACAGTACTTGAGTATTATGTTTACTTTACACCACTGTTTTTTTTTTGTTGTGGCTCTGGCACCCTTAGGCCAGGGTCGTCACACGTGTATCAAAGGACCTGGCACATACAGTGTATTGAAACCAAGCGCTATAGGGAAAAGCTGACCAGTGAGGTCCTTCCAGAAGAAGGGGGGGGGTAGGTAGCATGGAAGCTTGGGGAGAACTAGCCTGTGTTTCCGGTCACAGTGAGGACATTGTGAACAAACCCCCCCCCCCCCCCAGGCCCCCTATTGTCTGGAAGCTTGTCTGGTGACACAAGAGCTTCCTGTAGTGAAGGCCTCTCTCGCTGATAGCCGTTGCCACGGTAACATCAACTTCCACGTATTCAACAAAAAGAAAATAACACAAAATAATACTCACACATTTTATCAACAAATCAAGGACATTAAGCCATTCAATCCGGGAACGCATCTGTGTCATTTTAGATTGCTTTGGCTATTCAAAAATAGCAGATCTACAAGCTCATAGCGCGGCACCGAGTGCCGCGCTATGAGCTTGTAGATCTGCTTTTTTTTTTTTATCGTGAAAATGTGGGCAAATCTTTGAATATATATTTTTTGAAGCAAACATTTGTAACTCAAATCTTTGCTTCTGGGGGGTCCCTGGAACAAAACATGTTGAGATGGAGGTCCGCAGCCAAATACTGTACATTTCTAAAAATGTTTTCTAAATCCTACAAGTATGTTTGCTATATCAGTGGTGCTCCAACTTGTCCATATCAAGGACCCCAAAAATTGTATGTAGGCCTATTTGGCCGCGGACCCCCCATCTGAAAATATGTTGTTCCAGGGACCATTACAATATAACAACAACACAACATGAGTTAACAACAACAACAGTCTCAAGGTACATCAACAATCAACAATAGGCATACATTATTCAAATCTAATTTAGAGTGGACCTAGTCTATACAAATATTATACGTGATCGGATTGGGAAACTGATTTTCTCACAATTGATTGATTGATTGAATACTTTATTAACAGTTTGCAAAGACAAGCACAGGGAAGTACAGTTCAATACAAGGTCTATTGTGGATTTAAACCCCAACAAAAAGCACTATGGCTTGTTTCCATTGGGGTCCTTTGCAGTGGTTTAAAGTAACTAAGTACATTTACTCGAGTAATGTACTTAAGTACAATTTTGAGGTACTTTTAGTTTACTGGAGTATTTCCAATTGTCTATACTTTTACTTCTACTCCACTACATCTCAGAGTAAAATATTGTACTTTTACTCCACTACAATTATTTGAAAACTTTAGTTACTAGTTACTTTGCAGATATAAATGATTACATTATAAAACATATATTAACCACTTTAGCCCTATTTTATACCTAGGCTATTTGAAAATAGCGTTGTGAGCGTGTAGATCGGCTTGTAGATCGAGCTTGTAGATCGGCTATTTTCAAACAATTTAGTACTTTTACTTTTGGTACTTTAACTCTCTCAGTGCCACGCCCCGACATATCCCGAGTTTTTCCCGAGTACCCTCAGTGCCAGCACGAGAAATCCCGAGTTTTTACTTTTGACTGTGGTCGCGCTATTCTGTATATTTTTCATGATCACTTTCGCTTCCTGACTACATCAGACTCACCCGGAGCCGGATGTAAAAAAAAAAATTCATTTCCGGGTCACGTTGTTTTTCTCCGGTGATTTTCGGCCAGAATAGGGAAAGTCAAGTTTTTTTCACACGGTATAAAAAGCGAACGGAGAGGTCCACGTCTACTCTCTTTGGTCTGGGTGACGATCAGTCATCGTAGTCGTGTATCGCATCGTAATTTAGCCTGATCAACGATTGTCAAAATGTCAACATCCGGTTAGGACCGGATATGACGTGAGCCTGTTTGGGAGGGGGTGAGTGAGCCAGCGAGGTCATCAATGTGTCGATTTGTTGCTCTCTACTGGTAGAACTGTATTATGGGTTTAAAACCCCAATCAGATCATTTATTTGAATGAAAAATTACAAAATTACAAAATTAAAAAAAAACGCAAATTCCTGGCAGTTTGGGAGTACTTTATGAAAATACTCTTGGCACTGAAAGAGTTAAGTGCATTTTGATGCCAATACTTTTGTACTTTCACTCAAGTCAATTTTGAATTCCGGACTATTACTTGTAACGGAGTACTTCTACATTGCAGTATTGATACTTTTACTTAAGTAAAACATTTGAGTACTTTTTCCAACTCTGGGAGGGGGTAGGGGGTACTTACTTACTCCTACTGCCGGGGGGCACTTCATGGCAGAAAGAGCCCCATGCAGCAGAGGAGACAGAGAGGAACAGGAACAGGAAGGTGTCACGGGGGGGTTAATGGCATTGAGATAATGGATTGGTCTGTTCCGGACAGATGCAGAGGTAATAATCCCTCTAAACACTTAGACTTAGACATAGACTATACAGTAGTCTCTTACTTAGCCCATTCAATCCGGCAACGCATCCATGTCACTTTAAGATTTCTTTGACTATTCAAAAATAGCAGATATACACAAGCTATGAGCTTGTATATCTGCAATTTGTGCAAATCTTTGAAATATCTCACATCTTTGCTTCTGGGGATGCCTGGAACAACATATTTTTCAGATGAGTGTGGGGGGTGGGGGGTCCGCAGACAAATGCATATCGTTTTGGGTGGTCCGAAAAAATTTGAGAACCGCAACATGTAAAGAAAAAAGAAAAAAGAAATAAAACTGTTAGGATTTAGAAGATATTTGGAGAATCCCCAAAGAAGCAAAGATTTGAGTTACAAATATTCGCTTAAAAAAATATATATATATACAAAGATTTGCACAAATGTTCACGATTTGGAGCACTCGGTGCCGCGCCATGAGCTTGTAGATCTGCTATTTTTTTGAATAGCCCAAAGAAATCTAAAAAAAATGACACAGATGCGTTCCCGGTCATAATGGATTAAAGTGGAGCTAGTGGATCCTGAAGAGATCCTCCATCCACCATAGCTTTTAGTTTATGGGCCAGCAGGCAGAGCGTCAGAGTCTGGACTTCTTGACCCTCGCCTGTGCACTTGTCTCAGTCTCTCTGCTAAAGTCTGCCGTCTCCTTTTCGCCAATTTATCTTCCCTCTTTTCTTTTTTATCCTACTCCTTCTTCTTCTTCTTGCCCTCCACCTTTTTTTCCCTTTCTCTGAGGCCCTCAAATGATTCGGTGAACTCTCTCACTCTTCTTCCTCTGTTTTCCATACGCTCGCTTAATCTCCCCGTTTCTTTTTTTTTCTTCTTCTTCGCGTGTTATACTTTTATGAAATGTATCAAGCTTTGTGTGTGTGTGTGTGTGTGTGTGTGTGTGTGTGTGTGTGTGTGTGTGTGTGTGTGTGTGTGTGTGTGTGTGTGTGTGTGTGTGTGTGTGTGTGTGTGTGTGTGTGTGTGTGTGTGTGTGTGTGTGTGTGTGTGTGTGTGTGTGTGCGCGCGTGGGTGTGTGTGTGTGTGGGTGTGTGTCTCTCAGTGGTGGAAAAAGTATACTAAAATGTTTTGCTTATAGTAAAAGTATCAATACCGCAATGTAAGTACTCTGTTACGCTGTTAAGTAAAAGTCCGGAATTTACTTGAGTGAAAGTACAAAAGTATTCGTTTCAAAATGTACTTAAAGTATCAAAAGTAAACGTACAAAAATGTTTGAAAATAGCAGATCTACAAGTTGTGAGCTTGTAGATCGGCTATTTGCAAATAGCCTATGTATAAAATAGGGCTAAATTGGTTAATGCATGTTTTCACAATATAATAATTTATATCTACAAAGTAACTAGTACATAACTATGTATAGTTACTTTACACCACTGTGTGTGTGTGTGTGTGTGTGTGTGTGTGTGTGTGTGTGTGTGTGTGTGTGTGTGTGTGTGTGTGTGTGTGTGTGTGTGTGTGTGTGTGTGTGTGTGTGAGACTGTGTGTGAGACTGTGTGTGTGTGTGTGTGTGTGTGTGTGTGTGTGTGTGTGTGTGTGTGTGAGACTGTGTGTGTGTGTGTGTGTGTGTGTGTGTGTGTGTGTGTGTGTGTGTGTGTGTGTGTGTGTGTGTGTGTGTGTGTGTGTGCGCGTGTGCGTGTGCGTGTGTGTGTGTGTGTGTGTGTGTGCGTGTGCGTGTGCGTGTGCGCGTGTGCGTGTGCGTGCGTCTCTTACAATGCATTGCATACACACACAGAGAGCAAACCAGCTGCATCTCTTCATCATTGCAGTCGTTGCGTCGCTGTGGTGATTATTGTGATTGATTTACATTAAAGTTGTGGGGTATCAAAGGATGCTCCACATGTGTCCCGGGGCTTCATATGTTAACCCATTAAAACCTGAGGCGATTCTTTAAAAAAATCTAAATCTCAACAGTTTTTTGAAAAAAATCTGGAAAATATTTTTTCAACATTTTTCAAAAATAGCAGATCTACAAGCTCGTAGCGCGGCACTCGGTGCTATGAGCTTGTATATCTGCTATTTTTGAATAGCCCAAAGAAATCTTAAAATGAGACGCAGATGCGTCCCCGGTCTTAATGGGTTAATGGGATCCTGCTGCTGGGGGGGGGGGGGGACTGCAGGAAATCGTCATAGTTTTGGGCATTAGTGGCGAATGATTTCAGCCAAGTATGCCTTGCTGTGGCTTTGCCTGCTGCATTCACAATGTATGAGTTTCTCTTTCATTCTCCCCACTGCCCGTTGTTCTCCGTCCAAGGTAAAGACCAGATGTTCCACGTTTTTTCTTTTTTTCCTCCTCCCATCATTTCCCCCCAAAACCCCAAAATGAATCTTCCACCATCTGCACTCGGTGTACCATACTGTACCCAGCGGTGTAAAGTAACTAAGTACATTTACTCAAGTACTGTTTTAAGTACAATTTTGAGTTACTTTTACTTTGGAGTATTTCTAATCGTCTATACTTTTACTTCTAATCCACTATGTCAGAGACAAATATTTGTTTGTACTTTTACTCCACTACAATATTTGAAAACTTGAGTTACTAGTTACTTTGAAGATAATTATTACGTTATAAAACATACATGAACCACTTTAGCCCTATTTTATACCTTGGCTATTCGAAAATAGCAGATCTACAAGCTCACAACGCGTCGCATCGCGACGCGTTGTGAGCTTGTAGATCAGCTATTTTCAAACATTTTAGTACTTTTACTTTTGGTACTTTAAGTGCATTTTGATACCAATACTTTTGTACTTTTACTCAAGTAAATTCTGAATTCCGGACTTTTACTTGTAACGGAGTACTTCTACATTGCAGTATTGATACTTATTTACTTAAGTAAAACATTTGAGTACTTTTTCCACCATCTGCACTCAGTGTACCATACTGTTGTACCTTCTGAGAGGAGCTTGATCAGCTGCTGATGATATGTGTTTTGTTAAGGATTATGCATGCAGATGACACAGAGACAAGACGCAATGTTCAAAACATTGAGCTGTGTAAAGGAAAAAACATTCAAAACCCATTCAGTCCGGGATCTACATCATCTACAAAGGTCTTCTAAATCCTAACTGGTTTCCGAAAAAAAACGTATGTTGCTATAGTGGTTCTCAAACTTTTTCATGTCAAGGACCCCCAAAATTATATATTTGGCCGCGGACCGCCATCTAAAAATATTCTGTTCCAGCCCCCCACCCCAGAAGCAAGAGATTTGAGTTACAAATGTTTTCTTTAAAAAAAAAATATATATATATTCAAAGAATAGCACAAATGCCCACGATAAAAAAAATATAATTTGAATAGCCCAAAGACTAAAATGACACAGATGCGTTCACGGATTGAAAGGGTTTAGGTGTGCTGCTGGCCTAGCGGTTACGGCGCATACCACATACCGGCTCTGATGCACCCTGACAGCAAGTCATGGGTTCGATTCCGGAGTCTAACAACTTTTGCTGCATTTCTCTCTCTCTCTCCATGTTTCCTGTCCTCCTCTACTGTGTGTTTTTGGGGGGAGATATGTTATGGCCCCATGGTAGAATTTCTGTAATAAAGCAATTAACCAATCAATCCGAAAACGCATCTCTGTCATTTTTGGGCGGTGAAACCGCCCCTATAAGTGAGATTTGGAAAAATGTACAAATATCTTGGGCAGTGAAACCGGCCCTAAAAGTGAGGTTTGGAAATTTGTACAATTATCCTGCGCTGTGATTGGCCAATCACAATCTATTCAGGACTGTGATTGGCCAGTGTCACATGACACATGTGCATAGCCCTATATAAGCAACCATAACTTAAAAAAAAACAAATTATTGTTTTTTTTAAGTTATGGTTTTGTCCATCATAAAGTGTGTTTTACAAAAGATAAATGTATTTATCTTTTGTACATGATTGATCGACTCCATTCAGTATTGTGATTAGCTAGCAAGACACATGCTGACACTATGGCTCTTTCAGATCAAAGCATATATATTGGTTGACTCCATTCAGTATTGTGGTTAGCTAGGAAGACACCGCCCACTTCACACAGGGTGTGATTTTTTTATTTATTTGGCGATAAAAAAATAGCAGATCTACAAGTTCATAGCGCGGCACCAAGTGCGAATATTTGTAACTCAAATCTTTGCTTCTGGAGGTCCCTGGAACAAAATATTTTACAAATATTCCCTTTAACAAAAATATATTCAAAGATTTGCACAAAGTTTCAAGATAAAAAAAAAATAGCAGATCTACAAGCTCATAGCGCGGCGCTATGAGCTTGTAGATCTGCTATTTTTGAATAGCCAAATACATCTAAAATGACAGAGACGCGTTCCCGGATTAGTTAGTAGAAGTAGTAGCCATTGTTGTTTAGGTTGCAGTGCGGCTATTGACAGATTTTTGCAGGAGAAACCGCACTGAAGAAAGTTCCGATGTGTCCTTGGATGTGAGCCCAGTGGAGCGGTCCATTTGGACCGTGTTGTGGCTCCAGACCTGTAGATCTCAGACACCACATCATCTCAGACAAGACAATAATACGTTTTTTTCTACCTGAATGGCTTTGATTGTATCTTTCTTCAGATCATTTGTTTTGGCTGGATGGTCGTGTTATGTCTGGCACTTATATTTGTCTGCAAAGATCTTTATGTCTTAAGTTAAGAGTTGGCTCCTGTTTTTGCCAAAGGGCAAAGGCCCGTCATACAATAATAATTTGCCCTGGCAAACGCACGGTGTCTGCATAGTTCTAACAAAGACATCAGTGGTGGAAAAAGTACTCAAATGTTTTGTTTCAGTAAAAATATCAATATGCTGCAAGGTAGAACTACTCTGTTACAAGTAAAAGTCTGGTGTTAAAAATGTACTTGAGTAAGAGTACAAAAGTATTGGTATCAAAATGTACTTAAAGTACCAAAAGTAAAAGTACTAAAACTTTCTCATGTCAAGGACCCCCAAAATGATGTGTTTGGCCGCGGACCGCCATCTCCAAATATTCTGTTCCAGCCCCCCCCCCCCCCCCCAGAAGCTAGAGATTTGAGTTACAAATGTTTGCTTTAAAATATATATATATATTCAAAGAATAGCACAAATGTTCACGATAAAAAATATATAATTTGAATAGCCCAAAGACTAAAATGACAAGGATGCGTTCACGGATTGAAAGGGTTAAGTATGTGCTGCTGGCCTAGCGGTTAAGGCGTATACCACTTAGGGGCTCTGATGCAGCTTGACAGCAAGTCATGGGTTTGATTCCGGGGTCCAACAACTTTTGCTGCATTTCTCTCTCTCTCCCTGTTTCCTGTCCTCCTTTAGGCTACTGTGTGTTTTTGGGGGGAGATATGTTATGGCCCCATGGTAGAATTTCTGTAATAAAGCAATTAACCAATCCGAGAACGCATCTCTGTCATCTTTTGATTTCTTTGGCTATTAAAAAATAGCAGATCTACAAGCTCATAGCGCCGCACCAAGTGTACAAAAGTATTGCTATCAAAATGTACTTAAAGTACCCAAAGTAAAAGTACTAAAATGTTTGAAAATAGCCTAGGTATAAAATAGGACTTAAGTGGTTAACGTATGTTTTATAATGTAATAATTTATGTCTGCAAAGTAACTAGTAACTAAAGTTTTCAAATACTTGTAGTGGAGTAAAAGTACAGTATTTGAGATGTAGTGGAGTAGAAGTAAAAGAAGTAAAACCTTTACTTAAGTACAGTACTGTACTTGAGTACATGTTCTTAGTTACTTTCCACTCACTAGGCATTGCTGTCTTCCCCCTAGGGGACATGATTAAATGTCTCTCTGAACATTCTAGCAGACAATACATTATATGGAACCGCGAAGAGAAGTCCAACTTTTATACGTGTCTTGCCGCTTAGATTGAGATGACTGAATCGAGGGTGAGAGGCGAGACTCTCTATACATCTTGTAAACAAGTACTACTCAAGTACAATGTTTTGGTATTTGTACTTTACTCGAGTGTTTCCAATTTCCAATACTTTTACTTCTACTCCACTACATCTCAGAGGCAAATATTGTACTTTTACTCCACTACAATAATTTGAAAACTTTAGTTGCTAGTTACTTTGTAGATTTTCATTATTATTACAAAACATACAGTAACCATTTCAGCCCTATATCGGCCATTTGAAAATAGCCGATCTACAAGCTCACAATGCGTCCCATCGCGACACATTGTGAGCTTGTAGATCGGCTATTTTCAAAAGATTTGTATACATTTGAAAACTTGAAATGGGACATTTTGTATAATGAGTTCTTTACTTTTGGTACTTTTAAGTACATTTTGATGCAAATACTTTTATACTTTTACTCGACGTACATTTTCGGATTCCCGACTTTTTACTTATTTCTACATTGCAGTATTGATACTTTTACTTTAAGTACAAAACGTGAGTACTTTTTCCCACCACTGCCACAAAGAGAAGACCGACTTTCATCCCTTCTTAGCGCTTAGATTGAGACGCCTGAACTGAGAGACTGAGAGGAGAGAGACTCTCTAAACATCTTGTATAAAACTCTGTTTTCAATCAGGGCCGTTGCGAAATTATCAGGATCTGCTGAGGTCAGCGTTCTTTCAGCAAAACAGTAGTGGGTGTTGTTTGGTAAGAGGGGTTTGGATGTCAGTATATGCCGCTCCGCTCGGTGCAGGTCCGTCCCCATTGTGATCTAGCAGAACTGTTTGCACTCCATCAGTGGGTTTGCTGGTGTTTTTTATTTTGAACAAAACAGATGGGCCAATCAGGACAACAGCCTGGCTCAAGCCTATAGCTGCATGCAAGCCTCTGGGAAAGCTTATAGTTCGTCTCTGGCTTTTTCGTCCGTCTACGACGTATTATTATCCGTCTTTTCGAAGTGGTGGTCTTCCCTTATTAACCCATTAAGACCGGGAAGGCATCTGTGTCATTTTACATTTTAGCTACCGTATATATTTATAAATAGAAACATACGTTTTTCAGAAAACAGTTAGGATTTAGAACAGTATGGTTCTAAAAAAAAATTGCAGATCTACAAGCTCACAGCGCGTCACTTCGTGCCACGCTGCGAGCTTGTACATCTGCTATTTTTGAAAATTATTTTTGACTATGTTTTGACTAATTTTGAAAAAAACAAATAATACAAATCTTCTCTTCTGGGGGTCCCTGGCACAAAACGTTTTCAGAGAGGGGGGTCCACGGCCAAATATATATATCAATTTGTGGGTCCTTCTTGGCACAAAAAAATACCAAAAACGCTCGCCCCCAAAACACAGTCGCCCCCGGGGGCAAATCCGTCGACCTCGGAACGGTATTCACCTGGCATATTCCTAAACTTAAACCTCAAGGTTCAAGGTTGTACTTTATTCTTACATCTTGTGTACAGGCACACAAGTACACAGTACAAAGGTGCCAAAACCTAAACTTATTTCTTAACCTTATATCCTCTCAGTAAAAACAAATACAAGAACCAGCTTTTTCGAGCGGTTCCACGAAACTCGGCCTCGGGTCTTAATGAGTTAAAAAGACATCCCAGGTGCTCTCTCTATGGTCCAAAATACAGTGGAACAAATCAAGTGGGATGCATGTCTTCATTTAACTTTTCCCACCAGCTGTGTGAAAGCATAGCTCGGAGGGAGAGGGGGGGGGGGGCGGGGGGGGGGGGGGTACCCTGATTAGCAGCACTGTCTGTGTTTCTCCGGGCTTGGAACACTCATGATCAGTGACACATGTAATTACACAATGTGTGTGTTGCTCCCTGGCCAGTAGTAGGCAGATGGCCTCCATCTTCCTCCTCCTCCTCCTCCTCCTCCATGCAATGTAGAAACCCTTTGCATTAAGCCTGGCTTCGGATTATTAACCCATTAAGACCTGTGGCCAATTCTACAAAATGTCTTCTAAATCAAACAGTTTTTTTTTTTTAAACTTATATTATATGTCTGTGGTTCTCAAACCTTTTCATGTCAAGGACCTCAAAATGTATTATGTATTTGACCACGGACCCCCATCTCAAAGTATTTTGTTCCAGGGACCCCCCCAGAAGGAAAGATTTGAGTTACAAATGTTCGCTTGAAAAAAAATATACATTCAAAGATTTGCACACATTTTCTCAAAAATAGCAGATCTACAAGCTCGTAGCGCGGCACTCGGTGCCGCGCTATGAGCTTGTAGATCTGCTATTTTTGAATAGCCCAAAGAGTAAAATAATGCTTTTTAGCTCAAATAACACAAATGACAACAGACGCTTCTCTCGGTCTTAAAGGGTTAAACGCTGTTGCCTCGTTCATCCATCAAACCTAATGGCTCAGTCAGACAGTATGTCGGAGTGTGTGAGGCATGTGTGGAAAATGTGAACTTTTCTGGTGGATGTCATTAATTGGGCAAAGCAAGCCCATAATAATACATACTGGCCTTTTTGGGTATTTGGATACCATGTATTTTGTTGGTACTATTGAATTATTATATCTCTGCTGTTGGGGCAGAAACCAACTTTTTCAGGATTTCTTTTTAAACAACTCAGTACTGCCTCATCAAAGTTGGTGACTTTATACATTGTCAGATACTTGAACGTGTCCTTTTATTATCATCACTTTACCCAAATACAGCTCAAGTGGAGTTAGGAGGTTTTTGATCATTAATGTGTGGAGATAGTTGTTTAGTCAGAAGTGCTTTTAAATATGTTTAATTTTTTCAATATGTGTAAAACCCACACACAGATGTAAAGGGTGTTCAATAGCACTGATTTATTTGTCTTTTTTTTAATTGAAAAATTGAGCAGTTGGTTTCTGCTGGACAGCGACAATATTTCTCATCTATATTATTTAGTGGTATTGCATTGGCCTGATGGCTTCTTTGCACCAGATGTCAGACGTATGCTGTTGGCATTCACCGTGTTGCACAGTGTGTAGTTCTCTAGGACGTTGGATAAATCCAACACACACTAGAGGTATTATTAGCTCAGACTCCAGACTATTATTTATCGAGTTCCTGAATAAACAGAAAAGCCATGTGTCGTCTCGGTCATCTTGACATATTTGAGTGAAGTTTTGACTGTTTTAGGTATCCTAATATACAAATAGAGAGTTGCGCGCATGCGTGGCTGTGTGTCTGCGTCTTCAACAACTTAGGTCTCGCTTCACTTTCGGTTTGCATGTTGCAGTTTGCTTTCGCTTTCGATTTGCGTGTCGAGCTGTCGACACAAACACCCGTTTTGCAATGAACGTCAACACGCTCTGCTGTCTCCGTGTCCGATGAGCGGCCGAGGCTACTAGACGGGAGCCCCGCGCAGTAGTTTAATACATTTTTGACTATAAACCATTAAAAAAAACCTTTGTATAGGATACGAAATCCCCATTGAGAGTCATGTGAGAGAAGCGAGGCCACCACAAGTCAGGTGAACCCTTGGGGTTGTGCGCGTGACCGTGTAGAGCAGTGGTTTTCAACCTTTTTCATGCCAAGGACCCCTCAATTGATATACATGTGGCACAGACCACCATCTGAAAATACTTTGAGCCAGGGACCCCCTGATGCAAAGATTGGAGTAAAAAATGTAAAAATATATATATATTCAAAGATATGCACACATTTTCAAGATTTGTCAAAAATAGTAGATCTACAAGCTCATAGCGCGGCACTCGGTGCCGCGCTATGAGCTTGTAGATCTGCTATTTTTGAATAGCCAAAGGTAAGTGGTTAAAATGATTGTGCCGCTACGTTAACTCATTTTGCTGGGGACCCCCTGGTATCCGCCAAGGACCACTGGTGGTCCCCGGACCACATATTTCATGTGGAATGCACCATGGAGACGACAGGCCACCCATGAGTCGAGGCACACGAGTCGCGTCCAGACCACAGTGAACCATAACTCCCATAACTGAACGTCCAACATTCACATCAACATCTCCATTGGAATGATTTGAATAAGATGTGTTACAGTACAGTAACAGTTATACCACTAATTAAATCATGTCTTAATGAGTTAAATACAGTCTGTGTGATAATAATGTGCACCGTCATGCTCTTTGGGGGGGGGTGTGTGTGTGTGTGTGTGTGTGTGTGTGTGTGTGTGTGTGTGTGTGTGTGTGTGTGTGCGTGTGCGTGTGCGTGTGTGTGTGTGTGTGTGTGTGTGTGTGTGTGTGTGTGTGTGTGTGTGTGTGTGTGTGTGTGTGCATTTTGAGGTCTGCAGCACTGGTGGTACAGTATAAGTACTCAAATGTTTTACTTAATTAAAAGTATCAATACTAGTGCAATGTAGACGTACTCTGTTACAAGTAAAAGTCTGGAATTCAAAATGTACTTGAGTAAAAGTACAAAAGTATTGGTATCAAAATGTACCAAAAGTAAAAGTACTAACATTTTTGAAAATAGCAGGTCTACAAGCTCACAACGTGTTGAGATGCGATGCGTTGTGAGCTTGTAGATCTGCTATTTTCAAATAGCCTAGGTATAACATAGGGCTAAAGTGGTTAATGTATGTTTTATAATGTAATAATCTATATCTGCAAAGTAACTAGTAACTAAAGTTTTCAAGTAATTGTAGTGGAGTAAAAGTACAATATTTTTCTCTGAGATGTAGTGGAGTAGAAGTAAAAGTACAGACAATTGGAAATACTCCAGTAAAGTAAAAGTACCAAAATTGTACCTAAGTACAGTACTTGAGTAAATGTACTTAGTTACTTTACACCACTGGTCTCCAGTCAGTTTGTATAGCTATAAGCTGTGGACGGTATATTCTATAGCGAGGACGTTTCCCCCTGAGAGACGGTATATATGGCTCTGTGGATGTCATCAGTATATCAGCCTGTATAGGAGGATACAGACTGACCCACACACTCTGGAATACACATCTGGCAGGAGGACAGTCTGTAGGAGGGTCACTGCGTGTCTGTCTGTCTGTCTGTCTGTCTGTCTGTCTGTCTGTCTGTCTGTCTGTCTGTCTCCTACAGCGCACGAATCTTCATGACAGGCACGACGCTGTCCGTTTGTCACACAGAACTATAGTCTGTTGAAGCACCTGCCAAACATGCACCGTTGACATCTGCCAGTGGTGGAAAGAAGTACTCACATATTTCTACTTAAGTAAAAGTACCAATAACATAATATAAACATACTCTGTTACAAGTAAAAGGCCGGTGTTCAACATGTTACTCGAGTAAAAGTACAAAAGTATTGGCATCAAAATATACTTAAAGTATCAAAATTAAAAGTACTGAAATGTTTGAAAATAGCAGATCTACAAGCTCACAATGCGTCGCATTGCGACGCATTGTGAGCTTGTAGATCGGCTATTTTCAAATAGCCTAGGTATAAAATAGGGCTAAAGTGGTTAATGTATGTTTTATAATATAATAATGTATAGCTGCAAAGTACTATATCTTTCAAATAATTGTAGTGGAGTAAAAGTACAATATTTGCCTCTTGAGATGTAGTGGAGTAGAAGTAAAAGTACTGAATATGTTAAATACTCTTGTAAAGTAAACGTACCTCAAAATTGTACTTAAGTAAAGTACTTGAGTAAATGTACTTACTTAGTTACTTTACAACACTGGAATCTGCTTTATTGGTTTTAGAAGTTCCAGTGTCCGTCTGTGTCTAATCTCTCCATATGCATTAATTATGCATTTTCTATCTTTTCAAATTAACACTTATTTAACCCATTCAATCCGGGAACACAGATTTCTTTGGGCTATTCAAAAATAGCAGATCTACAAGCTCATAGCGTGGCACCGAGTGCCACACTACGAGCTTGTAGATCTGCTATTTTTGAAAAATATGTGCAAATGTGTGCAAATCTTTGAATATATATATTTTTAAACGAACATTTTAGCAAAGATTTGAGCTACACATTTTCGCTTTAAAAATATATATATTCAAAGATTTGCACACATTTTCACAATAAAAAAAAAAGCAGATCTACAATAAGAGAGAGAGAGAGAGAGAGAGAGAGAGAGAGAGAGAGAGAGAGAGAGAGAGAGAGAGAGAGAGAGAGAGAGAGAGAGAGAGAGAGAGAGAGAGAGAGAGAGAGAGAGATCTGCTATTTTTGAGTATGTTAGTATAAAAATAATGGTTATAGCTAAAAATCTAAAATGACACAGATGCGTTCTCGGATTGAAAGGGTCATCCTAAAACATTGACAAAAAAGAACACTGATTAGTACATACCCGGTTTTCTGCTATATATATACCAGACCAACATACAGTTACTGAGTAAAGTTACTAAACGTATTCAAGGGCCACCAGTTATTGAGGGGATTCTCGCACTTTCTAAGCTGGGATTTTGCACAGCTCACTATCCTGTCCCACGGTTCTTTTTATGTTTTAATACAACAAAGTCTTTGTAGTGGTGCCGGGCCCGCGGCAGAAGGATCCAAATGATAGTTTTCAAGAGACAATAAAGTGGCAGCCAAAAATGCCAATATTTTATTCTGGACGCAGAGTAATGAAAACCAACGTTTGGGCAGCTAACTGCCTTCTCCTGTACGCCCTGAAGAAACGCAGTTAGCTGCCCAAACGTTGGTTTTTTCATTACTCTGCGTCCAGAATAAAATATTGGCACTTTGGCTACATTATTACATTACATTTAAGTCATTTAGCAGGAGCTTTTATCAAAAGCGACGTACAATAAGTGCATTCAACATAGGTAGGGAACAAAACTACTAATCACCAGAAGTCTTAAGTGCGTTCTCTTCTAAAACAAGCAACTAAGAGCATACCTGCTGTAGTGCTGGGGTAAAAGTGCTATATATCAGCTACCTACTTTCTTAAACATAATGACACAAATAGGAAAATCAAATGAGCAAGAGCTAAAACAAATAAGTGCATCGAATAAACAAGATCCAATAAAACAAGAGTTTGTACAACTAGTAGTTAACAACAAGTAGGCAAGGCAAAGAGGAAGGGTAGTGTTTCCTGAAGAGGTGGGTTTTCAGCCTGCAGTGAAAGATGGGCAGTGACTCTGCTGTCCTGACATCAGTGGGGAGTAAGTTCATTCCACCACTGTGGGGCCAGAACAGAAAAAAGCTGTGACCGTGTAAATCGGCCAGAAGGACCACTGAGCATCACCATCATTGTAATACAGCATTATCATACACTAATGTTAACTATTGAGAAGTTATTCAGGGGAGTAGAATAATGACGTTGTGTCCACACTTTGTAGACTTGTTAGAGAAAACCATATAAACCAAGGATCAGTGCTGTAAAGTAACTAAGTACATTTACTCAAGTACTGTTTTGAGGTATTATTTTACTTTAGTGGAGTATTTCCAATTTTCAGTACTTTTACTTCTACTCCACAACATCGACGCGTTGTGAACTTGTAGATCAGCTATTTTAGAAAGATTTTTATACATTATATACATTTGAAAACTTGTGAAATTCTGCGTAATGAGTACTTTCTACTTTTGGCACTTTAAGCACTTTTTGATACCAATACTTTTGTACTTTTACTCAAGTAAATTTTGAATTCGGAACTTTTACTTGTAGCGGAGTATTTCTACCAATGCTACTTTTACTTACTTAAAGGGATATTTCACTTTCAAAAAAACTTTTGGTCATTTGATCATTTACTCAGGGTTTTGTGAACCCCCCAGACAGTTTTTAAGTTGCTCGATTCAGTATTTATATATTTGATATTCATTTGTCAGACACGCCCCCTTCACGCCCCCCTTCACGATAAATGTAATTGAAAAAACACGGCCCCCTCGCGTATTATGGGGGCAGGGTGAGTCACCAGAACCAAGGACGGGTGTTTTTGATGAATCTAACATGGTTAAAATGGAGTTTGAAGTTACAATGGGTTTGTATAGGAAGGGGGCGTGTCTGATAAAATGAATATCAAATATCTAAATACTGAATCGAGCAACTTAAAAACTGTCTGGGGGGCTCACAAAGGCCTGAGTAGACGATAAAATAACCAAAAGTTTTTTTGAAAGTGAAATATCCCTTTAACAATACTTTTTCCACCATTGCCAAGGATACATTATTTCACCCAGACTGGCCCATGATGACTTATCACATCTGCGGGTCTACAGCCATAAGATTCCCATTTACTAATACCTATGTTTTCAGAGATAAGACATGCAGGCTCTCACAGAATGCCTCAGGTGGCTTCATACGAGCAGCTATTCTTTTCAAAGGCTTTTCGTGGTGATGACTATCTGACCCCGTGAACTCTGGCAGACTGGATGAGTCTGGGACTGAGAGACAGTGGTGTAAAGTAACTAAGTACATTTACTCAAGTACTGCACTTAAGTACAATTTTGAGGTACTTTTACTTTACAGGAGTACTTACTCAATTGTCAGTACTTTTACTTCTACTCCACTACATCTCAGAGGCAAATATTGTACTTTTACTCCACTACAATTGTTTGAAAACATTAGTTACTAGTTACTTTGTAGATTTATCATTACAAAATATACATTAACCACTTCAGCCCTAGACATTTTGGCCATTTGAAAATAGCAGATCTACAAGCTCACAATGCGTCGCGATGCGACGCATTGTGAGCTTGTAGATCTGCTATTTTCAAAAGATTTGTATACATTTGAAAACTTCTGGGACATTCTGCGCAATGAGTACTTTCTACTTTTGGTACTTTACGTAGATTTTGATACCAATACCTTTTGTACTTTTACTCAAGTACATTTTTAATTCCGGACTTTTACTTGTAACAGAGTATTCCTACACTGCAGTATTGATACTTTTTACTTAAGTAACTTCCACCACTGACTATATCTGCCCCCGTGAACTCCGGTAGAGAGTGGACGAGTCTGGGACTGAGAGATGATTGGCTGAGACTTTGATAGCATCAGGAGAGCAAAGCACTCAAGAGTCCCCAAAAAAAAAACATGAAGCAATCTGATCCAACACAGACAGAGAGGCCCCCGGGAGCCAAACGGGGGGGATCTCCACCATCTCACGCAATTTTGGGGGGTGAGATGATGGGGATCCAGCCAACTGCTTTCTCACGGGGTTGCATCTCTCCTAGACGTGGCGGCAATCAGCGCACATCTGTCAAGAAGGCCTCATTGTTTACAATGAGGAAAACCCTCTCTAACACTGTCTGTCTGTCTGTCTGTCTGTCTGTCAGCTGCATGCAGCTCCAAACGCCTCCCTCCAACCTCCTCACTTTGAACCCAGGCACCTCCTCTGATGAGGAGGACAGTGGTGGGAAAAGTACTCAAAATGTTTTACTTAAGTAAAAGTATCAATACTGCAATGCGAGAAGCACTCTGTTACAAGTAAAAGTCCGGAATTCAAAATGTACTTAAGTAAAAGTACAAAAGCATTGGTATCAAAATGTGCTTAAAGTAACAAAAGTAAAAGTACTAAAATGTTTGAAAATGGCAGATCTACAAGCTCACAACGCGACGCGTTGTGAGCTTGTAGATCGGGTATTTTCAAATAGCCTCGATATATAATAGGGCTAAAGTGGTTAATGTATGTTTTATAATATAATAATTTATATCTGCAAAGTAACTAGTAACTAAGTTTTCAAATAATTGTAGTGGAGTAAAAGTACAATATTTGCCTTTGAGATGTAGTGGAGTAGAAGTAAAAGTACACACAATTGGAAATACAAGTAAAAGTACCTCAAAATTGTACTTAAGTACTGTACTTGAGTTAATGTACTTAGTTACTTTACACCACTGGTCAGCTGCATGCAGCAGCACCAAACGCCTCCCTCGAACCTCCTCGCTTTGAACCCAGACACCTCCTCTGATGAGGAGGAGGAGGAGGAGGAGGAGGAGGAGGAGGAGGCCCCTTGTTGTGCCGGATCTCCAAAGCATGTGCGAGATAAACTCATGATCCCCAAAAGCTGGATGATAATTAGATCTATGGAAAAAAGTGTCACCTCTTCCCAATGGTGGAAAGTAACTTAAGTATATTTACTTAAGCACTGTACTTAAGTACAATTTTGAGGTATGCTTTGTACTTTTTTTTGAGTATTTCCAATTTTCAATATTTTTTACTTATACTCCACAACAGTATTTTACTCCACTACAATTATTTGAAAACGTAAAGTTACTAGTTACTTTGTAGATTTGGATTTTTTTTTTAAACAAAATATAGTATTACCCACTTAAGCCCTGTATAGATTTTGGCCATTTGAAAATAGCCGATCTACAACAAGCTCACAATGCGACGCATTGTGAGCTTGTAGATCTGCTATTTTCAAAAGATGTTGTACATTTGAAAATGTTATACATTTGAAAACTTGAAATGGGACGTTCTGCACAACGAGTGCTTTTACTCCAGACTTTTACTTGTAACAAGAGTATTTCTATATCGCAGTATTGATACTTTTACTTAAGTAAAACATTTGAGTACTTTTTCCACCACTGCTTAATTCCTCTGATGAAAGATGGGTGGGTTGAGGGAGCAGCATCTGTCTGAGATGGAAGGCTGAATGGAAGTAGTTGATAGATGATAGGTACCACATTCAGTGGTTCCTCTCCTCTCGTAGAGGAGGGGTTTTATAACCCATTTAGACCGGGGAAGAATCTGTGTGTCATTTTTAGATTTCTTTGGCTATTCAAAAATAGCAGATCTACAAGCTCATAGCGCAGCACCGAGTGCTGCACTATGAGCTTGTAGATCTGATTTTTTTTTTAATCGTGAAAATGTGTGCAAATCTTTGAATATAAATTTTTTAAGGCAAATATTTGTAACTCAAATCTTTGCTTCTGGGGGATTCTATACAAATATCTTATAAATCCTAATTTTTTTTTTTTTAAATACATGTTGCTATAATATCAGTGGTTGCCAAACTTTTTTCATGTCAAGGACCCCCAAAATGATATGTATTTGGCCACGGACCCCCATCTCAAAACATGTTGTTCCAGGGACCCCCTCAGAAGCAAAGATTTGAGTTAAAAATGTTCGCTATAAAAAAATATACATATTCGAAGATTTGCTAAATGTTTCAAGATTTTTATATAAATAGCAGATCTACAAGCTCATAGCGCGGCACTCGGTGCCGCGCTATGAGCTTGTAGATCTGCTATTTTTGAATAGCCCAAAGAAGTCTAAAAAATGACACAGATGCGTTCCCGGCTTTAATGGGTTAATGGTCTGGCATGTCCAGCCATTAGACTGTGACTCATGGTAGACGTGAGACATGAACCATTTTCCAAAGCATATACTGTGCCATCCGACCGGTTCACTGTGCAATGTAAGCCAATATTGCAAACCATGTTTCCACCCATTCCTGGCATCTTAACCTCATAGGTTACTCATCACGGGGTTAACCATGATAGCAGGAAGGTTTATTTAATTGTTTTTGATCAGTTCTATTTCTGTGTTTTTTTTCGTGATACATAAAAAAAAATATTGACCAATGAAAAATTGCACCGGACTCTGTATGCAAGGGCCTTAACTATGACAAATAATCTTGCTATTAGCATGGTATGGTATATGCAATAAACTCCCAATACACCTAAGACAGGCAGCCTCTGTGGATAGCTTTAAAGCACAGCTCAAGACCTATCTTCACTCTTGCTTTTAGTTGATAGCAGATAAGAGTGTTTTTCTAAAAATCCCATCGTCAGGGTGGATGGCCTCCTACGTTTTTTTGGAATGAGATCCCATAGACGTATACTAAAGGTAGACGCCTCCTCTGGCTCTGAAGCGTCTGTATGGCGGACGCCCTTCCGCTTCCGGGGGGGCAGCTGGAAATTTTCGCGTGCGTCACAGAAGGGGGCGTTCAGTAGGCCAATCAGAGGCAGGTGGGGGCGGGACTACTAGATTCTGACAAGTCCTGTCCTGGAAAAGACACGCTGTGATTGGCCAGTGCCCGTGCCCCCCGGAAATATGGCGGCCACGATACCAAACAGGTCTCGCTCCAACGAACTGCAGAGGCCAATGAGGTATCTAGGTTTCTGTATCTATGTGAGATCCCGCCCGACTACTTCTTCTCTGAGTGACGATGGATCATCCCAAAGCCGTGTTAGGGCGCCCCTTGTGGAATTTTCAAAATTAATAAATATTGATAATAGAACGACTTTATGCGTCCATGGCGGGAAATTAATTAACTCTTTGACTGCGGACGACGCGATAACGCGTCAAGTGCTACTTTGTCCAGTTGGCCGTCGACGCGTTCGACGCGCTTGACGCGCGTTCATTGTTTAATCTCTGATTGCGCTATGCTGCTTAATATTCAATGTTATTCTCGAGTTCCACTTACTTCACGGACATCTGCATCCGGTTTCATGGCCTGGATTCCGTTTCCGGTTTTTGATTTTTTTCCCCAGTCATTTTCGTCCAAAATAGGTAAATAAACGGGTTTTCACACGGTATAACGGACAAACGGAACGGTTCTCTTCTATAATCTATGGTCTGGGTGACGATCAGTCATCGCCGTCGTGTATCACATCGTAATTTTCGCCGATCAAAACAATCTGGGGCGACGTCACATCCGTTTTCATGTTTTTCCTTGTCTAATCTATCAAGAAGGGTGAGAGAGACCCAACGACTTGATCAAGCTGTCATGTGCTGCTCTCTAGTGGCGGATTTGTGCTGGGTCTTTAAATTATGTGTCCTTAAATTATTTTCATGAGAAAAATTCAAAATATAAAAATAAAAAAACACGAAAATTGCTGACACTGGGGGAGTACTTTATGAAAATACTCTGGCAGTCAAAGAGTTAATATGCTTTTCCATATTCCATATTCTTATGAATGAACTCTCTCTCTCTTTCTACCCCTCCCTCTTCCCCCACAGGCGTGGACTCTGGCCCCCGCACCCTGAGCACCCCCAGCCCGGGCCTCATCCTCCCCTCCAAGTCCTCCTCTCTGTCCTCGCCGGTGTCTCTGTCCAGCAATGGCCACGAGACCCACTCCTCCTCCTCGTCCTCGGCGCCCGCCGACACGGTGGCCGCCGTGGTGGTGGTGCACTCCCAGCCACCGGGGGGCACCGGCCGCTCCCGCACGTCCAAGAGCCACCAGCACCAGCACACGGCCCCCGTCGACCTCCTCCCCGACCACGCCCTGCTGCAGGTCAGTGGTGGAAGAAGAATATACTGAAATATTTTTAATTAAAGGTAGGGTACGTGATTTACTTTGGTTAAAATAAGTTTTAAATAGCTCTATATTCTGATAGTAATCATTATCATCATCAAAAAGAAAATACAAATATTCAAAGATATGCACACTTTATCAAGGTTTTTCAAAAATAGCAGATCTACAAGCTATGACATCTTTGTGGGGTATAAACAGGTTGACTTAACATTGACCCCCACCAGTATGTCTGCAGCTACTATGCCACGCCCCCCGTGGTGACGACACGTTGGCAAGCACTATTAAACAGAAAATGCATTTTCAGTGCTCTCTCCTGATTGGCTTAAAATGTGTCACCTATCTGAAAATGTACTATATTGTGTTTACTAAAGAGCTGGAGAGACCCCTGTGACCGAACAAACGCTCTGTAGCAGTGATTACTATCACAATATAGTACTTCAACCTTTTAACAAAAACAAAAATATTTATACAACACTTATCCTACCTTTAAGTAAAAGTACCAATACTGCAATGGTAGAAATATACTTGGTTACAAGTAAACGTTTGGAATAAAAAAATTTACTCGAGTAAAAGCACAAGAGTATTGGTATCAAAATGTACTTAAAGTATCAAAAGTAAAAGTACTCGTTACGAAGAATCAATGTCCCGTTTCACAGGTTTTCAAATGTATAAAATTCATCAAAATACATTTGAAAATAGCAGATCTACAAGCTCACAATGCGTAGCGATGCGACGCATTGTGAGCTTGTAGATCGGATATTTTCAAATGGCCGAAATGTATATTGGGCTGAAGTGGTTAATGTGTGTTTTGCGATAATAATCTAAATCTACAAAGTAACTAGTAACTAAAGTTTTCAAATAATTGTAGTGGAGTAAAAGTATAATATTTGCCTCTGAGATGATAGTGGAGTAGAAGTACAAATATTGAAAATGGGAAATACTCCAGTAAAGTAAAAAAAAAATACCTAAAAGTGTACTTATAATTACAGTACTTGAGTAAATGTACTTAAGTTACTTTACACGCCACTCCCCCCCGCAGGTCTTCTCCCACCTCCCGACCAATCAGCTGTGCCGCTGCGCCCGGGTGTGCCGCCGCTGGTACAACCTGGCGTGGGACCCGCGGCTCTGGGCCGCCGTGCGGCTGACGGGCGAGCTCCTGCACGCCGACCGCGCCATCCGGGTGCTGACCCACCGGCTGTGTCAGGACACGCCCAACGTGTGCCTCACCCTGGAGACGGTGATCGCCAACGGGTGCAAGCGTCTGACGGACCGCGGCCTGCACGTGGTGGCCCAGTGCTGCCCCGAGCTGCGCCGCCTGGAGGTGGCGGGCTGCTACAACGTCTCCAACGAGGCCGTGTTCGAGGTGGTGTCTCGGTGCCCCAGTCTGGAGCACCTCAACCTCTCAGGTAGGGGTGTGTGGGGGAAAAAATCGATTCGAATATGAATCGAGATTCTCATGTTGGACGATTCAGAATGTTTTTTTGTTTTTTTTCACATTTTTCAAAAATCAATTTATAAATATATATTTTTTAGTATTTTTGTATAATGTCGGGGAAAAAAACTTATTTGAGTCGGAAAAAAATTGAGAATAGTTACATTCCATGCCAGAGGTTAATATCATAATGTACTCACCAGTGCCAGCGTTTTATTGTTGTTTTTTTGTTTTTTTCATGTCGCCACAGACCTCGCTAAATAAGTTAAAAGTGCGCGTTCATCTGGTTCTAAACACACAGGGGATCTGTGTGAAACCGCCAGCGAAGACCTTTTCCAAATCCGATCCGCCATCTTGAAGATACAGCGGTGAACGCTAAACAGTGATCAGCGAGGAGAAAAACAACAACCGAGAAAATCGAGTTTTAGACAGGAAGCGGATACGATCGAAAAAAACGGAACCCGAATAATTCTGTTTCCGGTCTTCAAACCGGAACCGGAAATGGATCAAAAAATTCCGAAAGTGCACCTGGGGAAATTTCTACGCGAATCGGCGGTTCGCGTAGATCTACGCGATTGGCACGCTGCGGCTTTAAATAGGTTTGCGTAGATCTACGCGATTGGCATTCAATGTGTTAATTGAGAATCGTTTTGAATCGAAATCGGGAAGAAGCTTTTTTGAATAGAGAATTTTGAAAAAATAGGAAAAAATCTGACCCCAAGAATCGGAATCGAATCGTGAGATAGCAGACGATTCACAGCCCTACTCTTAGGTAGTAATGTTGGAATGTTGGCACTAGAAGGCCACCGTAGAAACCAGTTCAAAACTGGATATGGGAAATAGGCCTGTCCCAATTCTTACATGATCGTCTAATCGCAATTATTTGAGATAAACGCAATTATTTTGCATAATCAACGCGTTGGAAGCTTGTAGATCTGCTATTTCTGCTTTTTTCCCCCCACAATTATTTGATATAATCGCAATTACTTTGCATAATAGTCATAATCGTTGAAATTTAAAAAAAGGAGAAATAGCAGATCTAAGCTTATACAACATTGTAAGCTTGTAAATCAGCTGTTTCCGCTATTTTTTATTTTAAGTATAAAATTATTAAATATGTCAGTAATTTCTAAAGTTATTTGTCATATCTGCCCTGTGCAATTTTGGATTACAAAGCCTTAAGGTCATTACACACCGGCGATTATGCGAATATACGCAAAATTCGGACTCGTTCCGAATAATTAAAAGACGCTTTTTCGCTTCGCTTTTTCGCTCCATGGAAGCTTGCATTGACTTTATAATGTTTTTTTTTTAAACGTATTATTCGCATGAAAAAAACGCCCCCGGTGTGTAAGGAGCTTTAAAGTCAATCAGAAATGTTATTTTGATTCATATGTTCTTCTTTTCAAACGAAGGGTCAAAGCATGGCTTTTAGAAAAACCTTGCAGGATAGCATGGACACGTCTATTTATTATTATCAGATATTTTATTTATGCCGTAATCAGTGTTTATAGCGTTATAGTTCTAGAGTGTTTTATGTATTTATTGTCGCATCGCCTGTTTTATGTTGTAATGTTGTGTCTGTCTCAGACCAAAGGACCACAATGGACTCACTGACTTTATTATTGTGTTTTTATCCTTGACGTCAGCATGGTGACATGTGTTTTCCTTTTAAACCGTGACGTCTAATGAATCAAATCAAATCAAATTATGGCAGTTCCACCCACCAGACACCCTCCCTCCATGATGCTTATACCCTAACCACACCAGTAAACTAAACCTTTAACTGAAGAGAATTAACAACTTTAAACCCCATAGTTGACCGGAGTCCCTCAAGGCTCTGTTCTAGGGTCTTGTCTGTTTTCTGTTATTGTGGACAAAGCTTTCGCCGTCGCAACGCGCTGTGAGCTTGTCGATCGGCTATTTTCCACGAAGGTTTTCCCTCAGAATGATGGATCCTGGGGTTTAAGTGGTTAACTAAACCATGCCTGTCACCTATTTACAGTTTTTCGGCCATTTGAAAATAGCAGATCTACAAGCTCACAATGTGTCGCATCGCGACGCATTGTGAACTTGTAGATCTGCTATTTTCAAAAGTTTTTTTTTAACTTGTGAAATGGGACATTCTGCACAATGTGTACTTTTACTTTTGGTACATTTTGATGCCAATATACTTTTGTACTTTTACTCATTGAATTCCCGACTTTTACTTCAACAGAGTATTTCGATATTGCAGTATTGATACTTTTAAAGTATATAGTAAAGAATGTGGGTACTTTTTCCACCACTGCTAAGCACGACCAATGAGATTATAATCCCTTCACGCGATCGCCGATTCATGGTTGATCGTGAGAGGTGGCTGGCTGCTATACCTTACATCACATCACATCTGCAATCTTAACCTCAAAGAGTTTAGTTATTCCTCTTCTTCCTCCATCCTTCTCGGGTCGTTTTCTCTTGAAGCTGGTAAAAACATTAGAGGAGCTAAGGGGGGGGGGGGCGCTCTGCCAGCTTTAAGCTCCCATGTGGGAGAAGAAAGGCTTTCTTTAGCAGAAAGCAGGACTTTGACTCGACACAAGTAAGAAGACCGGTCTGTTGCTTTCATTAAGGAAGTGACACACACACACACACACACACACACACACACACACACACACACACACACACACACACACACACACACACACACACACACACACACACACACACACACACACACAAGAATCACTGACTTTTTGGACTGGACTTTGGTGTCCGAGCAAAGCCCTCCAACCATTAGCGAGAGAGAGAGAGAGGAAGTGAGTCTTTTGTTGTAAAAATAGCCTCAAACACTTTGTGGCTTTTTTACTTTAAAGACACAAAATAATGAAATGAAGTAGCTATATTTCTTTAACTGGAAAGAAGGATATCCGCTGACAAGTTCTGTTTTTTTTTTCTCCCCCTGAAAACTGACCCCCTTTTGGTTGTCTACCAGCTGTTTGCTCACTGAAGGTTTTCGTGCCTCCATCCAGTTCACTTCAGCTCAGGGCAGGCATGGGGCCAAGTGGAGCAGGTTTTTACCTCTGGCGCCCCCAAGAGGCACGTTCTGACTTAGCATTCAATGCTGAGCACTGATAGCCTGGAGACCAGACTATTGGTCTTGTTTTTCTGTAAAGTCGCTTTATGTAGCTGTGTAGCTGCATATCTGAGCTTACTTCCAATTATTATTATTATTTAAACCAGTGGTTCTCAAATATTGTCCATGTCATGGACCCCCTGATCTACAACACGTCAACGCGTTGTCAGCTTTTAGATCTATAGAAGTGCTCATGTGGCCTCGTCGCTTCTTTAGGGATTGTTTACATAGACCTGGTTGCTTATATCTCTCGCAAAAACTGGCAACGCTGATGCTGAGCCAAACGAGACCAAAACACTCTATGCTGGGGACATAATGTTTGTACACTGTGTACAAAAGAGATGGCAAAATTACATTGACTTCCCCTTGTGGTCTCCTGATAGATGTTTTTTCAGGCCAATTTTGAAAGAAACCAGTGTTACATGTCCTTTAATGGAGGGTGTCAGGGCACTCCACATTTTGGTGGCAGAGCAGTCTCTATATAAATCCAAGACCTTCGTCAGGCATAACACAATTTCATAAGCCATCTTTTTTTTGGCCCCACTCTATTCACTTGCAGTGGTGTAAAGTAACTAAGTACATTTACTTAAGTACTGTACTCAAGTACACTTTTGAGGTATTTGTACTTTACTTAAGTATTTCCAATTTCCAATACATCTTCATCTCAGAGGCAAATATTGTACTTTTACTCCACTACAATTATTTGAAAACTTTAGTTACTAGTTACTTTGAAGATTTTGATTATTATTACAAAACATACATTAACCACTTCAGCCCCCTTTTACTCAAGTACATTTTGAATTCCGGACTTTTACTTGTAACCGGAGTATTTCTATATTGCAGTATTGATACTTCTACTTAAGTAAAACATTGTAGTAC
Organism: Gymnoscopelus braueri; assembly: GCF_963280865.1. Taxonomy (NCBI): domain Eukaryota; kingdom Metazoa; phylum Chordata; class Actinopteri; order Myctophiformes; family Myctophidae; genus Gymnoscopelus; species Gymnoscopelus braueri. The sequence goes on from NC_137623.1 coordinate 4,951,655, forward strand.
TTTTTCCACCACTGTCACTTTGTTTCTGGGTTGTTTTATTATACAAATAAACCGAGCTAACTTAAACCACGTTCAAACTGGCATCTCTATTCTGTGGCATGTCATTATTATTGGCAAACATTTCCCCAAATCTTCAAATAACAAAAGAAATAGTGAGAAACAAAACCCCCGCCGATCTATAAGCTCACAGCGCATCACAGTGCAAGGAATTGTGAGCTTCTAGATCGTCTATTTTCGCCGCACAACAGCATCATACGACAAAGTATAGAATAGGGCATTGGTTCTCAAAGTGGGGTCCGGGGACCCCCAGGGGTCCTTGGGGAGGTTCCAGGGGGTCCCCAGTAAAATGTGTTGATACAGCATCACAGTCATTTTAACCACTTCATTCATTTATACGTTGGCTGTTAAAAAAATAGCAGATATACAAGCTCACATCACTTCATGCCGTGTGGCGAACATTATTAACACTATTTGTTTTACGTATTTTAAAAAAATATCGAAAATGCTTGGACATTTTTTTTAAATACAGTTGGTGCCTAGTGAGTTTGTCGTTTCTCATGTGACTCTCATTTGTCTCATTTGCGCCATGCAGCCAACCCACCTCACGCAGTAAATCTTCTCTTCTGGGGAGGGGGGGGTCCCTGGTACAACACATTTTCAGATAGGGGGTCCACGGCCAAGTACATATCAATCTGGGGGTCCTTGACACGAAAAAGTTTGAAAACCACTTTTTAACCCATTAAAACCAGGAAAGCATCTGTCATTTTAGATTTTTGCATCGGCTATTCAAAAATATTTTTTTATATTTTTGAAAAATCGTGAAAGCGGCTGAACCAAGCGCTGCTCTCATGTCTTCTTCTCTTCTCTTCCATCCAGGCTGTTCCAAGGTGACCTGCATCAGCCTGACCCAGGAGGCGTCCCTCCAGCTGTCCCCGCTCCACGGCCAGCAGATCTCCATCCACTACCTGGACATGACCGACTGCTTCTCCCTGGAGGACGAGGGCCTGCGCGCCATCGCCTCCCACTGCCCGCGCCTCACCCACCTCTACCTGCGCCGCTGCACGCGGCTCACCGACGAGGCGCTGCGCCACCTGGCCCACCACTGCCCGTCGGTGCGCGAGCTCAGCCTCAGCGACTGCCGCCTGGTGGGCGACTTCGGCCTGCGCGAGGTGGCCCGCCTGGAGGGCTGCCTGCGCTACCTGAGCGTGGCGCACTGCACGCGCATCACCGACGTGGGCGTGCGCTACGTGGCGCGCTACTGCCCGCGGCTGCGCTACCTGAACGCGCGCGGCTGCGAGGGCCTGACGGACCACGGCCTGGGCCACCTGGCGCGCAGCTGCCCCAGGCTCAAGTCGCTGGACGTGGGCAAGTGCCCGCTGGTGTCGGACTCCGGCCTGGAGCAGCTGGCGCTCTACTGCCAGGGCCTGCGGCGCGTCAGCCTGCGGGCGTGCGAGAGCGTGTCGGGGAGGGGGCTGCGCGCGCTGGCCGCCAACTGCTGCGAGCTGCAGCTGCTCAACGTGCAGGACTGCGAGGTGTCGCCGGAGGCGCTGCGGTTCGTGCGGCGCCACTGCCGGCGCTGCGTCATCGAGCACACGAACCCCGCCTTCTACTGAGGAGGGAGGGGGCGGGGGGGGGCAGTGGTGGAAAGAGTAAAATTCTTTACTTAAGTAAAAGTATCAATACTGCAATATATATATACCCTGTTACAAGTAAAAGTCCAGAATTCCAAATTTACTAGATTAAAAGTACAACATTATGCGCATCAAAATGTACTTAAAGTACCAAAAGTAAAAGTACAAAAATGTTTGAAAATAGCCGATCTACAAGCGCACAACGCGTCGCGATGCGACGCGTTGTGAGCTTGTAGATCTGCTATTTTCAAATAGCCTATAGGTATATTATAGGGCTAAAGTGGTTAATGTATGTTTCATAATATCATAATTTATATCTGAAAAGTAACTGGTAGCTAAATCTTTAAAATAATTGTAGTGGAGTAAAAGTACAATATTTGCCTCTGAGATGTAGTGGAGTAGAAGTAAAAGTATTGGAAATTGGAAATACTCAAGTAAAGTACAAATGCCTAATAAGTATACATAAGTGCAGTACTGTAGTGCAGTAAATGTACTTAGTTACTTTCCACCACTGGGGGGGGGGGGGGTTCATGACAAATGGTTTTCTTTTACGTTCCTGCTATCATCATGGTGGTTGACAGAGTGAACCATACGGGGTTAAGATGCCAGGACTGAGTGGAAACTGGTGTGCAATATTGGCATTTAAAATTGCTCGGTAAAGTCCTCGGTGTTAATTGAACTATATGAGTGTGATTAATTGTTCAATTAACACTGAGGATTTTTGCTGCGTTCTTATTCTTTTTTTTTAAACCCGCATGGTTGTTGATAATGCTGTCCTCTGCAAATACTTCCATAGAATGTATTTAACATATTTATCTGTAAAAAAAAAAAAAAAAAAGAAAAAAAGAAAGTAGAGAAATACAAGCATTTCAATGTATGCATTTTGTTCCACGTGTCACCGTTTGCCATGTAACGACATCATGCTACGACATTGAGCACTGGGTACAGAAGTGTCATCGTTTAAATATTCATTTTTAAAATAGCTTTGTCTTTTTAAACTCATCACCAACCTTGTCCTTGAGGCCCTTCTTACCATTACATTACTACACCTATTTAGAAAGAGAAAATAACTTCCCAAGAAACCACTAAAGAATGTAGCTAGTCCAGCAACAAAGCATCAGATCTGGTGAACGTTTAGCAGTAATACAGTGGTTCTCAACCTTTTCAGGCTGCAACCGCCGAAAGATTATCATATTTGAACTGGGGACCCCCAAAAATAATCATATTTGAACTGGGGACCCTCCAAAAATAATCCTATTTGAACTGGGGACCCCCCACCCTGACAAGTACTTGGAATTGTACGAGTTGAGCAGCAATACATTTAGTTTGACTCTGTCCCACAGATAAATATGTGTGAGCTTGTAGATCGTCTATTTTCATAATTTCTTGCCTCTTTCTTAGGTAACATTATGACAATTTGGCCAATGTTTGACAATTGTTTATAGTATAGCTTGTTGATTACTTTTGACACAGTAATGTTCTTATTTTAATGTTGTTTCTTTTAGAGGGATTAAAAAGGTATTAAGTCCTTAAGCCCCCCCCCCCCCCCACCAGCTGGGGGTCCTGACCCACAGGTTGAGAACCACTGGGCCCTATAATAGTCAGTAGTTCAAATGTTCTTGTATCTATGTTGCGTGCATAATGCACTTTAAGCAAGTTAACTGACAATCACTTCCCGTCGAGCTCCAAGTGTCTCGCTTCAAGTTCAGACCTTATTCACCTTATTCCTGGCCATGCCTATGATCTAAGATTCCCCCCTATGGGAATTCAATACAAAAAAATAAGCAGTGACCCAGGCGGATAGCGCCCTCTAGTGGCAGTGATGTCAGACTTCGGTGCTCGCCTTCTTGGTCATCACAGTATAATGTGGGTTGTTTTCAGTCATCATCTGATGAAGTGCAGTTTACCACCGCTGAGAGGAATCTCAATGGCAATTAAAAAGAAACGTGGGATGGACTTAGCTCTGGCTATGGGACTTTCGAGCCACAGGCTGCGCAGCCTCTCGTCTTTAGTAAAAAATATATACACTTTCTCTACTCACCAAAACAAAGACGGTTTTATGGAGCTCAAAGCCAACTCTACGTAGTGGGAACACTCTGAGCCCCCCACCTCACGTCTAAAATAAACTTTTTGGCCAGAAAAGAACATATTTCACAGGAAGGAAAAATCCGGTCCATAGAAAAAAAACATTGACCAGATCTGTAGGGGGCGCAGTGGAGTAACCAAAAACGTTTTTTCCTTCAGGTAAAATATTTTATTTTCTGGCCAAAAAAGTGTATTTTAGACGTGAGGTAGGGGGCTCAGAGTGTTCCCACTAAGTAGAGTAGGCTTTCAACTCCATAAAAGCGTCTTTGTTTTGGTGAATAGCGTGTTATATTTTTGACTACAGTCGAGAGGTTGCGGGTGTGAGGGGAAAGGATGGAAAGTACCATAGCGTTAAGGAGAACTCCTTCTAACGCTATATGGACCAGTCAGTTGCACCACCTCACACTAAGTTCAAACTTAGCCTAGTTATAGCTTGACCCATTCAATCCGGGGACGGATCTCTGTCATTTTAGATTTCTTTGGCTATTGAAAAATAGCAGATCTACAAGCTCATAGCGCGTGATTGAGATCGAGATTGTGATCCGAGTGCCGCGCTATGAGCTTGCAGATCTGCTATTTTTGAAAAAATCGTGAAAATATGTGCAAATATTTCAATATATATTTTTAGAGCGGACATTTATAACTCAAATCTTTGCTTCTGGGCGTCCCTGGAACAACATATTTTACAAATGTTCATGTTTAGATTTGAGTTACAAATGTCCGCTCTAAAAATATATATTTAAAGATTTGCACAAATGTTCACGATTCTTTTCAAAAAATAGCAGATCTACAAGCTCATAGCACGGCACTCGGTGCCGCGCTATGAGCTTGTAGATCTGCTATTTTTTAATAGCCAAAGAAATCAAAAAATTACACATACTTTCTCAGTCTAAATGGCTTTTTAAAGCCATTTATTAATCTATAACTAAGCTAAGTTTGAACTTAGTGTGAGGTTGTGCAACTGGCTCCTGAGCTAGGGATGGACTTAATGTAAAAACAGGAACACATTGCTGCTATAATTACACCAAATAAATGCCTTACAAATGAACCAGTGTGCAGTTAAATGAACCACCTGTGAGTTGTTTTTCAAATCCTGTCATGTGTGTTCCAGTTGAGCCATAACCAATTAAGAAGTGCTCCATTTTTTTTACTCAAGTAAAAGTATCAATACTGCAATGTAAAAAATACCTCAAAATATTACTTAAGTGCATTACTTGAGTACATGTACTTAGTTACTTTACACCACTGGCTACGTCTATACCACCTTGGCTGTGAGATTACATTGCATCACTGCAGCATTGGCAACGGTTCTTGTGTGTGTGTGTGTGTGTGTGTGTGTGTGTGTGCGTGCGTGCGTGGTGCTTGTAGATTACTCACAAGGTAAGTATGCAAAAACAAAAGCTAAACACAATAACAAATGGATCATACAATAATATTTTTATGGCAAACACACCAGATGTAATGTCCTTTTAGAAATTAACAAAGAATTGTATAATGTTTTTTATATTATGTTCCTCGCAGCTTCTTTGTGTCAAATATATTACAGCCAGAAGACATCATGAACCCATTAATACCTGAAGCCGATTCTACAAATGTCCCAACAGTTTTCTGAAAAACATATGTTTCTATATCAGTGGTTCTCAATCTTTTTCATGTCAAGGACCCCCAAAATGATATGTATTTGGCCACCGACCCCCATCTCAAAATATGTTGTTCCAGGGACCCCCCAGAAGCAAAGATTTGAGTTAACAATGTTCACTTTAAACAATATATATTAAAAGATTTGCAAACATTTTCACGATAAAAAAAATATATATAGCAGATCTACAAGCTTGTAGATCTGCTATTTTTGAATAGCCAAAGTGTAAAATAATGCTTTTTTAGCTCAAATGAAAAAGTGACACAGACGCGTTCCAGGTCTTAAAGGGTTAAAGTGTTGTTCCAAAACATCACACGAGCACCAGGCAAAAAAAATAAGCCAAATAAAATAAATAAAATAAAAAAACAGATCTGCAAGCTCACAATGTGTTGCAATGTTGACATGTTGCGAGCTTGTAGATCGGCTATTTTGGATGTGTAACAAAGTACATAATCAGGGCTAAGAGGTTTTGGACAGCCATAGCTCAGTCCTATACAGTTTGCTATCAAAAGGTGCGGTCACTTTATGAATGAGGTTGGTGTGGTCAGTGATGCTGAGTGTTGGTATGACGGGCTCCAGGCGGACTGTTTCCCACACGGCTGGGTTTATGAGCTCGATGCGTGCAGACCTGCTGAGGGATCGGTGGTTGAGGTAGAGTTGGAGTCCATGTCACCTGGAAAGAGAGACGAGCCTTGTTGGTAAAGTTGCTCGATAAATGTATTCAGTGGTGGAAAGTAACTAAGTACATTTACTCAAGTACTGTACTTGAGTACAATTTTAAGGCATGTTACTTCACTGGAGTATTTCCAATACTTTTACTACTCCACTACATCTCAGAGGCAAATATTGTACTTTCACTCCACTACAATTATTTGAAAACTTTAGTTACTAGCTTCTGGGGGTCCCTGGAACAAAATGTTTTGAGATGGGGTCCACGGCCAAATACATATAATTTTGGGGGTCCTTGACATGGAAAAAGTTTGAGCACCACTGATATAGCAACCAAAGAACAAAAAATATATGTATTTGGCCGCAGACCCCCATCTCAGAATATGGCGGCACCGAGTGCCACGCTATGAGCTTGTAGATCTGCAAAACATTTTTTTAAAGATATTTTTGGGGGCTTTTTATGCCTTTATTGATAGGAAAGTAGGCTGTCAGGAAATTGGGAGAGAGATGGGGGGGTGACACACAGCAAAGGTCGTCGGGATCGGGAGTCGAACTCGCGGCACGCTGTCAAGCTGGATTACCAGCGTATGTGGTATGCGCCTAGACCACTAGGCCAGCGGGCGCCCGTAGATCTGTAATTTTTGAACAATCTTGAAAATGTTTGCAAATCTTTGCATATATATAGTTTTATAGGGGTTAAATATATGCCTGTGTGTGAGTGTAACCCTAACCCGGTCCGGCCCTGCATGAATGATAGTATTGAATAGCCTGTATTGAATGTGTTCTTGTACAGCTGGAAGGGCAGAGCGCAGCAGCACTGCTGCCAAGGTTAAGCACATCTAAACCCCCACTGTGGTCACCTATGCTATAAATGTACTCTATATGCACTCATGACACTGCAAAAGGCTCTTTGGATAAAAAACCATCCAACCAAATGGCATATATTATGCTGAGTGGGGCCATAATTACAAAACCATAAATACAAGCTTATAGATTCCAGGCCATGTGGTATAGCCTACGGTACCTGGGACTTGAGGGCTTGCAACTCGGAGTGAACTTTCCGGAACCTCCTCTCCAGCTCTAGATGTTTCTCCTTCAGCTTTTCCCTGTCTCCACGCTCCTTCAGAAAGTCTTCTCTGTAGACCTCGGCCTGATATGGTGCACAACGAGGACGTTATTACGGTATAGAAGGGTCGATCGTGGATATTAGAGATAATGTTTGGGGACAAAATGCAGGTTAAAAACATAAAAAATTAAGACACCATAGCCACTAGCCAGGGTAACCGGAATGCTCGCCCCAAAACACAGTCGCCCTCATTTTTTTCTGTAAGGTTAGGTTTAGACATAATTTTACTGAGGTTATGTTTAGGAACAAGGTTAGGTTCAGGCATAGTTTTACCAAGGTTACGTTTAGGAATAAGGTTAGGTTTAGGCATAGTTTTACCGAGGTTACGTTTAGGAATAAGGTTAGGTTTAGGCATAGTTTTACCGAGGTTACGTTTAGGAATAAGGTTAGGTTCAGGCCTAGTTTTACCGAGGTTACGTTAAGGAATAAGGTTAGGTTTAGGCATAGTTTTACTGAGGTTATGTTTAGGAATAAGGTTAGGTTTAGGCATAGTTTTACTGAGGTTAAGGTTAGGATTATGGTTAGGTTTAGGCATAGTTTTACTGAGGTTACGTTTAGGAATAAGGTTAGGTTTAGACATAGTTTTACTGAGGTTACGTTTAGGAATATGGTTAGGTTTAGGCATAGTTTTACTGAGGTTAAGTTTAGGAATAAGGTTAGGTTTAGGAATAAGGTTAGGTTTAGGCATAGTTTTACTGAGGTTATGTTTAGGAATAAGGTTAGGTTTAGGAATAAGGTTAGGTTTAGGCATAGTTTTACTGAGGTTACCTTTAGGAATAAGGTTAGGTTTAGACATAGTTTTACTGAGGTTACGTTTAAGAATAAGGTTAGGTTTAGACATAGTTTTACTGAGGTTACGTTTAGGAATAAGGTTAGGTTTAGGCATAGTTTTACTGAGATTACGTTTAGGAATAATGTTAGGTTTAGACATAGTTTTACTGAGGTTAAGGTTAGGAATAAGGTTAGGTTTAGACATAGTTTTACTGAGGTTACGTTTAGGAATAATGTTAGGTTTAGGCATAGTTTTACTGAGGTTAAGTTTAGGAATAAGGTTAGGTTTAGACATAGTTTTACTGAGGTTAAGGTTAGGAATAAGGTTAGGTTTAGGCATAGTTTTACTGAGATTACGTTTAGGAATAATGTTAGGTTTAGACATAGTTTTACTGAGGTTAAGGTTAGGAATAAGGTTAGGTTTAGACATAGTTTTACTGAGGTTACGTTTAGGAATAATGTTAGGTTTAGGCATAGTTTTACTGAGGTTAAGTTTAGGAATAAGGTTAGGTTTAGACATAGTTTTACTGAGGTTAAGGTTAGGAATAAGGTTAGGTTTAGACATAGTTTTACTGAGGTTACGTTTAGGAATAATGTTAGGTTTAGGCATAGTTTTACTGAGGTTACGTTTAGGAATAAGGTTAGGTTTAGACATAGTTTTACTGAGGTTACGTTAAAGAATAAGGTTAGGTTTAGGCATAGTTTTACTGAGGTTACGTTTAGGAATAAGGTTAGGTTTAGACATAGTTTTACTGAGGTTACTTTAAAGAATAAGGTTTGGTTTAGACATAGTTTTACTGAGGTTATGTTTAGGAATAAGGTTAGGTTTAGACATAGTTTTACTGAGGTTACGTTTAGGAATAAGGTTAGGTTTAGGCATAGTTTTACTGAGGTTACGTTTAGGAATAAGGTGAATAAGGTTTGACCCCAGGGTGAGCGTGTTTTGGGGCGAGCGTTCTTGTATTCCTAGCCAGGGCCTTTTTGTGTCTTCATCCAAGCCTGTATATAATACCTGATGTTTCCAGAGCTGCTCCTGTGTTTCATTGCCCTCTTTGGGCAGTACAGAGAACTGACATGTTTCCTCAAGGGCCTGAAAAAGGATGATTAAGTGCAATAAGAACACAGCTATTAGGCCCATTCTTTAACAGCAATTTTACAATAACAAGTGTTATGCTATGTGAGGACTTCCCCCACAGTTTAATAACAGCAAATGCATTGATTGCATAACTTCACCTTATTAAGCCGTTTGATCTCCTCGTGTTGATGCTGCCCCCTTCTGGTCAGAGCAGTGTTCTGCGCTCTCAGCCTGTGTGCTTCTTCTTGTTGGGTCGTCAGTGACTCTGGGTTCTGACTCTGAGATGAGTCCACAGATTCATCATTCCATATAAGGAAATATGGGAGGGGCGGAGCAGAAGTGAAGTTACATACACCAGTGGTTCCCATACTTTTATTATATATATGTATATTATATTTACTCACGACCAGTGGTGGAAAAAGTACTCACTTTTCTTAAGTAAAAGTATCAATAATGCAGTGTAGAAATACTCTCTTACAAGTAAAAGTCTGGTTATCAAAATTTACTTGAGTAAAAGTACAAAGGTATTGGCATCAAACTATACTTAAAGTACCAAAAGTAAAAGTACTCATTGTGCAGAATGTCCCGTTTCACACGTTCAAAATGTCTATAAACATATTTTGAAAATAGCAGATCTACAAGCTCACAATGCGTCGCATCGCCACGCATTGTGAGCTTGTAGATCGGCTATTTTAAAATGGCCGAAATGTTTATAGGGCTGAAGTGGTTAATGTATGTTTTGTGATGATAATAATCTAAATCAGCAAAGTAACTAGTAAGTAAAGCTGTCAAATAACTGTAGTGGAGTAAAAAGTACAATATTTGCCTCTGAGATGTAGTGGAGTAGAAGTAAAAGTATTGGAAATGGGAAATACTCCAGTAAAGTAAAAAAAAATCCTCAAAAGTTTACTTAAGTACAGTACTTGAGTAAATTAACTTAGTTACTTTATACCACTGCTCACGACCCATAACAATTTGACGACCCAGTGTTTGGGAAACAGTGTCATACACAACAGATAAGTCTATAAGTAGTTATATAAATAGTTGGCAGTGGTGTAAAGTAACTAAGTACATTTACTTAAGTACTGTACTTAAGTACAGTTTTGAGGTATTTGTACTTTACTTGAGTATTTCCGATTGTCTATACTTTTACTTACTCCACTACATCTCAGAGGCAAATATTGTACTTTTACTCCACTATAATGATTTGAAAACTTTAGTTACTAGTTATTTTGCAGATGTAAATGATTATATTATAAAACATACATTAACCACTTTAGTCTTATTTTATACCTAGGCTATTTGAAAACAGCCGATCTACGACGCGTTGTGAGCTTGTAGATCTGCTATTTTCAAACATTTTAGTACTTTTACTTTTGGTACTTTAAGTACATTTTGATACCAATACTTTTGTACTTTTACTCAAGTAAATTTTGAATTCCGGACTTTTACTTGTAACGGAGTATTTCTATATTGCAGTATTGATACTTTTACTTAAGTAAAATATCTGAGTACTTTTTCCACCACTGATAGTTGGAAAACTCTAGGCAGCATTAAATTGCGTCCTCACCTTTCTATCTCTGACGTGTGTCTCTTCACTCTTTAACAACACGAGCTGCTCTCTGGTTGGAGGCAGCAGGTCATCTCCAGTGTGGTGATGGAGGTTATGTTGAGACAATAAAGCCTTGAGTCCATGGACCTACGAGTGTTTGGGAGAAGAGTCGTGTTATGTACGCATTATTATGCATTCATCCATTATGATCGGGAACGCATCTGTCATTTTTAAGATTTGAGTTAAAAAGCATTATTTTATGCTTTGGCTATTCAAAAATGGCACATATATAAGCTCGTGCTACGAGCTTGTAGATCTGCTATTTCTGAGAAATCGTAAAAATGTGTGCAAATCTTTGATTATATATAATATGTATTCTTTTAAAGTGATCATTCTTAACTCAAATCTTTGAACAAAATATTTTAAGATGGGGGTCTGCGGCCAAATACATAGTTTTTGTTGCTTGGTTGCTATATCAGCTATATCAGTTGTGCTCAAACTTTTTCCATGTCAAGGACCCCCACAATGATATGTATTTGGCCGCGGACCCCCATCTCAAAATACTTTGTTCCAGGGACCCCCCCAGAAGCAAATATTGGATTTAAAAATGATCGCTTTAAAAAATATTATATATATACTGTATATTTTCAAAGATTTGCAAAAATGTTCACGTTTTTTCAAAACAATTGCAGATCTACAATCTCATGAGCTATGAGTTTATAGATCTGCTATTTTTGAATAGCCAAAAAAAATCTAAAATGACACATTTTCGTTCCCGGTCTTCATGGATTAACTACTTTATTAACATGGCTAAATAAACGCATTATGCATTGATTGATTGAATACTTTATTAACAGTTTACAAAAGGTACAGAGGTGTACAGTCATACAATAACACTAAAAGGATAACACAAAAAGCCCTGAGGGATTGTTTCCATTGTGGTCCTGTGTATTCAATTCATCAAGAATCGTATAATTCAACAACAAAAAAAACGAAATAGCACAAAACAAATTAAACTGTTAGTTTGTTATTTTTTTTCTCACCTTTTCTTCATAGAACTGAATCATGGAGCGGTACTGCTCCGCCCATTTCCTGTTAATAGAAAGCAGCTAAGGGATGAAAATGTATAATTAGTCATAGTTTTTGGTGAATTAATCAATCCATTAAGACCAGGAATGCATCGGTGTCATTTTAAGATTTATTTGGCTATTTAAAAAAATTAGCTGGTCTACAAGCTCATAGCGCGGCACTGAGCGCTATGCTCTATGAGCTTGTAACGATTTTGTAGATATAGCTGTAGCTTGTAGATCTGCTATTTGTTTCAAAGCGAACATTTTTAACTCCGATCTGTGCTTCTGGGGGGGGTTTCTGGAACAACATATTTTGAGATGGGGGTCCGCGGACAAATACATATAGTTTTGGGGGTCCTTGACATGGAAAAGTTGGAGCACCACTGATATAGCAACATACTGTCAGGATTTAGAAAACATTTTTAGATATGTATTTGGCCCGCGGACCCCCATCTCAAAATGTTTTGTTCCAGGGACCCCCCCCTCCCTCCAGAAGCAAAAAATTGAGTTACAAATGTTCGCTTTAAAAACATATATATTCAAAGAAAATAGCAGATCTACAAGCTCATAGCGCGGCACTCGGTGCCGCGCTATGAGCTTGTAGATCTGCTATTTTTGAATAGCCCAAAGAAATCTTAAAATGGCACAGATGCTTGAATGGCATGGATTGAATGGGTGAATATAAATAGATGGGTCTCACCTCTCCTCTCTGTTCCTCCATGACAGCAAGCTGTTCTTTCATGGTGGAGTTGCTCATAGCGAAGGCCATTCCTGGCTGATCAAGGGAAAAAAGGCAAAGGTCAGGAGATCATTAAATCAGCTGTTGAAATGACGGCATTACTGCTTCAAGTGACAGACTTACTGCCTGTGAGTGTACAGTAGCTGACAGAGCCACATCGATTTCCGTTCTCTACCTTGTACAAAATGTGGAAGTTTTCCTCTTTTACGGCTGGCTTCCAGTAAGACAAAACCAACGAGGTCATTTCCTGGACAGAAGTGTGACTAAGGAATGTATACATTGTGTGTGTGTGTGTGTGTGTGTGTGTGTGTGTGTGTGTGTGTGTGTGTGTGTGTGTGTGTGTGTGTGTGTGTGTGTGTGTGTGTGTGTGTGTGTGTGTGTGTGTGTGTGTGTGTGTAATTATTAGTATTACACATGCAGTAAAAGTCGATTTAATAACTGAAGCCCCAGTAAAATATATAAGCTTGTGTTGCGAAAGTTCTTTTTTGTTTGAAAATATATATATTTATACTGTATATAAATGGTTTTGCCTATAATGACAGGCCAAAAATAGGGAGGCGTAATGCAGTTGTGTAAAGGTATTTTTACTTTACTGAAGTATTTTCAATTTTCTATATTTTTGCTACTCCACTACATCTCAGAGGCAAATATTGTACTTTTTACTCCCACTATGATTATTTGAATATTCTAGTTACTTTGTAGATTTTGGTTATCTACATGTTATGTTGCATGTTACCTGTGTGCTCTGTGATGTTGTGTATGTTTATGTTGCATGTTACCTGTGTGTTGCTCTCAGGATGATCCACTGTTTGGGCTCCAAGCTTTTCTATGATGGGTCTGGAACGGTTCTGCTCCATTCTCTCCCACCTACAGTTATGGAAGAAGCACTCACATGTTTTTACCTAAGTAAAAGTATCAATACCACAAGGTAAAGAAATACAAGTACATTACATTACATTACAGTCATTTACAGATATTCAAAATGTAGTTGAGTAAAAGTACAAATGTATTGGCAGCAATATGTGCCAAAAGTAAGACATTTAGGAAAAATGAAAATTATTTTACACTGTAGAAATCTCTCAGCTTTATGACAGAAACCATAATGTGTCATAATAATGATGATGATAGTGATATAATTTGACATTCAACTCCTAAGCCACTCCCTTGTCATAATAATATGCCACAGCACCTTTCCAAGGGAGAACTCTGCATGCATGCATTGGTGGAAAGTAACTAAGTAAATGTACTCAAGTACTTTCTGCATAATGAGTACTTTTACTTTTGGTACTATATTTTGATGACAAAACCTTTGTACTTTTACTCAAGTAAATTCTGAAACCCAGACTTTTACTTGTAACAGAGTATTTCTACATTGTAGTATTGATACTTTTACTTTACACCACTGTTGAACATTACGCTAAATTCATCCACAAATGGGAGAGATTATAGCCTCACCTCTGTGAATGAGGAGCATCCAGGAGGTGCAGTCTGTCATTCTGTAGGTCCATGGAAGGAGCTCTCCTGCCTTTGGCTCCTAAACTGTCTGTATGTCTGTCCATCTTCTTCTGGTAATGATGTAGCCTAATGGACTGTCCATAAAGAGCAGAATCACACCATCCGTTTACTGTAGTGTAGCCTATCCATCACCATTAGGCAGTGGTATAAAGTAACTAAGTACATTTACTCAAGTACTGAGGTATTTTTACTCATGGAGTATTTCCAAGTCTCAGTACTTTTACTTCTACTCCACTACATCTCAGAGGCAAATATTATACTTTTACTCCACTACAATTATTTAAAAACGGTAGTTTCTAGTTACTTTGTAGTTTTGATTATTATTACAAAACATTAAACATTACCCACTTCAGCCCTATATACATTTCGGCCATTTGAAAATAGCGATCTACAAGCTCCCAATGCGCATGGTGAGCTTGTAGATCAGCTATTTTCCAAACATTTTTATACATTTGAAAAATTGTGAAACAGGACATTCTGCATAATGAGCACTTTATATTTTTGGTACTTTAACTACATTTTGATGCCAATACTTTTGTACTGAAAATTCCGGACTTTTACTTGTAACAGAGTATTTCTACATTGCAATATTGATACTTCTACTTAAGTAACCTATCTTACAAATGAATACACATTTCCAACATGCATGAATGTGCTCTTTATCATAATCCTTATTAGATATTATTTATGTATTGTCAAAATGTGGGTGACTTACCCTCCTCTCACGTGGAGCCCCCCAGCAAAGTGTGATGTTTTAAATATTGTGTCAGTGTGAACTATTGATCTGGTATGACGTCATACATGTTCTGTACATAAGGACACGCCTTTAAGTTTCCTCTGCCGCCCACGTGACCTGCTGGGATTCCCTCTCTGGTGGGTGGATTTCTACACTCACGCTTCGTCGTCTAAAGCCATGGTTCACATGGGGCTCGTCTGTCACAGGCGTCGTGGCGCAACTTGTTACTGGTATAGGACATTTCTCCATTTACAACCTGTATATCTACATAAACGTTCACATTTCAAATATAAAGTGCTTACCCCACGGCCATGGATGTAATAAGTTAAGACGCCTGGGTTTAAGTATCCGTATCGTCAGTATTGTTCAATAAAAAGCATTTTTATCTGATCGGTGGCCATTTTCTCAAAATGTCCATATGCTTTCAACTACGCGAACCTATCGGTTGGGATGTGTATTGCACTCTGATATATTATAACTCTATGAGAAAATGGCCACCGATCGCATTAAAATGCTTTTTATTGAACAATACTGAAAATAAGGGTACTTATAGACCCAAGCGTTTCAACTTGTTACATCCATAGCCGTGGGGTAAGCACTTTATATTTGAAATGTGAACGTTTTTGTAGATGTACGGGTTGTAAATGGAGAAATATTCTAAACCAAGAACACGTTGCGCCATGACTGTCATGATATGACACTATGACAGTCATGTTTCAGGGTCGTGAACTAGCAGAGCAGAGCAGAGGAGATGAGGACAGAGGAGGCGTTTATGGGACGAAAGGAAAGAGAAACAAAGTTCACACACAGTCAGTCACACCTTAGCCTCGGAAACCCATGCTTTTTTTTAGTCACACCTTGACTAGAAGTGACACCCATAGGGTGACACGACACGGCACCTCGAGTTACCAAGGAGTAATGAGCAGTGGTGTAAAGTACACTTACTCAAGTAGGCTACTACTTAAGTACACTTTTGAGGATTTCCCATTTCAATACTTTTACTTCTCCTCTACTTCTACTCTTCTACTCCTCAGATCTACAAGCTCACAATGCGTTGCCATGCGACACATTGTAAGCTTGTAGATCTGCTATTTTCAAAAGATGTGTATACATTTTGAACTTGTGAAATGGGACATTCATTCTGCACAATGAGTAGGCCTACTTTACTTTTGGTACTTTAAGTATAGTTTGGTGCCAATACTTTACTTTACATAGAGTACACAGAGTATTTCTACAATGCAATAGATAGGCTACTTTTTCCACCACTGGTGGTCCCGGCAGAGGTAGAGTCCAGCAAAAGTGAAAATGACCCTTTTTGCAACATCGTATCCAAAAAGTAAAGGTAGTCCGAGACGCCAACAGATGTTTGCAAAATAGTCGGAAAGTTACATTTAACCGACGGGTTTAAACAATCGTTTAAATCGCTTATCTAGTAAGCCTGTGCCTATGTTTTCCCATTCAACCCGGAAGAGCCCCTATCGGCAGGTGCCGGTACTGCTCCTTATTTGGCTACAAAGGGAACACATACATAAGCGATTTAAACGGTTGTTTCAACCCCGTCGGTTAAATTTTACTTTCCGAATATTTCGAAAACATCTGTAGGTGTGTCAGACTACCTTTATTTTTTGAATACGATGTGCAGAAAAGGGTAAATTTCACTAACTTTTGTCGGACTCTACCTCTGCCGGGTGCAGAGACAGCGGGACCTCATCTCAGAGCTATCGTGGGGCAAACCCAGTATAGCGAGCCAATATCCGAATATTGCGTATAATTGATACCCGTCCGTTTGTTCACATTCACATGATATTCCCGACAGACAGTAATGAATAATAACCACTTCCTTCCGAAACCAACGGACATGGTAAAAACCGTGGGAGTTTCGTTATCTAAATTTAGTCCATGTCATTATTATATCATCACAAATCACTCTGTTCCTTCTGTTTCAAAGCGGTCACGCAGCAGCGTGTGCAGTAGCCATGGATCACAAGACGGTCATGGATGAACTTCAACATAGTGTTTGCACTTTTTCCCTTTCTGCTCCATACATCTACATAAACGTTGAATTTTCAAATATAAAGTGTTGACCTCATGGCAACGGATGTTACAATTATGTACGGGTCCTCCAAAGTACTCGTATATTCCGTATTGTTCAATAACAACCATTTTAATCCAATCGATGGCCATTTTCTCATAGAGTTATAATGTATCAGAGTGCAATACACCTCCCAACCGATAGGGTGACGTGATTGAAAGCATCTGGGGAAAATACGGAGAAAATGGCCACCAATCGGATTAAAATGTGTTTTTTTTATTAAACAATGTGAAGATACGGGTACTTTTGAGGGTCCGTACGTAATTGCAACATCCGTGGCCATGAAGTCAGCACTTTATATCTGACATTTTAACGTATATGTAGATGTACGGGCTAGAAAGAGAAAATAGCGCAAACGTTATTTTCAAGCTAATATATGACAGTCATGTATCAGGGCTACGTGTGTAGGAAAAAAAGTGTGGGGTAATTTAGGAAAGACCCACCATAACTTCTTCTCTTGCATGTTCTGGTAATCACATCAAGGTGATTCAGCACAGCAGCAATATGGATCTATAGGCCAGTGGTTCCCAAACTGGGGGTCGGGGGTCCCCACATGAGGGGGGGGTCACAGTAAAGTGACAATTTAAGAACTTTTAAGACCCTTTTAATACCTTAAAAAGTGATTAAAATAAATGAAATGAAATGAAAAAAGACCATTACTGCATGAAAAGTAATCAACAAACTATACAGCACTATAAGAACTGGTCAAACATTGGACTAATTGTCAAATCATATAAGAAAGAGGCAAAGATTTTGACAATAGCAGATCTACAAGCTCACAACGCCGTTGTGAGCTTGTAGATCTGCTATTTTCAAATATCCAACGTTTAAGGGCTGAAGTTGTGTACATGTATGTTTTGTAATCTAAATCTACAAAGTAACTAGTGACTAAAGTTTTCAAATAATTGTAGTGGAGTAAAAGTTCATCATTTGCCTCTGAGATTTAGTGGAGTAGAAGTAAAAGTAGCCTATTGAAAATTGGAAATACTCAAGTAAACTAAAAACACCTCAAAATTGTACTTAAGTACAGTACTTGAGTACATCACTGACTATATACACCTTAAAACGCTGTTCTTACACATGTTCTTTTGATCAGATTAAAATAGACTAATTCATTGGACTTGGTCAAAGCCAGTCAGTGGTTTGTGTGCTTGTGTGGGGGGCGGGGCACTGGGCTAAATATAATAATAAATAACCACAGACACAGCTGAGCTATCAGAAAGGAAAGAGAAACCATGTGACGTGTAATACCACCATATATCAACCATTTCCTTTCCACATTATCAGCAGCACGTGTGTGTGTGTGTGTGTGTGTGTGTGTGTGAGTGAGTGAGTGAGTGAGTGAGTGAGTGAGTGAGTGAGTGAGTGAGTGAGTGAGTGAGTGAGTGAGTGAGTGAGTGAGTGAGTGAGTGACATGATTTTTGGGGGGACCAATCCTCAAAATGAACCCTAACCCTATGCAAGTGATCTCAGGAGTGACATAACGTAGCTTGCGTTGGCTTGCAGAATGTGAATTCCAATCGCACGTCGCACGGCCTCCGACTGTATTTCTACCAGCGTAGGACCCGTGACTAGCGTCGGCGCAACCACACTTGCAATTTCCCAGAATTGCAAATATTGTAGTTTAGTTTATCATCCTGTAGAGGTGGTGTTTGTTGGTGGTTTTTCTGTGTATCTGCTTCATGGATCATGTGACCGTGGTCATCTCATACACAGAGTTTAGTGGTTTTACTCAACAGGATGTTTAATATCACACTTCTAACTGACTGACTGTGGGTGAGCTGCAGCAAACAATAACTGAAAGGAAACAGGATGGAGTGTGTGTGCATGCAAGGGAGGGGTAGTTGTGTGGGTGGTATAGAGGGGGGGGTTGTGTGGGTGGTATAGAGGGGGGGGTTGTGTGGGTGGTATAGAGGGGGGGGGTTGTGTGGGTGGTATAGAGGGGGGGGGTTGTGTGGGTGGTAAAGAGAGGGGGGGTTGTGTGGGTGGTATAGAGAGGGGGGGTTGTGTGGGTGGTATAGAGGGGGGGGGGGTTGTGTGGGTGGTATAGAGGGGGGGGTTGTGTGGGTGGTAAAGAGAGGGGGGGTTGTGTGGGTGGTATAGAGGGGGGGGTTGTGTGGGTGGTATAGAGGGGGGGGGGGGGTTGTGTGTACCACCCCCTGTATTTTGACAAATACAGGGGGATCCCAATGTTGTGGTGTATCTTGAAGACCAGGCCCATAGCAAGTTGCTGTACTCTGTCAGCAATTCCTTCTGAATAAGCTATTCAGAAGGGAAAACTAAAGTTTAGTTTATCCCTTAAACAGTGCAAAGTATTCAGGCCATTCTCATTCACCACAAATGAATAAGGACGTTTACATTTATTGTCAGAGTGCATGTGTTGTGTTTGTACTGGAGCGTCTGCCTTGCATTTCCCCTGTAAGAAAACTACAAGAGACAACCCGCCCACTGGGCGGGTTGTCTCTGTAACAAACTCTAGAAACGAAAGTAAAAAGAACCTCATATGATCCTTTGTGTAGAATCAGCAAAACATGGAGCTTCACTCCGTCTCACATTTATCTTTACAACTCAGTGTTTTAACAGTAAAATCATGTATTTATTTCTACATGTTGCTGACGTGGAGCAGCTGTTACAACACATCTTTCACAGGTAATTTTACATTAAATTATACTATTTATACAAGATATTTTCAGGTTCCAATTAAACGTATGGTTCCAAACGGGGCGACAGCATAGTTAAGTACTGGGAAGGTAGGGGCTGTTTTAGATAAATACAATATGTTCACGTTTTAATGTTTTGTTTCTGGAACTAGCCCTGAAACATGACTGTCAAACTTGTACCTGGTTTTAGGCACGGTCGGGGTACTAAACCCTGACCAGGCACTTTCTCCTTTTACAGCCCGTACATCTACATACACGTTCAGACTTCAAATATAAGTGCTGACCTTATGGCCACGGATGTTACAATTTGAATCGGCTGGGTTTAGTACATGTATCTTCCGTATTGTTGAATAAAAAGCATTTTAATCCGATCGGTGGCCATTTTCTCCGAATATTCTCCATGCTTTCAACTATGTGACCCTATCGGTTGGGAGGTGTACTACACTCTGATACATTATAACTCTATGAGGAAATGGCCGCCAATCGGATTAAAATGCTTTTTATTCAACAATAGGGAAGCTACGGGTACTCAGACCGACCCGATTCAACTAGTCACATCCATGGCCATGAGGTCAACACTTTATATTTGAAATGTGAACGTTTATGTAGATGTACGGGTTGTAAATGGGAAAAGTACCAAAACCAGGTAGAAGTTCCGCCATGACGCTCGTGTGAACCATGTGAACTAGCTTCTTCCCCCTTGTCACACTAGCCTGGGATCCAGCCTGCTTCGCTACGTTCGGCGGACTTTTAATAAAGTCCGCCGAACGTAGCGAAGCAGGCTGGATACCAGGCTATTGTCACACACCCTGACCCTGTACTTCAGCCCCGGATGTTAACTCGGGGTCATGCCTATGTTCCCTCAGCCTTATGTTCCCTCAGCCCTATGTTCCCTCAATAGCCTACCTAAAACATTTTTTTCATCCAAATTAGACCCTATGTTCCCTCAGCCCTAGGTTCCCCAATCCCAAATTAGACCCTATGTTACCTCAGCCCTAGGTTCCCCAATCCCAAATTAGACCCTATGTTCCCTCAGCCCTATGTTCCTTCAGGATCACACATAGCCCTTTGATTGATTGATTGATTGATTGATATCTTTATTGATCATGAAATAAAACATATGTCACATGTAACACATACATCTGAGCCACCATAATCAAAAGGATGACACAAAAAAGCTTACAGTTTGTTTCCATTGCGGTCCCTTCCATAATGTGTTGGTGAGGTCACCTGTTGGGGTCCTCTGAAAGGGGGTGCAATGATGCGTCTCGCCAGTCCGGATATTACGTTTGTGACGTCGACCCACCATTCACCGTACGCATTAGGCAATTTTAATGTAGGATAGGCCACGTCCGATTTTATTTAATTTCGTTGGCTATCCCTTGGCCTTATGACAAGCCTAAAATGTGTAGAATAAATACAAAGTTTCAACATTTTTGTCAACTAAAACTAAAACCGGCGTGTGATTCCAAATGCATAAAGATAACTGATAGTAGGAATTATGTGAAAAATCATTACGAGGTGGATACAGGCATGACATTTGGCACACATGTAAACTGTAAACATGTAAACTCAACATCATGTGTGTGCATGTCTGTGTATGTAAGGGACACAGGGAAACTGTCAGAACCTTCCCTAAAACATCCAGGACAACGCTCCATACGTCCCAGACTTCCAAACTGTGGAACACACACTGTGTGTGTGTGTGTGTGTGTGTGTGTGTGTGTGTGTGTGTGTGTGTGTGTGTGTGTGTGTGTGTGTGTGTGTGTGTGTGTGTGTGTGTGTGTGTGTGTGTGTGTGTGTGTGTGCTTATTTATCTTACTTTCTGCATATTCTTATTTATTTTACTCTCTGCATATTATTTTATTTATTTTACACTCATCTTCTTGATCATTACTGTTTAGTATTGACTCATGTGTGCCATTTGATGCTCTTACTAGAATGCCTCTCTACCCACTAAGCTACGCCCGCCCCAAAGGACAATTTGATATACAGTACTTCCAGCAACCACAGGCGTCTAATCTATAAACTGTAAACATAGCAACATCATTTGGTGCAAATGTGTGTGCATGTCTGGGTGTAGGGGACACAGGGAAACTGTCAGAACCTTCCCTAAAACATCCGGGACAACGGTCCATAAGTCCCAGTATTCCAAAATGTGGAACAAACTCCCCTTTGCAGTTAGAACTGTAGACTCACTCCCAATTTTCTGAAGACATCACCTCAGACTCCACTTTAGCCTGTAGTACTAGCCTTGACGACCATGCAGTCTTATGCAAAGGTTAAAATGTAATTTCGTTTAGTTTGTATAGTTTCAATGTACATATCATTATCTTTTTTTATATTGCACTGTGTAGACTGATGCTAGGTTCTTGGTTGACCTATAATCCTATTACTGAGGCACTACACTTATTGTACGCTCTGGATTAAGAGCATCTGCTAAATGCCTAAATTGTAAATTGTAGGTCTGTTTTGCAATTGCAAACCATACAGTATGGTACTGCACAGGCTTATGAAACAGCTTTTTTTTCACTTTATGGGAGAAAACTGAAGACAAAAGATTAAAAAAAAGAGAAGTATGACTAAGTTACAGACCGTGTTGATCACATGACTGTAGAGATACTGTGTACCGATTTGCATGACGTTTGGATAAAAGCTGTGGGAGTAATAACCAAAAATGGGTTTTGCACAAATCTGCCTCCTGGTGGCGCTATAACAGGCCCATGTGAAAAATGTGGGGCAGAGGTTTTGATTTGGCATCAGTGAGTGTGTGTGCACAGTTTCGCAGCAACCGGGCCAACGGTGCGGGAGATTAGCTGCTCGCACACGGACAGGACACACGGACGGACGGACGGACAGGGTGCAAAACATACTCTCTCGTCATGCCTTTCGGCCTGGCGGAGACAATAATAATAACTAGAAAGTACTGTTCCTGAAGAAACAGTGTGGGATCGCTAAGAATGTTGAGCTGGTATTGATAGTGTTAGTAGTGTTATAGTAATAATACAATGACATCAGTATTATGACATCACTGGCATTACCATTCACTAGAATGGCATTATGCATTATGACGTCACTAAATGGCACTTCTCCATTGAAATGACCCAAAAAACGGGGGGAATAATAATAACTAGAATGGCATTACCATTCACTAGAATGGCATTACGCATTATGACGTCACTGAATGGCATTTCTCCATTGAAATGACCCAAAAAATGGGGGGGGGGAAATAATAATGATAATAATAAATAGTGAAGATAACATTAGTGTGATCGCTAAAGCGATCCCACAATAATAAAAACCAGGGAAGAAAAGAAAAAATCACACCCTGTGTGAAGTGGGCGGTGTCTTGCTAGCTAATCACAATACTGAATGGAGTCAACCAATCATGTACAAAAAATAAATACATTTATTGAAACACTCTTTATGATGGAAGAAACCATAACTTAAAAAAAACAAATTTATAGTTTTTTTAAGTTATGGTTTCTTATATAGGGCTATGCACATGTGTCATGTGACACTGGCCAATCACAGTCCTGAATAGACTGTGATTGGCCAATCACGGTGCAGGGTTAGGCGGGGTACATTTTTGGCCAATCACAGCGCAGGATTTGTTGTACAAATATCCAAACCTCACTTATAGGGGCGGTTTCACCGCCCAAAAAAAGAAAGAGAGAGAATGCAAAAAAGAGCCAAAAAAAGAGAACATCAGCATAATGTACACATGCAGGATATGCAGAGATGGTGGATGCAAAGAGGCAGGGGTTCTTTGCACGGCATAGGTTTGTGGTTAGGTTAAAACTGGCACATCTTCCATTTATCTGTGCATGTGAGACATGACATTCTGTGCCCACGTCTTCTCCTCTCGTGTTGTCCTCATGCAACCCGCAGACAGAGCTGTTCGTTTCTGTTTCACCAACATGCACAGCCCTCCTCATGCTGTAGCTGTTATTGCTGGAGTGGAAAAACATAAAGCTTCTTGTTAAATGGTTAAAAAGTGAATCCTAGATCAAGACTAAATAAATGACAACAATTAATTAATTAAGAAAAAGCTTTTAAGAAGACATTTAAAAGAGGATACTGAGTTTTCCTGAGATCCCCAGGCCGGGAGTTCAACAGCAGCATTGCTAAAGCCCTGTATCACTGCTGGATGATCTAAGGCAATGCCCAGGCTCATAGGGAGCTAAAAGATCACACATATAAGTCACGGCTTTAAAAAACAAGCAGTAAACACATTAAATGAATACTAAAACTCACATATAATCAATGAAGGGCAGCAAGGTTGTGTAATGTGCTCACTTCTCTTGTGTGTCAAAGAGTATGTGTGTCAAAAGCCTAGGAGCAGTGTTTTGTATCAATTGCAATATTTAGCTTTCTGATACCCGAATAAAGTGCAGAAAGGAGATTAAAGCATGGATGACCTTTTCTAGGTTTGCGGCAGTAAGGACTGGCCTGACTTTAAGATAAGAAGGGCCCAAAGGAGTGGTCAGCAAGTATACATGTGACAAAAATAAATGAATAATCAACCATAAAAGGCAAAAAATGATGTACCATTTCAATTTACAAACTTACAAAGCTTATTTATATTGAAACATCTCTCTACGTCGTCTTCAGACGAGCCCTCCATCGGCGTCCCCAGTCATCTCGGTTCTTCATACATCTGGCCAGCTCCTTTGTGCTTTCTGCACTAGCATCTTTTCTTAGTACATCCACGTAGGTAGGTGTGGGAGTCAGTGGGACGTCCTCTTGATCGATGCCCGTGTGTTGGTTCCCACAGTACGAGCTTTTTGACCGGGAATTCTCGGTGTCGGTGTTGATTCTATTTTGCTCAGGTAATCCACAAAATGTGGAATCAAGGTAATCCTGATTGTTTGGGATCAAATTGATCCCAATCCTATGTTTTTATTTTGAACTACTCAAAATAAAGATTCGACCCAGATTAAAGCTTGTTGACCACTGCCTGTCATCAGGTTGGCCTTGGACTTTGCTTTCCTCATGGACCTAACTGTATATTATACCAGTAAAAGCTACTTTATGTGGACTGTGACACTTTCTCACGAGCTAGTACTTTGTCACTATCACCTTTAGTTTTGGATCTAAGTATGGCAAACAATAATAATCCTATACTATCCTAATAGATTGATTAGATGCTTATATTAACCACTTAAGCCCTATTTTATACTTCAGTCATATACGATTATGTCACACAAAAATAACTATCTACAAGCTCACAAGTCAGCATTGTGATGTGTTGTGTTCGTTTTAAGGATTTTTGCAATTAATGAACATTTCTGCCAATAATTACATGACAAGTGTCCTCTCGAGCTTTGCTCTACATCAGACAGAACTGAATATGTTTTCGATTCGATGGTGGTTGCAGAGAGGCAGGTGTTGTTTGCAAGGCATAGGGATGTGGTTAGGTTGAAGGTTTCACATCTGTCATTTCTCAGTATTAAATATGATCTACAGCCTTCTTTGTGCCCACTTCCTCTCCTCTCGTGATGTTCTCTACACCACAGCAGACAGAGCTGTTAGCTGCAGTTTCATATGTACCAACACACACAACCGTTAACTTCACCTTGTCAAAACAAGATGGTGGTGCGACATGCACAGCGGCCAACTTCACTTCATCCTGTGAAAACAAGATGGCGCAGAGACAAGTGGACTTACATGGTCTCCACACAACGTTTTATTTCCTATACTAACAATGAGGGGTCAGTCTGGGGTCAGTCTGGTGTTTCCCAGCTGAGGAAAGACCCCAACCGAAAGTCAGAAAAATATTCTTCTGGCTGCTTCAAAACTTCATCAACTTGAACCCCATCAATTTCTGATAGTTTGGACAAAAATCCTACGGGAGGTGTTTTTTGGACATAGCATACCACACTTGAGCCTAAATAAAATAATCATATTTTTGTACTGGAAACACGTCTCTCCTCCTCTGTCCTTATCAAACCTGTTGTTGGGTATTTTAAACTGAATGTATGAGGGGAAAAAAATACCTTAGCCTTAATGGCAAGAAAGAGAGTATAGAACAAGTCAGAGTTCCTCGGCCTAGTGGGAAGGTGTGCGCAAAATTTCCCGGCAATTGCACGCTGTGTTGATGATTTGAGGCATCGAACCAATCCTGCAAACTTTGGAAGCGAATCTTAGCCAATCAGGATAGAATATAGAAAATCGGACAGATCCGTGTTGATCACATGACTATATAGATACTGTGTACCGATTTGCGTGAGGTTTGGACAAAATCTGTAGGAGTGATATCCAAAAATGTGTTTTGCACAAATCGGCCTCCTGGTGGCGCTATAACAGACCAATCTAAAAAGTTCGGGGCAGAGGTTCGGCTTTGGCATCCAGGGAGTGTGTGTGCACAGTTTCGCAGCGGCCGGGCTAACTGCCGGAGATTAGCTGTTCACAGACAGACACACGGACGGACAGACACACAGACGGACACACACACGGATGGACAGGGGGTAAAGCATACTCTCTCGCCATGCTTTTCGGCCTGGCGGAGACAATAATAATGATAAGTAGTGAAAGCTCATCTGTCAATCAAATAAATACAATAAAATAAATACAAATTAAAGGGCCCCAGCATGATAATCTAGAGGGCAAGACCCCTACAGTGTTTTTTACAAACCAGTATTGTACTGCACATGGCTTATGAAACTATATCACATTTTGACACTACTTGCCTTTTACGTTGTGGGAGGAAACTGATTACAGAAAGATAAAATAATATAGAAGTGAGCAGTTACAGAAGTGGTCAATTTCATCATCAACTTTATGTTGAAATTTGTGGACCAGTAGATCATATTTCACACTAATAAAAGTAAATGGTACTAAATAGCAGTAAAAGTGGTTCTGTGTGTGTGTGTGTGTGTGTGTGTGTGTGTGTGTGTGTGTGTGTGTGTGTGTGTGTGTGTGTGTGTGTGTGTGTGTGTGTGTCAGGGATTCCGTTAGCCGGTATTTACCGGCCATTGACCGGTAAATACTGGAAATGTTTAATTGGCCGGTGGCCGGTTGGGAAAATGCTGTTTTTAGGCTATTTTATCATTTAAGCCTATTATTAATATTATTATTTGGATAAAATAGTTGTCTACAACCATTAATATCATAATCATTTAAAGTTTTTTATCATGATCTGACTGTGTGGTTTAATTCAGACAGCCTGTTATAGATTAGCCTATTCGTTGTACGATGGTGTCGGGCGTTGAAAATATCAGAGCTACAAGCTCACAGCACGTCTCAACGCGCCGCGTTGTGAGCTTGTATGTCTGCTATTTTTGATACGCCACAACACAACTGAGAGACACAGCTGTGTCTCCTCCTACTCAGCGCTGAGTAGGCTGGTTCGCTCGGGTGTTGATAAACAGAACCGGTATTGAAGATTACTCTGTGTTGTAAATATTTCTGCTGGGACCTCTTCACCCAGGACAGTTACTCCGGTAAAAGAGCAGACGTGGACTCCAGAATTACTTTGTTTGTCTTTATAGATTTGCAGAAGTACAAGGGAATGGCAGATTGGATCATGGGTGATGATATGAATGTTAGCAAAGGACTGTATTTGAGTGGTAGTTCTGTAAACAGAATAAAATAACAAATGTACAATAATTTCAACTGGAATTAATTACCAAAATACATGAATTAGCTACATCACTAATAATGTACAGCATGTATGTGAATTAACATGTAGTTATGATGTACAATTAACAGGGTAATGAAATTCCTTTACAATTAATAGAATGGCCACAACTAGCTGGCCAGGCTAGCTTAAATTAGCATGTGAGCTAACCAACCCAACAGCACAGAAATGCACACACATATGGCCTTAAAAACGTCATGTACCCTACACAACATTCTCTGCACATAGCATTAAACATTAATACAAGTTGTGCAATACAGTAGTAACTTACTCTTCATGAACGCACTCATAAAATACAAGGGACGTGAGACGCTGCGGACCGTCTCAACGTGAGTTCAATGTAAACACTGAGGACCCCAACACTCGCAGGGCTACCTAAAAGCCTGACTGAAGTGGAAAACGTAGCTGCCCAAAAAGGTGCCTGAACAAAACAAACGTAACATGAAACTCAAGACAAAAGAGAAGGGAATTTATAACACACAACTGAGAGACACAGCTGTGTCTCCTCCTAATCACAATGAGTAGGCTGGTTCGCTCGGGTGTTGATAAACAGAACCGGGATTAACGTTAACAAAACAAAACAAAACCTACTTTTGCATATCAAGGATGAATGAGAATTGATGTAAAGCCCAAAATATATATTCATTTGTTTATACTGTGCGACGGTGTCGTGCAGGGAAAGGCTCTGGCGCAGCGTAATCGGAGGACTCGCCCCCATTTTTCAGGCGGACCAGCGGTTCTTGTATTCTTGTATTTGTTTTACTGAGGATAAGGGTAGAAATAGGTTTAGGATTAGGCATAGTTTTACTGAGGTTAAGATTAGGAATAAGGTTAGGTTTAGGCATAGTTTACTGATATGTTTAGGAATACCAGGCAAATACCTCCGGATTTTCCCCGGGGCGACTGTGTTTTGGGGCGAGCGGGCGTTTTGGTATTCGTCGTGCAGCAGCTCACTCATGGCATGCCCTCTTTATTCATTTCATTTTTGGCAAGCGACATCTCTGCATGATATAGTAGATCATATAATTTAGTTCTATAAAAACAGGGACAGATTGCATCTGTGATAAAGTGGAAAGAAGCGCAGCTCTAACGTAACAAGGTGTAATGATCAGTTGGGTGCATGTATGCAGTGCAAACACGCATGTGACGTTAATTATAATATATGGCCGATAAATGTATTCTTTGGCCGGTAAAATATAATCCTGCCATGGTGGCCAGCCCCAAAAGTGTGTGTGTGTGTGTGTGTGTGTGTGTGTGTGTGTGTGTGTGTGTGTGTGTGTGTGTGTGTGTGTGTGTGTGTGTGTGTGTGTGTGAGAGAGACGGGACGTCAGAATAATGGGCTGTCTGAATAATGACATGGCACTATGCTAACACTTTTAATAACACACAGCAGCAGAAGGAAATGGACACAATGTATCATACATGTGGGTGTGAACTGTGGTTTACAATATATAGGACATCATTCGAGTCACACTCAAAAGTGTGGACTTGGTACAGTACGTTCTGCTGACAGGCTTTTTAATGGGTTAAACTGTAAAAATGCTTAGGGCTTATCAATAAATCATTATCATTCATTTTTCTAACTTCTATATAAAGTATGTGCTGGACTGGGCCTATATTGTTTAACTTCTCTGTTTTCAAAATGTTGTACTTTTTGTGACATGACATTGCCACACCCTCTTTTAATCCTATCCTATCCTATTATATATTAAGGAAACCTCGGTCAGTCAATCAGTCAGTCTGTCTGTTCTGCATGTTTTTCCTCAGTGGGTTGAGCAATTGATCTGAACTTGCACACAGGCATTGACCATTAGCATATGCAGACAGTGACGTGGCCCGTTTTTCACTTTCCCCAAATTCAAGCTGTTTATTAACGTTTTTGTGTAAACACCGGAGATTCAGAGTTTGGGCTATAGGATCTGTTGTCATGGTTACATGCTTTTACACCCATGACGCCAGAAAATGCCAGGACAGACAGACGCTGCCTGCAAACTTATAAAGGACTGTTTTAGGACGGCGCTTTAGATATCATCTCCATAGCACTAGCACGCAAACTGACACGTGCCATGTTCGAATCCAGGTTGTGTTATTAGCATGTCGGAATAACGGCGTAAACAGCGTAAACTTCTCATGGTTGTGGGTGGCAACAATTACACATCGGGTCGTAAATGATCGAGTTGTCACACACACACACTACACTTCAACAGGATTAAATCAGTGTCCAAAACATAACTATACATACCAAGCGCATAACACAAAAGTCTGCATATAGTTTGTCTGCGCACATCGTGACTGTCTATAACTTTTTGAGATATCTTGCTAAAAGATATCTGATACAGACAGACAGACAGACAGACAGACAGACAGACAGACAGACAGACAGACAGACAGACAGACAGACAGACAGACAGACAGACAGACAGACAGACAGACAGACAGGTTAATGAACAAACAAACAGGAGCAAAAACATCAGCTCATTTGTACTCTTCCGAGGGAACATAGGGCTGAGGGAATATAGGGTCTAATTTGGGAAGTGGGAACATAGGGCTGAGGGAACATAGGGTCTAATTTGGGATGGGGGGGACATAGGGCTGAGGGAACATAGAGCTGAGGGAACATAGAGCTGAGGGAATATAGGGCTGAGGGAACATAAGGCTGAGGGAACATAGGGCTGAGGGAACTTGAGTACGCTCCCGTTAACTCGACATTAGGAGCCCCAATTTCTGCATAATGAGAACTTTCTACTTTTGTACCAATACCTTTGTGCTTTTACTCAAGTCAATTTTGAATTCCGGACTTTTACTTGTAACAGAGTATTTCTACACCGCAGTATTGATACTTTTACTTAAGTAAAAAATGTGAGTACTTTTCCCACCATTGTCTATCTAACCTCGCGTCACCAGGCTTTCCACCGCAGATTTCCCTGTATTCCTCAACGGGTGGTAGTATCGGGGCGCATCAGGTGAACCCTGGCATTACACTCAATGTAAACATGATGTAAACGAGGAATTTAAATGGCGTTCAGCCACAGACGGGATTAAAACACATATCTATTGAAAAATATGGACTAATACAGTGCTTACAGGTTCCTAATGTCTAGTTAACATCCGTGGCAACAGGGTCAGCAGCACTTTGTGGGTTTTTTTTGTACATTAACGGAGATGTACGGGCTTTGTGCGAGGATGTCTAGGGACTATTAGGGGGGAGAGACCAAATATCATAGATACAAACATAAAAATCAGACTCTATAAAATACATATGATAGTCTTAATCCAAAGCTAGTTTAGTGGTGTGCTGTGGGAATATACACAGCGTTGAATATACAACTTATTAAAAATATTTACAGTTAGGCTTTGTAGAGGAAGTGGTCAAATAGTAATAATAATGTTGCTATGTGGCATCAATTCAGCTCATCCAGTGGACGGGAGTTCATTGTGTTTTCTCTCTGGAGAGAAAGGTGATGGAGAGTCACCTTTTAAGGGAGATCATAGCATATTCATAGATTGAATGTTTGTAGAGCAGTTGACTATGGATTTTGCTGTACTTTTTCTACTATGATGTGATTGTATTTCTTTCAATAATTGACACACACAACTTTAGAGACAGTGGAAAGCCATTGGATCTCTCAATTATACGTTTTTGGTATTTTGGTATTAGGATGGTTTGGAATGTCTCCTGCCACTCTAAGGTGTGGTATGGTTTACAGTACATCCCGGGTGGACTGGCCATTTGGCGTACCGGGCAAATGCCCGGTGGGCCGCTTTTTTTTATTTTTTTATTAAATATTTTCGTTCCCGTTTTAGGATTATTACGGTCATTTCAGGGTCGCGTGGCCCAATTATTAGTTACGTTAATGTTTGGGCTGGGATGCTTTCCAGGTTGACAATGACACGGCAGTTCATTAATTATCACCGCAAATCAGGCACATTTCAAATCCTCTTTGCAAGCTCTCTCTCTCTCTCTCTCTCTCTCTCTCTCTCTCTCTCTCGCTCGCTCTTTCTTTCTCGCTCTCTCTCTTAACAGCGTGCGTGTGTTTCTGGGAGAGAGAGAGGTAGAAAGAAAGAGTGCGTCACACGCTGTTAATTTACACCTATTTCCTGTTAATAATAACCAGTGTAAAATGTGCTGCATTTGGCGGTAAATGGGAGACACTTTATTGTGAAGGTACAATAGGAAGAAGAGAGTTGTTGCTGCTGTTGCGTAGTTGTTGCTGCTGCTGCTGCGTAGAGACTGCTGTCTCGGCAGTCAGACAGACCGCGGTCCGGTTACAAGTTACATTACATAAAGTTGTGCATTTAACAGTCAGTCACACACAAGTTGTATCATTACGAGTTAGAATATGTCACAGATACTAGGCTACTATAAGGGCACTTGAGAGTAAAGTTGGCAAGTTGCCCTACAGTTTAACAACAGTGCAGGTTGTAGATGAAATATCCAGCACAGATGCGTAAATACTCTCCACAACAGCTATAGGCTACTGCAACTATGGCATCCAGGTGAAACACAACGTTAATCAAAATCGTGGACCTATTTTTAACTCTATGAGGTGGACACGTTAAAACGTTACCACTTTGAACTGAATAGCTCTATGAGGAGACGACAATATTCTCACAACTCATCAACTTTCCCACGGCTGTCCCAACTAGACATCCACTGCCTAACTATACAGTATAACCTCCTGTGAGTGAGTAGTGGTCTATAACTTATTGCCCTAACAGGTCAGCTGAGCCACATTATGAAGGATTCATCTGTAATGCCCAATTTTGTGCAGTGCCCTTTGATTGCATTCAAACGATTATTGAGAAACCATTACGCACGCAGCATGCGCAAATGGTAATGTAGGTAATTAATGTATTTGTGTAAGATGACCCTGCTATATAAAATGTGTATATTATGATGGTTCATGTTCAAATAGCTCAATCCAAAATATAATGCTGTAGGCCTAACAGTACGTTTTAACAGCGGGCGACTCTCGGGCGATCGCCGGCGACATCGTCCAAAAGATAAAGAAAATCCATCTTTCATCGCCCCCCCGCCCACTTCGCCCTATCGCCAGTAGTCGCCGGCTCTCATAGACATATAATGCACTTCCGGAAAATACTATCCTGATCGCCCGCTGTTAAAACGCACCGTGAGTGTTAGGCTGTATTTACGCACCTGCTTGTCATTAAGGCATACAAATAATTATGACGTTATTTTTGTCAGATGTCCGATAAATTTGAATCCTTCCGGACATTGGGACCGGCAGATTAAAATCCTAGCGCGTCCCCTGATATATATATATATATATATATATATATATATATATATATATATATATATATATATATACATATATATATATATATATATATATATATACCGGTATATATATATATATAGAGCGTGCCAAAAAAAACTGAAAGGGGCGTCAACAAGTGTCTTTTGGTAGCTGCAGACATCTTTGAGGGGTAAAAACCAGGTTGACTTAACATTGCCCAATGCCACGCCCAATGCCTCGCCCCCCCGTGGTGACGACACGTTGGCACGCTTAATACACACACACATACATACATTCGGTATTCAGTATTCGGTATTCGGCGTTAAAATCTATTCGGCTGAATACCGAATATGCATTTTTTGGCCATATTCAGCCGAATATATTCGGTAGCCGAATATTCGTTGCATCCCTAGTAATCTATAACAAATAATAAGTAGAAGATAAAAGTAAAATAACTATTCTAAATCAATCTGTAATGTATTGCATGGAAATATGTAGATATACCCATTGAATATTATGTTGTAGTAATGAAGTAAAAAAGAAAAGGAAAAAAAAAGAAGGGAAAACAACAAAGAAAGAGAAAACAAATGGAGATAGAAGAGGGAATGGACTCAATGCATATCAGTTCATCTACTGCAAATTAATAATATTTATATATAATATATTATGCCGTGGTCTAGCGCAGACACTCTTATATTTGAACAGGGCGTAAGAAATACATTGAATCAGATTAACTTGAGTCAGCAGACATTAAATTCAGAAAAACATTTGAGCCATGCCAGACTCTGAACTATAGAGGAAGCTGGGGTGAAGGAGGAAAGCTTACAGCATCATCATCATCAGTGTTCATCAGTGTTCATCAGTGTTCATCAGCGTTTATATATATATATTTTTAGAACCCAAGATAACGTGATCTGAAGATTTACTGCTCCATTCACTTCCTGGTTAACTTATTACTTTAAAATCCTGTATCTCGGCTCATATGTACATTGTTTTTGGTGAAACATGCTATTTTCAACTGGCTGCAATTATGGAACAGATTACCGCGATATCAAATGAAAGAGGAAGCTCTATTTAAAGAGAACACCCTGTTGAGAACATGAGCTTGACATGTAGAAAAGTGTGGCTGTAAAAAACTAGCTGACTGACAGCTGATTACAGTATGAGTCCAGTGTGCATCATGAACTAACACCATGCTTCATTTGGTTTTGTTTTCAGGACAACATCAGGTGATTGGGTCTCAGGACATCCTGGTCAAAGAGGGGGATAATGTGATCCTTCCATGTCGTATTGAACCACCAGTCAACATGGCCAGGAAGACAGTGGAGTGGTCCAGACCTGACCTGACGCCGGCTTATGTGCATATTTTCCAAAATGGAGATTACAATAATGACGATCTGAACCCGTTGTACAAAGAGAGGACGTCTCTGTTTCCTGAGGTGCTTCCTGATGGTAACATGTCACTGAAACTGTCCAGGGTGAAGCTCTCAGATGAGGGGACCTACAGATGTTATGCTCCACAACTGCACAGCTACACTTTGATCCAGCTCCTTGTTGGTAAGTTTTATTGTCCTAGTGATGCTGTGACCAAAGATCCAACTGGCCTGAGTCACACTTCAACACAACATTGTACACTTCACATCAAAGACAACACTGCACTCCATAGAGCAAGGAAACAACCACTAATTAACCTCCCTCTCTCAACACTGTAACCTGTGTGGTGTTATGAGGACCCAAATATTGGTCACTTCCTACCTGCCTGTTAACTCATTGAGTGCCCAAATTATTATTATCTATTTCTGGCCATTATGATTTTAATTTTTTAATGTTTTACTACTTTAAAAAAAAAGTGCTTAGGAAGCGAGATACAGCCTTTTTAAGTTATAAGTTAAACAAGGAGTGGATGGAGCTGCAAATATCTTGGGTTATCTTGAGTTATTTTTATTTTTTTTCAAAAACATGTGAAACACGTTAAGAAAACCCTTAAATACCTGTATCACTCATAGCATCACTTTATCTCCTTCTCTCTGCCTTTATCTCTGCCTTCCTCTAGGGACAAATAGTAGCACAAATAGTATAACTTTAGTTTATAAAGACATAAGACAGAAGAAATAATTAAAACCCCTTTTTTTTATGTTTAAAAAATAATAATAATTAAGGAGCGGGGCTATCAAATCTTGTAGCTTCACCTCGAGCTGTGTCTGTAAAGAATGTTTTACATGTTCTCTCTTGTTGTAGCATCCATAGCTTTAGATTTTAGATGTGTAAATATTGTCAGCATTGTAGATAGATGGATGGATGGATGGATGTATATATTGATTGATTATCATATGTATGCTTTTATGTTTTTGCAGGGTCAGGGTCTCAGCCAGTGATCTCTTCAGATGGACAAACAGACGGTGGTTTATCTTTGACATGTGACTCTCGGTGCTGGTATCCTGAACCTGAGATGTCTTGGCTGGACGGTGATGGAACCCTCCTCCCTGCTGGACCCTCAGTGACACACAGACCTTCTCAATACTGTTATGATGTCCAGAGCAACGTGACAGTGACACTACCAGGCCATGTGACCTGTAGAGTTCACCTGCCACGCTTCAACCACACTGTTGAGACACACCGTGTCATCTCAGGTAATGTTTATGTTTATGTTTATTAAAGGATCTAGGGATGGGTATTGATTGATTGATTGAAATTTGTATTAGGCAAAAGAATGTAAAACAGCACAGTTACATTTATAATACATTTGTCTAAAAGGTCAGTTTAAAAGGCTGTTTTAAATGTGCCCAGCGAACTGCATTTTTTGAGGGATGGGGTTAGACTATTCCATACCTTGGTGGCCGTGCTGTAGAAGGAGAATTTGTCCATGTTTGTTTTATGGGTGGGTGGTACCAGATTGTTGTTTTTGTGACTGTGGGTGTCACTAACCTTTTGGAGGTATTTAGACAGATATGCGGGTATAGGGGGCATTTCGGGCAAATCTGCATTTACAATTTTGAAGACCAGTCCCATTTTTAGTTGTTTAACCCTGTCTTCCACCCTGAGCCAGCCTAGCCTGGCAAAGTGAGTGGGAGAGAGGTGGGTCATGGGCCCCAGTCCGAGAAGTAGTCGGATCAGTTTGTTTTGGGAGGTTTGAAGCTTAGTCTTCAGTGACACTGAGGTGTTGGAGGAGGTGTCAAGAGGAGCAAGCATAGTCAAAAAGGGGCTGAATCAGGGCCCCTGAGAGGGTCCTGAGGGCCTGAGGGTTGACGAAAGAGGAAACTCTGCCCATAAATCTGGTTCTCTGGTTTACTCTTTTGACCACCTTTGTTGCCATGCTTTCACCTGTCAGGTATTTGTCAAGAATACATCCCAAATAGGTAATCTCTTCTTTGCTAGAGATGATTGTGTCATCGACGTTGACCTTGAAGTCATTTACCTTCATCTTACTGAGGGAATGTTTGGTCCCAAAGAGAATGGATTCAGTTTTCCCAAGGTGTAGTGACAGTTTGAGCTGTCCTCAACTTGCAACTTGTCCTCACCCGAGATCAGGAGTGCCGAGTCATCAGCGAACAGGAACAGTTTGCAGTTACAGGCAGCATTCATGTCGTTAATGTATAGTAGGAACAGTAAAAGCCCTAGAATGCTGCCTTGAGGAACCCTGCAGCTCACCGGGAGGGATGAGGACATGGTTCCGTTGATGTCAACCACTTGCTCTCTACCCTCCAATTTAGTGATATGCAATCAAAACCAATCGCCCTCAGCTTATCAAGTAGAACTGGGTATTGGCAAGAATCTCACGATACGATACGTATCACGATACTTGGGTCACGATGCGATTATATCACGATATATTGCGATACGATACATATTGCCATATATTACAATATATTGCGATATCACGATATATGGCGATACGATACATATTGCGATATTCTACCGAATTTACAGATTTGTTTTTGTAGAGCTGAAAATACGTGCGGTGTACCACCTGGCACCTACCCTGGGGAGTCTAATAATATGCATGAATTGTACATCACATTATATATATTGATAACTCAATGGACAAATTGAGTCAAAATCATTTAGATTTCTTTCAAACTTTCCACTTTCATTTATTGAACGTTATGCAAAAAAAAGTACCTGAACAGTGAACACACTGACTGAATGAACGTAGCTGCCAACTTCCAAGCCTGCCATATCAATAACAAAATAAAGTGCACTGCAGTCTGCAGTGCAGACAGCACACTGACACTGCAGTCATAAATCAATAAAGAAAATATAGTGCACTGCAGTGCACTGCACACTCACTGTCTGGACTGGAGTGTCCATAATCATTAATACAAAAATAAAGTGCACTGCAGTCATAATCAATAAAAAAAAAGATAAGTGCACACTCACTGACTGTCTGCAGTCACTAATACACAAATAAAGTGCACTGCACACACTGCAGTCATTAATTAATACAACAAATAATAAAGTGCACTGCACAATGTGCATTCATTGTGCACATAAGTTCTTCTTATTGTTCTGTTGGTGTCACAACAGAAACACTGACAACAACATGGAAATAAAAGTGCATTTAGACTAGTATTCGCCATTTTTAACTAATTTAAGTATTCTCGAATCTATCGAATGTAAATCAAATGTATATAGAGAGAGAAATAAATGGCACAGGCATATGCATACATATTCTATTCTGTCACTAAGCACACACACACACACACACACACACACAGAACTTTAAATGTATACAAAAGTAATGAAAACAATTTGTGCATTATATGAACAAAATCAATAAAACTGTCACAACAGTGACGACACTGAGGCAGTGAGGTAATAAGTATGCTATAAAATAAACTAAGTTAAAGCAATGTAACCATGACCATGTAGCAGTGGTCTAACTCAAAAGTTGTTTGCCAAGTGTCCATTATACTTTGTTTGATATGAACTCTTGGGGTAACTTTAGGCCTGTTCAAAGTGGAAAACCTGAACTTGCAAACACATGGATGGTAGTCATGGTACAATAGCAGAACTGGCCTACTTTGTCTACAGATTTTTATTCAGGAAGAGAATTTCATCAAGATGTTCTGAGGTAAGCAGACTCCTCTGTGCTGTGATTATATCCCCTGCGGTAGAGAACACTCTCTCTGAGCTAACACTTGTACCTGGGAGATCTTTGCAAGGTGTGACAAGAGTGGAAACTCGCTCTGATGCTCCTTCCACCAGTCCAGTGGATTGGCTGATGCTCCTTCAACTCCTTGAAGTGGCATGGGGGGCGCCTCCATATATCTTGCCATCTCCTCTGCTGCCTGGTCCTGTGTGGATTTCAGCTTCTTTGCCGGACCAGCAGCTATGTTTCACCAAGTACGTCGGCTAGATTGCAGGAACCTCTCTTGGCTGGGGCTGCAGTGATGCCATCCTGCACACGCACAGGAGCTTCTTCATTCCAGGAGCTTCTTCCCCCTCTTCCACCTCCACCTCCACATCAGCCTCTCCTCTCGCCACTCCAGTCTCTCTCTGCTGAAAAACAGCAATACACAGACACACACACACCACATTAAATTAGCTTTTTATCTGTGAATTAGTGAATCAGTGATCCCCAAAAATTCAATACTGCAACATTATGTAACATGAATGTCAATGTTTTACTGTACTATAAATATTTTTTTACTATCATTCAGTTTTTAGGCTTTTTAAACTTTCACATTTAAATATTTTACATTTATTGTCTCCGCCAGGCCGAAAGGCATGGCGAGAGAGTATGTTTTACCCCCTGTCCGTCCGTCCGTCCGTCCGTCTGTCCGTCCGTCCGTCCGTCTGTCCGTCTGTGGACAGCTAATCTCCCGCACCGTTGGCTTGATCGCAGCGAAACTGTGCACACACACTCCCTGGATGCCAATTCAGAATCTCTGACCCAATTTGTTAAAGGAGAGATCCGGACATTTTAAGTGTTATCTTTGATGTGTCGCTTATCACTCACCATCCTTGAAAGGGACGTTGAGTTATTTCAGAGAGTCCCGTGTCGTAATTTTTTCGACCCCCTCCGTTGGCATAATGGGAGCGCGTGCCTAAGCGAAATTTGTCTATTATAACCGATGCAAAGTAATTTTTTTCTCTACTGCTACTCATTGTAGAGTCTCATGATACTCAAACATGCACTGAAAGTTCCTGAGAGGCTAAGGCTAATGCCGAACGAGCTAACGCTGGTTGGTTGTTTCTCTCCCAGAACCTGGCAACTCGGTGTTGCCAGGGAGAGAAATAAGCAAACAGCGTTAGCTCGTTTGGCATTAGCCTTAGCCTCTCAGGAACTTTCAGTGCATGTTTGAGTATCATGAGACTTGAGACCGTTTTGAACAAAATGCCGCAAATCATGAACGCAGCGTCCGATTGTGGTCAAACTTTGCATGCACATTCACACTATGTTGAGGAACAAATGCTACCCTTTTAACATTTGCCTGTTATAGCGCCACCAGAAGGTCTAATTTAGCAAAAAATTTTTTTTTAACAAAATGCCTCAAATCATGAATGCAGTGTCCGATTGCCGTGCAAGGCCTAAGAAGAAATGGCACCCTTTTCACATTGGCCTATTATAGCTTCAACAGGAGGCCACAATAACCTACCTGACCTGGCAGAGACCTGTGCTCCGAGGAGCACTTTTTCTAGTTTTTGAATGTATTTATGCCTTTTAACCATTTTAAAATCAAAATAATTGTATATTGATGATTGTATTGGACTAACTTTCACCTTGTTTCTATGTCAAGTGAAAATGTGAATGGTAGTTATTTTTAAATACATATTGTATTGACTACAAGTAGGGATGCGCGATATATCGGCCGATATAGTCGTTTTTTTAATTAATCGGTATCGGTCCGATATCAAAATTGCGCCGATGTGAACAGCCGATGATTGCCTCTGTGTCTTGCTGCTGCAGCTGCAGGACTCAAGAGTAGTGTGTGTGTGTGTGTGTGTGTGGGGGCGGGGGATAGGTGTCGGGTTTCACATGGTGTACCGATGCACACGCTGCCTCTCATTCACTCAGACAGAGAGACTGTGTGTGTCTCGTTGTGAGCGCTGCTCGGTGCTTGTGTGTTGCTCCACTCGTTAATTCATTTGAATCAGGTGTGTAAGCTTATTAAAGTGGTCATTGGGCAAAAGCAGAGCCTCCGCGACCGTGTTGGTGGACAAATATAGCAGTAGTTGGGCGCTGAGTTTGGCAATACTTTTTGCTATAGAGCATGCTAATGAGTGCTAAGTGCTAACAAGTAACAACAAACAAATGTATGCTATTAAGCGTGCGTGCACACACACACACACACACACACACACACACACACACACACACACACACACACACACACACACACACACACACACACACACACAGTGTAGGACAGTGGTTCTAAAAGTGGTGGGTAATGGGTACTTAGGAACCAAATGGACCCTTATGGGTCTGTAACTCAGTGTACAAATCGAACCAAATGGACCCTTATGGGTCTGTAACTCGGAGTGTACAAACCAAATGGACCCTTTAGGGTCTGTAACTCGGAGTGTACAAACCAAATGGACCCTTATGGGTCTGTAATTCAGTGTTGGTCACAAAGATAGGCCTACTGGAG
The DNA here is from genome assembly GCF_963280865.1 of Gymnoscopelus braueri. Taxonomy (NCBI): domain Eukaryota; kingdom Metazoa; phylum Chordata; class Actinopteri; order Myctophiformes; family Myctophidae; genus Gymnoscopelus; species Gymnoscopelus braueri. Next base: position 4,991,513 of record NC_137623.1, read on the forward strand.
AAACTTTTCAATAGCAGACTAGATTCTTTTTTGGATAGATTTAATGTAGCCTACTCTCAGTGAGTCAATATGGTTTTAGAACTAACAGATCAACATCAGGCATTGATGGAATCCATTGAAAGAATCACAGATGCAATTGGAATATTAATTTACCTCAAAAAAGCTTTTGAGTTTTGACACTATCTATCACAACATATTAATAAACAAACTGGAGAAAATTGGTATTAGAGGCATTGATTGCAGTAGACTGGATTAAAGCTAAAATTAAAACGTATTAAAACTTAAAGTTATTTGGACAGACGTCAACAGTTTGTGAAGCTGGGCAAATACAGCTCAAATAATTTGGACATAGCTTGTGGCGTCTCCCAGGGGTCAGTATTGGGGCCCAAACTTTTTATTCTTTACATCAAGATATGATTATATAAGTTTCTAAGCTGCTGTCACTGGTACTTTTTGCAGTTGACACAAATGTGTTTTGCTCTGGGGATTATCCAGATGATAATATACAATTATTTGGAATAAACAGGGATTGCTTTTTCAAATTCAGTGTTTACACATGTTTTTCAGACTGGATAAAACTGTTTTTTTTATCGATCATATCGACATCGGTTATATCGGTTATCGGCCATAACAGCAATATATCATATCGGATATCGATATCGGCCAAAATGTCACATCGGTGCATCCCTAACTACAAGCTTTACAAAGCGTTTAATAGCATACAGTTACTTACCCAAAATGCGCCCTGGCTCCTTGCAGCTTCTGTGATGACTCTCTCATAGATGTCATGGCGGGTGCAGATGTCCTTCTCACTCTTCCTAACCTAAAGATGGTGGCGCAACCGACCTCGGCGTCTGCAGCGGCCTCTCCTAGTTACTGTGCAACTGTGTCTGAAAAAGCTTGTTATATGTCTCACTCTCCCCAGCAAGCGTGCGACTGTTGGGAGCTTCAGTGCGCACTATGCAGCTAGATTCAGGGTGTGTGCAAAACATTTAACGTGCAACATACCGGCCATCTGCGCTGTGCTGGTCATGTTGGACACATTATCTGTGACGATGACTGGGTCCTTTTCTTCTATGCCCCATTCCTTCATTGCTTCTTTAAGTAACTCAGAGATGTTAGGGCCGGTATGTCTCTCGACCTTTACCCTCGTCTGCAAAACATGTGAAATCAGCTTCCAGTCCTGGGAGATGTGGTGGGATGTAATCGTAACGTACGATTGGACGGCTCGTGATGTCCACCCGTCACACGTTAAGGCCACTCTCTGCAGAGCTCAGAGATGTTTTTACTTTAATCTTCACCTCATCGTACATGTTAGGCACGGCTACCTCCGTCATGTGTTTGCGAGTCGGGATCACATAGCGGGGATCCAAAGTGTTCACCATGAGCTTGAATCCGCGGTTTTCAACGACGCTGTAAGGCCGTAGATCTTGACAAATGAAATGCACAATCCACTCGATAATCTTATGTGCACGAAAGCAGCCAGGTGGAAGCATATTGGCTTTATCCAGCGTAGTCTGCTTTGGGTCCATACGTTTCGGTGTCAGCAGTGGCTGTGTTAATGTATCAGAGTGGTGTCGTTTTAAGTGAGATCTCAAGTTGGTTGTGTTTCCCGAATATTTCACCTTAGTATTACAAAGTTTGCAGACCGCGCGCGTTACGTTTGTCCAAGTCCTTGCTTCCTCCTTTTTCTTTGAACCCAAAGTGCACCCAAACATCAGCTTTATAAACTGAAGGCACTGCTCTAATGTTGTCGTTCTCGTTCGCCGCCATGATGTCTTTGTCTCCTACTAGTAGTAGTAGTAGTAGTATTTTATTTTGATCTTAGCAGGATACATTCAATATATTCAACATATCATCATATCATATCATGTATGATTAAGACCAAAAAGGAGTAGGCTGAAGCCAATGGCTTATTTTGCCTATCCTTTTGCACACAAAACAAATTGACGTATAATTATATAATTTGTAAGATAATCTAGCAAAGCTAACATTCCTTCAAGTATTTATAATTTACATTAATGTTCTATATTTATCTATTATTTTAGATTTATACATTCTTTTACATTTATTTTTGGAACAAAATTTTTTTAATTCATCGTCCAAACCGTTCCAAAGATTTACCCCTCTGACACTTATGCATCTACCTTTTTTATTTGTTCTTGCCTTAGTCCCCTTAAAGATTCCAAATCCCCTTAGGTTATACCTACTCTCTCTTGGCTCAAACAGCTCCTGGATACATCGCGGAAGCAGATGGTTATGTGCTTTGAACATTATGGCTGCAGTATTAAGGTCAACAAGATCATGTAGTTTTAGGGTGTTTGAATGAATAAAAAGTGAATTTGTAGGTGTGTAGTACTCTGCATGATTGACAATTCTGATGGCTTTTATTTGGAGTAGAAATATTGGATTGATATTTGATTTATAGTTGCTCCCCCATACTTCCACACAATAACTGATGTGTGGAAGTATGAGAGAGCAATACAGTAAGTAGAGTGAGTTCTGGTCCAAGATTGGTTTCATTTTATACAGTATAGCAATTGTTTTCGATACTTTAGTTCTTACGGAGTTTATGTGTGATTTCCAATTTAGTTTGCTGTCAATTGTGATTCCCAGAAATGTATTCTCAACAACTTGATCAATTTCAACATCATCAAATTTGATTTTGACCTGTTTATCTATTTTCCTATTTCCAAAAATGATAAATGTAGTTTTGCTTACGTTAAGTGACAATTTATTGATATCAAACCATTTTTTTAATATACTTAGCTCACTTTCTACTGTATCCAGGAGCTGCTCTAGGTGTTTTCCTGAGCAATACAGGCTAGTGTCATCCGCGAACAGTACACAATTTAGATGTTTCAATACTTCACATATATCATTAATATACATTATGAACAGTTTGGGTCCCAGTACAGAGCCTTGTGGGACTCCGTGTGTGATGTTAAGTTTGTCCGAGTCAACACTGTTCATGTGTACATACTGGTTTCTGTTGCTAAGATAACTATTTAACCATGCATTGGCATACTGATGACGATGATGATGAAGAGTCGTCATGGGAAGGAGAACTAGCGAGTGCGATATCTAGAGGCAGCGGAGTGTCAGGAATGCACTTCTACCATGGTTTCATGGAAACTATATAACAAACAAACAAACCGCTATAACAACATGGAACAGCCTTTCTTTCCCCCTGTGGTTGAAAAATCATGAACATTTGTGAAAATCTTTAAATATTTCTTTAAAAAAAAAAGATTTCCCCCCCCAAAAGTATTCCCCCCATAAAGTCTACTCTTCATCCATGTTTGAAGCTGCGTTTAAAATGGACTCATCACAAACATTACATGTACATTTATTTATGTATTAATAAATGTACATGTATTCATTTGTCAATACATGTGCATGTATTAATGTATTAATACTATAAATGTACATATATTTATGCACTGTGACTTAGTGTAGCACGCAGGACACATGGCTGTTAATGGAGACCAGGTAGGAATCAAACATGTGAGCTTTGGAACACAGGACTGTAACCATTATAACACCACTATTGATTTGATTGTATCATGTTAACAGTTGTGTCGTAACTATGTGTTTCAGAGGATATGATTCACACAGAGGGAGGATCAACTGGAGCAGTGATTGCAGGGATTTTTATTCTGAGTATCTTAGTGGCAGCAGTACTGGGATATTTATACTGGAAGAAGAAGCATCCTGGTGAGTCTTGAACTGATTTGAACTGATTTATTTTAGTAATCATTGCTATAGAGTGTTTTTCAGTAACAGGAGTCTCCCTGTCTTTCCAGCTCTCTGATAAAAATTAAATACATTTTCACAATCACGAGACTACCCATTTATCAGCTTAAGTTTTTAAGTGTTCCAGTTCCAATTTGTGTCTGCTCATTTCTTTGTGTCATCACTTCCAATTTCACTTGTTTAATCTGTATTCGGTCTGAGTTCTCTCTCCTTATTGGATACAATTAGTATCCTGGCCTGAAAATGCATTTTCTGTTAATTCAAGAGCTGGAGAGACATGGAGACGCCTGTTACTGAACAAACACTCAATTACTATCAGAATTTAGAGCTATTTAACACCAAAGAAAATCACTTCCCCTACCTTTTAAATCTATATTTGATATATCATCCATCTATGCATCTATAATGACATGTCAAAGACATGTGTTCATGTAGTTAATGTATATACTGTATAGTGTTTTTAAGAGTTAACAATATGTGTATTATACCTGTAATCTTTCTCCTCTATAGATGTGAAACAGACTCAATATTGGAGCTATTCACTGTTTGTATTATGTCACATTTATTGTCTTTATTCAATTGATTTGTTTTGTAGAATTAGTTTGATTACAACTGTATGCATCATTATTTCAGTTAAGTTTGTGTTCCAGCTAAAGGCTTTTATTTTGAAGGTATTGGGGCGCACAGGTGAATTTATTTAAGTCATCAGACAGGCACAGAATTCAGATTCAGTTTGGCACCGGGAAGGTGCACAAGTTTTTACCAGACTCAGGGTCAGATCAGAAGCAGAACAACTATATGCTAATTGTCCTGAAAAAGCTGAAAGGCAATAAAACACTGCAAAGCTGTTAATTCTGCCTGGACATTGGACTCTTTTAAGATAAATCCATGATGTACTGCTGTACTGCATCTGTTACTTTACTATGATTAAATAAAATAAAGTATACATAATATTTATGTATTTATTTATAAATGTAATACTGTATTCATGAAGTGTTACCACACATACTGTAAGCTCCAGTCTACAGATTAACACATGATTTTACTCTAATGTGTTTCAGAGACGAATCCAGCAGACCAGACGGATTCAGGTAGATCTTCTGTTTTATTATCACTCTGTATTCTGAGGTGATTCATTCTACTTAGGGTTGCCACCTTTCAGAAATTGAAATAAGGGACACTTCATGTGCGATACCTTTTAGGGGGAGCCAGCTCCCCAAACCCCTGAAATGCTTAGAAATCTATTAAATTAAAAACAAATAAAAATACAAATGTATCCATGAAATCTATTGAAAAAAAGAAAAGTGGAGCCAGCCCCCCAAACCCCTAAAATACATAGAAATATATGCATGTTGGAACAGTTATAACTATAACACACAATAATACAATACTTACACCTGCATTACACTTAATGTCCCATACAAGTCCTATTCATACCATAATCACAAGGAATGTGATGCTTCAACCATACACCACACATGTATTGTGTAGTCTATGTATATTTTGCAGTTTGAAATTGGCAATTGTTTCCAAAATATTGAAAACGTTAATAGAATAATAATGCTTTGGAAAATGTTGAAATAATGTAATGTAAAGTATACATGATTTGAACCTGCTAAATGTACCCTTCAACTTATTGTTTATGTCATAATGACATCCACAAGTTCTATAGTAATAGTTGAAATTAGGCCTTCAATGTCAAATGTTGAAGTATGTTCAAATTATCTATACTTTACCTTATTTCAGACCATTTTCTAAAGCATACAGGCTTCTCAGGTGTCCACTCTTTTAAAAACAAATTGCTTTGATTTAATTGACATGATTTCACATACCATGTTAGCCTCTGGGGTCGCTTAGCAGACAAGGAACTGTGTCAGTGCTCCCTGGTTTCTATATGCTGCTTGGTTCTCACTTTAATGTATGTTGTTTACATCATGGATTACCGTGGCTATTAAAGTAGAATTCCGCCTGTAGTACAGATAATCAGCTTGGTTGTTTAGAACCAGACTCAAGAGCCACTGTGAGGCCTAGCTGGGTTGTAAGGCCAGCTAGTCGTCCTGGTACTCTGGAGAGAGTTAAGATGATCTTCGAGCGTCGCTGAGGACACTCGATTAACCAGGGCATCCAGCTGGCAAGTATGCCCTGAACGTTCGCAACAGCGCCCGTCATTTTTCTTACCTTTTTATATGATATTATGATATCCTAGGACGAGTGGTACAGTAGAAACAATTCATAACTCCATCCCGAGTCGACCGCAGCTAAAAACTCGCGCTAGATCGTGCTAGATTTTTTTCCAAAAACTGTTAGATTTTTATTTATTTTTAAAGAATCGCCTCAGGTCTTAATGGGTTAATCTGTATTCGGTCTGAGTTCTCTCTCCTGATTGGATACAATTGGTATCCTGGCCTGAAAATGCATTTTCTGTTTATTTAAGAGCTGGAGAGACATGGAGACGCCTGTTACTGAACAAACACTCCATTACTATCAGAATTTAGAGCTATTTAACACCAAAGAAAATCACTTCCCCTACCTTTTAAATCTATATTTGATATATCATCCATATATGCATCTATAATGACAAAGACTCTGTCAATATATTGATTATATTGATCAAACCTGTGTTCATGTAGTTAATGTATATATAGTGTTTTTAAGAGTTAACAATATGTGTATTATACCTGTAATCTTTCTCCCCTATAGATGTGAAACAGACTCAATGTTGGAGCTATTCTCTGTTTGTATTATGTCACATTTATTGTCTTTATTCATTTGATTTGTTTTGTAGAATTAGTTTGATTACAACTGTATGCATCATTATTTCAGTTAAGTTTGTGTTCCAGCTAAAGGCTTTTATTTTGAAGGTATTGGGCAATTGGGGCGCACAGGTGAATTTATTTATTCATTATTATTTATCCCCCATATCCCCATTATTTATCCCCATTTATAGACAGGCACAGAATTCAGATTCAGTTTGGCACCGGGAAGGTGCACAAGTTTTTACCAGACTCAGGGTCAGATCAGAAGCAGAACAGCTATATGCTAATTTTCCTGAAAAAGCTGAAAGGCAATAAAACACTGCAAAGCTGTTAATTCTGCCTGGACATTGGACTCTTTTAAGATAAATCCATGATGTACTAGCCTTGCGTGGCCAGACAATATCACACGACACACTGCGTGGATATTAGTCTGGTCCCTATCAACAATAGATTTTTTTCCAAGGGGCGGTTACAAAAAGATCCAAACGGACTCTATTGGTTAGACCTAAACCAATCAGAGCAGTGCTTCCTTGTACGAACCAATCAGAGCAGTGCTTGCTTGTACGTCATTGCTCCAAATAAGGTGATAAGCCCGCCCACATTTGGATACTGGGCCCTGATTGGTCCCTCACGACTTCGGAGGGAGCGAAATGAAATCTCTATGGAGGGGGGCCAGACCTAATCTGCCGAGGGCTAAAGTGCGATGCGATTTTGCAAAGGTAGATTTGTCTGGAACCAGGCTAATGATGTACTGAGTACTGCTGTACTGCATCTGTTACTTTACTATGATTAAATAAAATAAAGTATACATAATATTTATGTATTTATTTATAAATGTAATACTGTATTCATGAAGTGTTACCACATACTGTAAGCTCCAGTCTACAGATTAACACATGATTTTACTCTAATGTGTTTCAGAGATGAATCCATTGAATCCAGCAGACCAGCCTATGACGTATTCAGGTAGATCTTCTGTTTTATTATCACTCTGTATTCTGAGGTGATTCATTCTACTTAGGGTTGCCACCTTTCAGAAATTGAAATAAGGGACACTTCCGTGCGTGCCAAACCTTTTAGGGGGAGCCAGGTCACCAAACCCCTGAAATGCTTAGAAATCTATTAAATTAAATGTATCTGTAATGTATCTGTGAAATCTATTGAAAAAAGAAAAGTGGAGCCAGCCCCCCAAACCCCTAAAATACATAGAAATCTATGCATTTTGGAGCAGTTATAACTATAACACACAATAATACAATACTTACACCTGCATTACACTTAATGTCCCATACAAGTCCTATTCATATAATCACAAGGAATGTGATGCTTCAACCATACACCACACATGTATTGTGTAGTCTATGTATATTTTGCAGTTTGAAATTGGCAATTGTTTCCAAAATATGAAAACGTTAATAAAATAATAATGCTTTGGAAAATGTTGAAATAATGTAATGTAAAGTATACATGATTTGAACCTGCTAAATGTACCCTTCAACTTATTGTTTATGTCATAATGACATCCACAAGTTCTATAGTAATAGTTGAAATTAGGCCTTCAAAGGGGCACGGTGGCGCAGTCGGTAGCAATGTCACCTCACAGCTAGAAGGTCTTGTGTTCGATTCCCGCTGTGGGCGCTGGGGGGCGTGTATTCTCCTCCACGACACCAGCGCCCATACCCTAGGTGGGGTTGGCGAAAGGGCCTACTCTGTGTGGAGTGTGCATGTTCTCCCTGCGTCTCCTAGGGTAGGTACCCTCACAAAAACATGTAGTAATCCTGGTCACTCCTCCCCCTGGTCAGCCGGGGCGCCTGATGGAGGGGAAAGGAACTGGTGTGTTCCTTCCACGCGCTACGTCCTACCAGGGAAACTCCCCCCTGTCAGGTGACAAGAAGGTCAGTTGGCTCTCATGCATTGAAGGAGGCATGAGCTCGGCCCTGGCCTCCCTAGGCTGGTGGGGGGAGTGTAGTGCCCAGGATCACTTTGGCACCGGGTGAAAAAAAGGGTACAAAAATCGAGGGATAAAGATTTAGAAAAAAATAATAATTAGGCCTTCAATGTCAAATGTTTACCTTATTTCAGACAATTTTCTAAAGCATACAGGCTTCTCAGGTGTCCACTCTTTTAAAAACAAAATGCTTTGATTTAATTGACATGATTTCACATACCATGTTAGCCTCTGGGGTCGCTTAGCAGACAAGGAACTGTGTCAGTGCTCCCTGGTTTCTATATGCTGCTTGGTTCTCACTTTAATGTATGTTGTTTACATCATGGATTACCTTGGCTATTAAAGTAGAATTCCGCCCGTCATTTTTCTTACCTTTTTATATGATATTATGATATCCTAGGACGAGTGGTACAGTAGAAACAATTCACAACTCCATCCCGAGTCGACCGCAGCTAAAGACTCGAGGCTATGGGACTTGCGCTAGATCACGCTAGATTTTTTATTTATTTATTTTTTTAGATATAACGTTCTTATGGACAGAAAACCCTCCACAATGTTTGCCAGACCCAAGGGGTCTGGCAAACATGAGGCTTTGTACCTGTTTCGTCCATACATGGGCATGGTCACTTTGTCCTCCGGCCCCAGCCAAAAAAGTCTGTCCCCAAAGTCTGTCCCCATACATGGGCATAGAAGGGACACAGGCTGACACGTCATGTGAAGTCCGGCTTAGCCGTGACGTAGTGCTCTGATCTTATAAAGTACTTATTCTGGGTCTGGCAGAACCAGGTCTCCTGGTCTTGTTGCCGGACCCAGGGGGTCTGGCTTACATGAGGCTTTGTACCTGTTTTCTCCATACATGGGCATGGTCACTTTGTCCTTAGGCCCCAGCCATAAAAGTCTGTCCCCCTTTCGTCCATACATGGGCATGTTTTGTACCTGTTTTCTCCATACATGGGCAAAAAACAGGTTTTGGTCACTTTGTCCTTAGGCCCCAGCCATAAAAGTCTGTCCCCCCTTTCGTCCATAGACACAGGCTGACACGTCATGTCTGGGTCTGGCAGAACCAGGTCTCCTGGTCTTGTTTTGTACCAAATGGGCCGCCGTAGTATTTACAAAGTGACGTGGATGACGTCACGGGTGAAATCTCGTCTTCGAGACTGGAGAGGAGCATCCAACATAAACACTGTGGAGTCCTTTAACTGAAAAAGTTTGCCTTATATTAAATAGCACTGGGTGTGATTTTTTTTTTTTTTAACATCCCCTTCGGTTATCCCCCTACTCCCAAATACCCCCTCCCAACATGCCCACCCGCCTACCCACCCCTTAGTGTTAAAAGAGAGGAAGAGGGGAAAGGAATAGAAAAATGAAGGAAATTAAGAAATGAAGGAAGAAGAAAAAGAAAAAGAAGAGAAGGGAGAATAAAAAAGAAGAGGGAAAAAAGAAAAAAGAGAAAAGAAAGAAAAAATCACACCCTGTGTGAAGTGGGCGGTGTCTTGCTAGCTAATCACAATACTGAATGGAGTCAACCAATCATGTACAAAAGATAAATACATTTATTGAAACACTCTTTATGATGGACGAAACCATAACTCGAAAAAAACAAAGTTTTGGGTTTTTTTCGAGTTATGGTTGCTTATATAGGGCTATGCACATGTGTCATGTGACACTGGCCAATCACAGTCCTGAATAGATTGTGATTGGCCAATCACAGCGCAGGATAATTGTACTAATTTCCAAACTTCACTTTCAGGGCCGGTTTCACTGGCCAAAGTATTTGTACATTTTTCCAAATCTCACTTATAGGGGCGGTTTCACCGCCCAAAAATCACACCCAGTGTGAAGTGGGCGGTGTGGTCATCACAGTGATGGAAGCTCACTTCAAAAAAGAAATGCATTTATTGAAAATAATCTTTATTGGTCATCATAGTGATGGCTCACTTCCAAAAAAATGGATTTTTGGAAGTCCATAATCTTATTTATAGGTTATTAATGTCATCATGTGTCTCGCTAGCCAATCACAGTGCTGAATAGAGTCAGCCAATAGAGTCAGCCAATCACAGTACAGCTAACTGGGCCAGCTGGGCCAATCACAGTGCAGGAAACTAATACTAATGAGATGTCCCAACCCCACTTATAGGGGCGGTTACACCGCCCAAAAAATAGTGAAAACAGCATGTTGTATCGGCTTCGAATGGTGCATGCACCTCATGTGTTGTGATTCGGAACTCAAAATCCACAACCTCAAATTTCGGGTGGTTTATCTAATCAGGTGAGATGGTTTGTAGTGCATCAAAGTGAAAGGAGAGGCTGCCAGTGTTCAACAGAGCTACAGACAGCAAATGTAATATTTTCTAGTTTAAAAAATGACATGAAATCCCGTAGCCAGGATGCGTTTGAAGGAGGTAAGTGTTTTTTCCATAAAAGGAGGATTCGACGACGAGCAATTAGAGAGACAAATTAAACTATATTCTTTTGTCTGGTATTCATTCGGGTTCCCTCTTCAGGGACACCAACAATAGCAATGTAAGGTGATGGATCCACATTCAGTCCTAATATTTCAGAAATAACATCAAAGAAATATCTCCAGTATTCCGTCAGGCTTGGGCATGACCAGAACATATGAGTCAAGTCGGCTGATGCCTGAGAGCATCTATCACAGATGTCAGAAAGATCTGTGTATATTCTCGATAATTTAGCTTTGCTATAATGTATCCTATGAAGTACTTTGAATTGGATGAGACATTGTCTCGCACAAGAAGAGGATGAGTTAATAGTTTTTTATGCAGCATCCCAAAATGTATCTGACAAAGTGGTACCCAGTTCGGATTCCCAACCCACTTTGATCTTATGCAAAGCAGGAGGGGTCGCTGCCGATAAGAGATCATATAAAAAAGATGTGTGGCCTTTTGACAGTTGAGTAACTGGTAAAATATGGTCAATACCCGAAGCCGGCGGAATCTGTGGAAATGATAAAGTATTATGTCTAGCGAAGTTGCGAATTTGAAAGTATCTGAAAGGTTAAATGTGGAGCGTAACTTGTGTGAAACTGGCATATGTGCAAGACAACCCTTGTAGAGCCCAGCTGGAGAATCTTCCATCAGTTTTGCCTGGTTGAAAATGTTGGTTGTTACATAATGGTGTAGCTAGAGACAAAGAGGTCTAGCCATAATGTTGTCTAATTTGTTGCCAAATTTGTAAGGTGGAAATAACAAAAGGATTAGAAGAGTGCTGCCTAGGTTTGAGTGGAAGACTACTAGTTCTATACTTCTGACGTCTCAGTCTTTAGTTTTTTCTTTAGACGTCAACTACTGTATGTTCTGAGCCGGTAGCACTACCGTCACGTTGTCATGCTTGCAGGTCTGTTGTTGTGTTTTGAATGGAGGCAGGGTGTGGGGGGGATGGGATTTCTTAGCAACACTGAAAGCACTAACTCTCATTGGTCGTGTCATGAGTAAATAAGCCAATGAGCTGCTGAGTGGATTCTCAGACCCTAGATTCAGACTAGCACGGCTCCCAGGCACTAACAGGCAGTCACACATCAACGAGAGGGGGACATGTCTCAAATACATTGCCCTATCATTCATGTTGATTCCCAAACCTTAACAAAATACGGGACGGGATGTTTTTTAGTTTCCAATTACGGGTTGATTCCGTATTTTACGAGACGGGTAGTAACCCTAATTCTACTGGTTGTTCCTCTAACACAGAGTGTGTGTGTGTGTGTGTGTGTGTGTGTGTGTGTGTGTGTTCAGCTTCATTCCTTTCCACATTTCTGCTCCTATTATTTATTCATCTAATAGTAAATTTGATTGGTTCAGGCAATGTCACAACACCATGGCCGCCGCTCCATATCAGGACAGGTTTTAGGGTGATATCACCATCAGATCACCTGTTCTCTGGCAGGTTGGATGGTGTGTGGTGCAACACCACAGTGATAGGTTTTATGATCACTGGTGATGATGAAACAGCCGGAAGGAGAGAGAGAGGTCAAGAACCTGACACAATGGTGTCTCTTTTGTGCATGTCATTAAACACACTTCATTTGAAAGAGACACATTTTTCCTTTGTCTGTTGTCAATGTTGGACCCTACTGTCACCTTCCTGCAACCCCATTAGGGGTCCCGACACATAGTTTGAGAACCTCTGTTTTACATGGTTTCACTGTAATCCTTGACCATCAAATAGAGGTAGAATCACATCAAGAACAAGCACACCATTCAAAGTAATAGGGCGAGAGAAAACAACATGGTGGCCTCTTATGTTGTCATGTTTACTTCAAGAGAAATAATGCTAAATACAACATTTGGTTATGGCCACCAGGGGGGTGTTTTTGTGATGGCTCCATATGTGAAAATGTTCAGGGCCCCAAACTGTACAAGTGTAGCAAGTCATCTGTTGCTATAACATGCTAACACACATTGATTGATTAATTGATTGATTGATTGATTGATTGATTGATTGATTGATTGCTTTCTTTCTTTTTTTCTTTTTTTCTTTTTTTCTTTCTTTTTTCTCTTTTTCTTTCTGTCTGTCTGTCTGTCTGTACTTTCTTTCTTTCTTTCTTGGTGAACTTTCTTTCTTTCTTTCTACAGATCTCATAACAAATGATGAAGAAATTCGTATTGTGATGGTGGGGAAGACTGGAGCTGGAAAGAGTGCCACAGGAAACACCATCCTGGGTCCTGAAGCATTTGAATCCGCGTTTTCACCCGATTCTGTGACATTGAGCTGTAATAAGGCCAGTGGTGTTGTGGATGGTAGAAAGGTTTCTGTTATTGACACTCCAGGCTTGTTTGACACTGGGTTCAGTAATACTGAAACCATTAAAGAGGTAAAAAACTGTATTACTTGTGCTGCTCCTGGTCCTCATGTGTTCCTGGCTGTGATCAAACTAGGGAGATACACAGATGAGGAGAAGAACGTTGTGGCAAAGATTCAGGAAGCATTTGGACAAAGTTCAGATAAATACACCATGATTCTCTTCACTCATGGTGACAAGCTTGAACTTTCAATTGAAGCATTTTTTAATGATTCTCCAGAACTACAAGAATTAATCAAGACATATAGTGGTTTGTATCATGTCTTTAACAACGAAAGCAAGGATCCCTCTCAGGTCACTGAGCTGCTGGAGAAAATCAACCAGATGGTGAAGGAGAACGGTGGAAGCCACTACACCAACCAGATGTTCCAAGAAGAAGCAAGGAAACAAGGTGAGAGAAACAAGTCATTCTCATTCTCATTCTCATTATCCTTATCCTTATCATTAAAGGAGCTGTCAATGGAGTATAGCCAAATTCCAACACCCTCGCGCATTAGTCCAGCATCGAGCGAGGAGGATAGGATTATATGTGAGTCCAGAGGAATCAAGCCAGCTGGACTGATGAACAAATAACAATTCCTACTCCTGCTCACTCACTCTCTACTCCTGCATGTCATGTTATATATTAGATGCTGTATTTCTCGTATATGAGCTGTTTGACATGCATTCTCCCACAACAAACAGCATGATGGTATAAATAAAGATCAACCCATTATTTAATGTGTTGCTTCAGTAGCTTAGATCGCTGTTATTCAGAATGATATATTATATAAATGTAAATGCACTTCAGTATCTCTGCAGTTTAATCAAATGGGACACTTTCACCCTCAAACCGTTCAACATATGCATGCAGGCACGTTATGTTTATACATTTAGGATATGAGCAGAACAAAGTTTTATCGGCTCTAAAACGTCCCTTTGAAGTCTGTGACACGGCAAAGTCATGGTTTCCATCTCAGGTCCCGAGGAGACGGTCCATCCAATAACAGAACAGATAGGCAGACAACACTTCTGGCGAGAGGACGAGAACGGGCTTTAATGAACACTGGATGTACACTCACTGTTAGACACTCCAAGCGTCTTGTAGAGCTCACTCTAGCTGAATTCCAATACCCAAAATCTCGGCCACTCACTCACTCCCACTCGGTCACTCCAGCTTGACCCGTAAATAGTCTGGGCACATTTGGTCATTCGCGTTTTGGAGGAGGCGAGTGGAGGAGCCGAGTCGGCTCTCCGCTTCCGCATTGAGCGAGTGTACATGAAGTGTACGCTTGACCACTCTCCACATATCCTCGCGGAAGACTTCCGCATCACGTTTTTTTGTTTTATTTTCCTTCTCCCGTGACGTATACATGGTCCTCCTCCACACGTGGCCTCACAAACACTGCTTGAAACCCGAAACCATGCCGAAAACACCGGCCCCTGTGAAGCCTTGTCGTACGATGGTATCACTCACCAATAATAGCAGACCTACAAGCTCATAATGTGTCACATTGCGATGCATTCTGAGCTTGTAGATATGTTGAGTGTTTGTAAGTCTGTTGTGTGCTTGTAGATCTGATATTTTCAATTGTGTGCTACTGTAGGGTTGTCAAAATGCCATCATTATGCCAATCCACAATGTGACTCATTATGAGCTTGTAGATCTGATATTTTTGAAAAAGCAGGAAACCTACAGGAAATTTATAGTGAAAAATGTATACTTTGGTACTTTAAGCATATTTTGATGCCAATACGTTTGTACATTTAGAGCTTAGAGCTATCACACTTTAAATCAGATGGAGATCTCACAGTCTTGTCAGGGTTTCCAATACACACTCATGCTGTGTATTGGTCAACATACAGTGACCCCACGCACACACCCACATGGCCAGAGCATATCATTGAATTGTCAAAAATTTCTCAGACTTGCCCCCCCCCCCCACACCAAAAAACAACAACAAAAACACATGACAACAACGTTGTGAGCTTGTAGACCAGCTATTGTTATTAGTGTGGTTGCCCTAATAGGGCAACCAGACTATAGTACTGGATGTTCTTTATTATTTCTAGATAAACAATATTTCGAACTGCTATTTCTCCCACAGTTTTTATCCCCCAATGTTGTGCCATATCTCAAAATGACCGTCTTGACCTGGAATCGTGCGCTTGTATTTTGCTAAGAGATTGGTTAAATAGTTTAATTATATATTGATTTATTAGTGCATTAAATTTCCCCATCCGCTTTAATGTAAAAGTGAAAAAACTCAAATTCAAGTATTTTTTTCTCAGAAACCGTAAGAGCTAGAGTTACCTCATTTGGAGGGGAGGTTCATAATTTAGTCAGAAATTATTGAAAAAATAATTACACTAATCGGCCACATGGTGGCGCTATAACAGTGCCCTTTACGTTTTGGCCTATAACTCTTGAACCGTAGGTCGTAAAATCAAAATGTCCTTCCTTGGGTCACTACGCATCTCCCCATATAGGCCACGCCCATTTGCGTCTGGATAGATTTTCCGCCATTTAGAATTTTCTTCAAAACACACTTTTTGCTCCTTTTCCTACAAATTTTGTCCAAATCTCACACAAATCGGTACAGGTCATCTATGGACCCATGCGATAAACCTATCCAAACGGCATTTTGATAGTCCTTACCGTTCGTCCGTAATTGGCTTCCAAAGTTAGCGGGAGGAGCCCGTTTTACCAAAAATGCCAAAAATCACGAACGAAACGTCCAATCGATCCCAAATTTGAATCACATGTCGAGGGTGGTTTACTCAACAAATCCCCAAAAGCATTTCCACTTTGACCCATAGGGGGCGCCACAACTCTGCAAAACGTAACCGTTTGATGCAAAAACATGATTTTTGGGGGGATCACTCCTCTCAAATTGAAAAGCAGGTGATCTCAGGAGTGACATGACGATGTCATTGGCCCGCTACATTTGTGGGAGGGGCTTATTTATTTTAGTGGGAGGGGCCTATTTCTTCAAATCAAAACGCCATGTATCACGAACAGGGCCGCATTAAGGCCCCTCAGGGCCGTGGAACTACACCAAATCAAAGGCCCCCCCTCAACATTAATCGGACAACATTGGGTGCGTTCACGCGCACGTGCGTTTGGTGCACGTGCCACCGCCAGCACGATCGGTGCTGACACAGGCACTGGGCACAGCCTTTCCAACTTCAGTCTATGCTATAACTACAGTGTCTATCATTACAAATTACATTTATTATTAAGGAGGTTACTTTATGGTCATTACAGTCGTAGGCTACTAGACATATGGTGATGAGATGGGTAACAAATGTTTCATATTTATTTTCTTATTCTTCATAAGAAATTCAACAATTCAAGTTTAGAATTGAGAATACAATACTCAGCAGAGATGGGAAAAGTACTACTCACTTTCTTTACTTAAAGTAGAAGTAGCCTCAGATACATTTACTTATGTAAAAAGCGACTTTAGTAAAAGTACTCATTCAACTAATTACTCAAGTAAAAGTACAAAAGTACAGGCTCTGAAATATACTTGAAAAGTTAAAGCAAAAAGACCTATTGAAGTCTACCGCAGTGGTTCTCAACCTTTTTACCACCTCAGAAAATAATATTATGGCTCACCATTATGACTGACTGATGTTAAAATACAGTAGGTAGACCTACCCCATCCTATTCAGCTATTTGCGCAGTACAAATGTATTAAGAATATTTCATTTAGATTTTCACAGTGTACATTAGGTAGCACTAAGACAGACAGACAGAGATGACATTAACAACTGTGAGCTACATTATTCAAACACAGCACGTGAGAATGATACAGTCTAACTCTAAGCTAAGCCTACTTCAAACTAGCTCCATAAAGAACCTCTCACTCCGCTATAGCGGAGTGAGAGGTTCTTTATGGAGCTAACTTCAAACAAACAAACACACACACACACACATCTTCATTGTAAGATTAACTCACCATGCTGCGCCGAGGTTCAAAGAGTTTAACGCACGGCACTTCCAAAGTTTGTACAATGTTTAAGTCACAGGAGCTGGTTTTCATATCGTAAATATGAACGTTGGCCCAAATCTTGCGTTTAATCCACATGGTTCTTGTTTATTTGTGTCGCTGTCACAGACCATGATAGCAGAGTAAAACTGGTTAACAGAAACAAACTTACGCTAAAAGCGGAGGATTTCAAAATAAGAGCCGCTTGTAAAGATTACTCGACAGTAGTTTTATTTTTTTGTTTACTTACAGGAAGTAGAAGTGACACATCAGTACCAGCGACGGTATGCAAGAGGTTTGCATCTGTTCTGCCGCGCAACATTAAAACTAAAGCAACATATGTTTCTAAATATATATAATTCACACAGCAGGGCCCGAATGTATACAATTTTTATAAATAATAATAATAATAATATATATAATATTAAAATAAAATAATATAAATTTAAAAAAAATTACAATAATATATATATTTTTTAAATACATAATTCACACAGGGCCCCTGCAGGCTGCAGGCCGTGGAACACAAGTTCCACTAAGTTCCGCGGTTAATGCGGCCCTGATCACGAACACAGGATCCAATCAGCACCAAATTCGAATGGTACGTCACGCGACCTCCGACGGTATTCCTCCAAGCATATTCCTCAAGTCCGGGCGGCGGCAACCTGCGACCGGCGACGGCGCAACCACACTTTGCAATTTCCCATAATTGCGACGCGTCTAGTTTGTCTACAAAGTTGTTAAAGCAATGGTTTAATAAATTACTAATATCATATAGTGTTACCATATAGAGCAGGGGTCTTCAACAGGGGGTCCTCAGAATTACTACAGGGGGCTACAGATTTTTTATTTTTTTTATTTTTTTACATTAACCACTTCAACCTTAGCATCCCTATTCTGAGCAACATTTGCCGAAAATAGCAGATCTACAAGAACACAACTTGTGTGAGCTTCTAGATCGGCTATTTTCGAGAAAGAGGTTTGGTTTAGAGGGGAAAAGGAGCAGACTAAGTACAGAGCCAAAGGTCAAGTTTACTAAGTATTGAGGGTTTAAGAGTTTAAATGGCTGAGCCTGAAATAAATAAAAACTATTAATTTACACAACACTGATAGTCCATGAAGCTATCTATGAAATCTGCAACACACATTTTATACAATATGTAGTGGGGGGTCCCTGATTCATCTCTCTCTCAGCTAAGGGGTCCTTGCCCTGAAAAACGTTGAAGACCCCTGAATAGAGTACCTCAAATACAGATCAATACACATGATTTTACTCTAACATGAATTGTCTTGTCATGTTTCAGAGCTGAAAACATTGATGGATTCATCAAACCTGACAGCAGAATTTTCAGGTGGGTCCTTTGTTTATTGAAGGAACTGCTATTCAGAAACTTAGGATACACTTTACTGTTTACTAGTGCAGGCCGATACACACCCCACATGCCTGTTTCATTGATATTGTTGCTGTTGTGTTGATGTTGTGATGGTATTGTGTATTTGTGTTGATGTTGTGTAGTTGTGTTTATATTATGTAGTTGTGTTGATGTTGTGTATTTGTGTTGAGGTTGTGTATTTGTGTTGATGTTGTGTTGATGTGTGTAGTTGTGGAGCGTTGTCCAGGGTGTTTTAGAGAAGAGAGAAGAGTCTAGGACGTGTGAAGTGTTGTCCAGGGTGTTTTATAGAAGAGAGAAGAGTCTAGGACGTGTGGAGCGTTGTCCAGGGTGTTTTAGAGAATGGAGAAGAGTCTAGGACATGTGGAACGGTGTCCAGGGTGTTTTAGAGAAGGGAGAAGAGTCTAGGACGTGTGGAGCGTTGTCCAAAGTGTTTTAGAGAAGAGAGAAGAGTCTAAGACGTGTGGAGCGTTGTCCAGGGTGTTTTATAGAAGAGAGAAGAGTCTATGACATGTGGAACGGTGTCCAGGGTGTTTTAGAGAAGGGAGAAGAGTCTAGGACGTGTGAAATGTTGTCCAGGGTGTTTTAGAGAAGGGAGAAGACAGAAGAGTTTAGGACGTGTGAAATGTTGTCCAGGGTGTTTTATAGAAGAGAGAAGAGTCTAAGACGTGTGGAGCGTTGTCCAAAGTGTTTTAGAGAAGAGAGAAGAGTCTAGGACGTGTGGAGCGTTGTCCAGGGTGTTTTAGGGAAGGGAGAAAAGTGTAGACGTGTGGACTATTGTCCAGGGTGTTTTAGGGAAGCGAGAAAAGTGTAGGACGTGTGGAGTGTTGTCCAGGGTGTTTTAGGGAAGAGAGAAGAGTCTAGGACGTGTGGAGCGTTGTCCAGGGTGTTTTAGGGAAGAGAGAAGAGTCTAGGACGTGTGGAGCGTTGTCCAGGGTGTTTTAGGGTAGAGAAAGGAGTCTAAACGTGTGGAGCGTTGTCCAGGGTGTTTTAGAGAAGAGAGAAGAGTCTAGGACGTGTGGAGCATGGTCCAGGGTGTTTTAGGGTAGAGAAAGGAGTCTAAACGTGTGGAGCGTTGTCCAGGGGGTTTTAGAGAAGAGAGAAGAGTCTAGGACGCGTGGAGTCTAGGACTTGAGGAGCGTTGTCCAGGGTGTTTTAGAGAAGAGAGAAGAGTCTAGGACGTGTGGAGCGTTGTCCAGGGTGTTTTACGGAAGAGAGAAGAGTTTAGGACGTGTGGAGCGTTGTCCAGGGTGTTTTAGAGAAGAGAGAAGAGTCTAGGGTGTCCAGGGAGCGTTGTCCAGGGTGTTTTAGGGAGGAGAGTAGAGTCTAGGACGTGTGGAGAATTGTCCAGGGTGTTTTAGAGAAGGGAGAAGAGTCTAGGACATGTGGAGCGTTGTCCAGGGTGTTTTAGAGAAGGGAGAAGAGTCTAGGACGTGTGGAGCGTTGTCCAGGGTGTTATAGAGAAGGGAGAAGAGTCTAGGACGCGTGGAGTCTAGGACATGTGGAGCGTTGTCCAGGGTGTTTTAGAGAAGGGAGAAGAGTCTAGGACGTGTGGAGCGTTGTCCAGGGTGTTTTAGGGAAGAGAAAAGAGTCTAAACGTGTGGAGCGTTGTCCAGGGGGTTTTAGAGAAGAGAGAAGAGTCTAGGACGCGTGGAGCGTTGTCCTGGGTGTTTTAGGGAAGAGAGAAGAGTCTAGGACGTGAGGAGCGTTGTCCAGGGTGTTTTAGAGAAGAGAGAAGAGTCTAGGACGTGTGGAGCGTTGTCCAGGGTGTTTTAGAGAAGAGAGAAGAGTCTAGGACGCGTAGAGCGTTGTCCAGGGTGTTTTAGGGAGAAGAGAGAAGAGTCTAGGATGTGTGGAGCGTTGTCCAGGGTGTTTTAGGGAAGAGAGAAGAGTCTAGGACATGTGGAGTGTTGTCCAGGGTGTTTTAGAGAAGAGAAGAGTCTAGGACGTGTGGAGCGTTGTCCAGGGTGTTTTGGCTAATTCCCATAAGGGTCACCACAACAGATCATCTGTTTCAATCTGGTTCTGTTTTCTGTATCTTCCTCACTCACTCCAGTCACCTGCATGTCATCTCTGTCACCTGCATGTCATCTCTGTCACAGGCATGTCCTCTCTGTCACAGGCATGTCCTCTCTGTCACAGGCATGTCCTCTCTGTCACATGCATGTCCTCTCTGTCACAGGCATGTCCTCTCTGTCACCTGCATGTCCTCTCTGTCACAGGCATGTCCTCTCTGTCACAGGCATGTCCTCTCTGTCACAGGCATGTCCTCTCTGTCACAGGCATGTCCTCTCTGTCACAGGCATGTCCTCTCTGTCACAGGCATGTCCTCTCTGTCACATGCATGTCCTCTCTGTCACAGGCATGTCCTCTCTGTCACAGGCATGTCCTCTCTGTCACAGGCATGCCCTCTCTGTCACCTGCATGTCCTCTCTGTCACCTGCATGTCCTCTCTGTCACAGGCATGTCCTCTCTGTCACAGGCATGTCCTCTCTGTCACAGGCATGTCCTCTCTGTCACCTGCATGTCCTCTCTGTCACAGGCATGCCCTCTCTGTCACAGGCATGTCCTCTCTGTCACCTGCATGTCCTCTCTGTCACAGGCATGTCCTCTCTGTCACAGGCATGTCCTCTCTGTCACAGGCATGTCCTCTCTGTCACCTGCATGTCCTCTCTGTCACAGGCATGTCCTCTCTGTCACAGGCATGTCCTCTCTGTCACAGGCATGTCCTCTCTGTCACCTGCATGTCCTCTCTGTCACAGGCATGCCCTCTCTGTCACAGGCATGTCCTCTCTGTCACCTGCATGTCCTCTCTGTCACAGGCATGTCCTCTCTGTCACAGGCATGTCCTCTCTGTCACAGGCATGTCCTCTCTGTCACCTGCATGTCCTCTCTGTCACAGGCATGTCCTCTCTGTCACAGGCATGTCCTCTCTGTCACAGGCATGCCCTCTCTGTCACAGGCATGTCCTCTCTGTCACAGGCATGTCCTCTCTGTCACAGGCATGCCCTCTCTGTCACAGGCATGCCCTCTCTGTCACAGGCATGCCCTCTCTGTCACAGGCATGTCCTCTCTGTCACAGGCATGCCCTCTCTGTCACAGGCATGTCCTCTCTGTCACCTGCATGCCCTCTCTGTCACAGGCATGTCCTCTCTGTCACAGGCATGTCCTCTCTGTCACCTGCATGTCCTCTCTGTCACAGGCATGTCCTCTCTGTCACAGGCATGTCCTCTGTCACAGGCATGTCTTCTCTGTCACTTGCATGTCCTCTCTGTCACCTGCATGTCCTCTCTGCACTGTATATCTATAATGATAACAATGTGAAGATCAAAATCATCAAATCATCAAAATGATTAGTGTCTCACTGACCACCCACTATCTCATATCCCAACTTTTACAGGACCAAAACCACGGAAATGGATCTCAGTCAGTAAAAGATGGAGGCTACAGTTAGAAAAGCTTGCAAACATTGCTGACAGTAAAGTCACCAAAGTTGGTAGTCTTGTGTTTGTGAAAGATAAAGAATTCTGCATCACAGGAAGTGATGGAGTTGAGGTCTTCTTGGGGTTGAGAGCTGATGGCACTGAAGTCGCAATCAAGAGAATGTCTAAAATCGACTACCAAACGCTGAAGAACGAAGAACAGTTTTTCCGTCTACCAGAGCTGGATGATCCTTCAATCGTACGATATGTTGACTCTGCAGAGGATGAGAACTTTGGTTACCTTGCTCTTCAGTTGTATGAATACTCCCTGGAAGAATACGTCACTAAACACAACCCTTCTGAACTGGAGAGGAAACAACTTGCACATCAAGTTCTCAAGGGCTTAAGTGTTCTTCATGGTCAGAATCCTCTAATTCTCCACCGGGATATCAGGCCCCTGAATGTCTTCATTGGTAAGCTATAGGGAGACACAGCCTTCTCAGTATATAGCAGCTATAACAGCCAACTTCTTGTTTTGGCCTATAACTCTTGAACCATAGGTCGTACAATCAAAATGTATTTTTTCCACGGTTTCCTTGGATCATGACGTGCCTCCATAGAGGCCCCGGCCATTTGTGCTGGACTCGATTTTCCGCCATTTCAGGTTTTTTTTAAAACACTTTTTACTACTACAAATTGTGTCCAAAACTCACACAAATTGGTATTATCTGTGGAGTCATGTGATCAAGATGCATCAGTGACATTTAGCAGATTAATTCAGAACTGCCTGTGACTGCCTTCAAAATGTTGCCTGGTGGAGATCTCCACTCAGAGGAGCGCACTTTTCCAGTTATTATTATTATTATTAAGCAAAAAAATAAGAAAAAAGGCACATGATATCTGAAATATCAGCAACATAATGCTGCATTTATTTGTTCAATCTAAAACTCTTGATTGTATTGATCTACCCAATTTGCTTTGCAGATATTCAAAACAAGGCAAGATTGGCAGATTTTGGAAAAAGTCGACAATTACAAATTACATCAGGAACGTCTTGCTGGAAGGCAAAGGAGACTTTGAAGGGTGATGCTCAGGACATTGCTCCAGACGATGCTGACAGCCCATATAAAGGAAGCACGGACATTCAGGTTGTTTTTTATTCTGTGTGAGAATAATGTATTGAATGACAACGACATGAACATGTTCTTACTCATTTACATGCTCATTCTTAAAGGTGGCTGGGATGTTGATATACTACATCCTGTCTGGAGGACGCCATCCATTTGGTCGAGGTGCTAGATGTGAAGACAACATTCTGGATGGAAAGTACAACCTGGACCATGTTAAGGATGCGGTGGCCAAGGATCTCATCGAGAGGATGCTCAATGAAGACCCAAAGAAAAGACCTACAGTGGAGGAATGCTTGGCTCATCCCTTCTTTTGGTCAAAGGAGAGGTATGATAAAATAAAATAAAAACGGTCTAACAGTTTCCATTCCATGTTATTCACTCATTCTCTGATATCTTATTTAAGCTAATCTCAATCAGTTTCATCCAAAGTTAAGGTACTTATATTCTAGCCTAATGCTATCATTATTTATGTGTTTATTTTCCAGGAGAGTAGAGTACTTGAGAAGGATTGGAAAGGAGGTTGAGAACTGTCCAGATGATGACCAGGACCTGATCGTGTCTTTGGACCAGTATGCTGAGAAGGGACAGTTCAACACATGGAAACACAAGGTGACTTTATTACTAATAGTGTGAGAATGTCTTAACCACAATTGCCCTTTCACCTTGATATGTTTTTCTGTCTCTCTTTAAAATCCTATGCCTTAAATTAACATTGTTTATGAAGTGTAGAGCGATATAAATGGTGCATTTATATAGCGATTAAGGGTTCAGTGTCTTGCTCAAGGACACTTCCACACTAACTCTGGGGTAGCCCGGGATTGAACTGGGAACCTTGCGGTTTCCAGTTCACTCTACCCAGTCCCTCCACTCTACCCCTGAGCCACTGCCAGCCCTACGGCAAATCACTGGCCACATGATGACCTTAAAAAATTATTTCTCCCGTTTCCGCGTCCTAAAGAAAGCTGTGAACATTTTCCATACATCAGCCGTAACGTATATAAATGACATTGGCCGCGTTTGCCAAAGAGATTCGTAGAGATGCTGCGTAGAGATGCTGCGCAGGTCCTACGACGGGTCTTACGTGCGTCCACACAGCCTGCGCAGTACCTTAGCAGGCACGTAGATTTCAGGTCATGCGTAGCCTACGCAGCTTGTGTAAGAGCCTCCTACACAGCAGAGACCCGGCGCTCTACCCTCATTAGTAGCAGCTGGTTGTGCCCTACGTGCAATCTAAACTGGCTTCAGGAAACACCATCGTCGTAGGTTCCCACGTCCACGGCGTTACGTGTCTGCTAAAACTACATTCGGGAGACAGAATGCACGTATCCTACTCCTCCTACTCCTGGGAGTGGTTGTAGCCCTGAATGCTGTCCTACGCAGCAGTTTGTAACGAGCGCCATATATATATATATATATATATATATATATATATATATATATATATATATAAATTACGGCCGGGCCGGTGCGTAACGTGCGATGCCTACCCAAAAAAAACAGACATACAAGCTGTCAACGCACTGCGACATGCCGTGTCGACAGCTTGCAGATCAGTTCTTTTGGGTAGGTCGAGCGGCTGCGCTGCTTCGTCCTCTATGCATGAACCCGAAGTTTACAAATTGTACTCTCACGGAGGATCCGATCATCTGATAAAAATATTAAGCATAAGCCAAGTTAACTAAAGGTATATAAATGATGCTGAGCATGTTTCTTTAATTTCTAAGTTTTATAGTTAAACGTTATGATGAAAGTCCCCAGTTCCTCTCACAAAGTGACAGCTGTTGCGCTCGCCATGTTTATGAATGGTAAAAAAATATTTTGAAAGCAGATCTACAAGCTCACAACGCCTCACAAGCTTGTAGATCTGCTATTTTCAAAAGATTTTAATACATATTAAATTTGGGAAATGGGACATTCTGCATACCTTTACTTTTGGTATTTTAAGTATATTTAATTTACTTGCATAATGGGGACACTTTGGTGTTTTATTTACCTTGCAGATGTCACCTCACCACTGTAATTTAATTCATAAATATATTATTCAAAAGTTGCATTTGGAGTGGACTGCTTCAGGACATCTGACAGTTGGCTCTGGTATTTTTATGATCCATTTCACTGTATATATTCGCAAAGGGAGTTTAAACTGCTGTGTAGCGTAGGACAGCACTACGTAGTTTACGTAGGCTTTACGTAGGCTTCGTCCAGGAGGTCTTTACGTGCATGCTGTCTCCCGTGTGTAGTTTTAGCACACACGTAACGCTGTGCGCTTGAGAACCTACGACGATGGTGTCTCCAGAAGCCAGTTTAGATGGCACGTAGGGCACACACAGCTGCTACTAACGAAGATAGTGCGTAGCGAGGTTGCTACTGCGCAGCTGCGTGGAGGCTCTTACGCAGCTTCTAGACTACGCACGAGCTCAAATTCGTTTGGGAAACCCGGCCAATGTTAATGTTGAAAATGGGTGGTGTTCCCCTTTAAGGCTCACAACCCTCTTTCTGTTTCCCTGCTCCATTTCATCTTTAATTCATATGTTTGTCCAGCTCCCATCTGAGTTGCTTCAGAAGATGGAGTCCTACCCTGAGAACTTTTTTGGACTGCTGTGCTCCATTCACAACCTCCATGAGCACCAGTAAGTTGCATTAGACTTAAAAACAACAAACAGAAGTCACACACACACACACACACACACACACACACACACACACACACACACACACACACACACACACACACACACACACACACACACACACACACACACACATATATATTTAATGTGATGGAAACTGACAAACTGAGTTTAATTTTTATACTACAGTTCGAAAGAAAATAAACGTTTTATTTTCTTTGATTATTATTACTGAATTACATTATTTTGTGTTTCTCTGCTATGGTATCACTGTAAATGTGTGTGTGTTCATCATCAGATGTTGTGACTCCAGAGATCACTGCTTTGTGTTCACAGTGCTAAAGAGGCAGCTGGTGTTGACCTGATGGAGATGTTTCCTGCTCTGTTCGTGTGCGTTTACCAGTTTGCCCAGGAGCAACGCTGGAACTCAAGGCCAACCCTGAAGGACATGTTTCAAACACAGGATGTCTTCAACAGTGCCGTATGAAAGCAAAACTCTCATAGAAAGATATTCTCTCTCTCTCTCTCTCTCTCTCTCTCTCTCTCTCTCTGTCTCTGTCTCTGTCTCTGTCTCTCTCTGTGTATATATATATATCTCAGGAAGGGACCGCACACTCCAAAGATGATGGACAGGACTGGGCACAGCCTCGCGTCTGTAGTAAAAATAGAAAATACACTTTCGCTACTCACCAAAACAAAGACGGTTTTATGGAGTTGAAAGCCTACTCTACTTAGTGGGAACACTCTGAGCCCCTCACCTCACGTCTAAAATACACTTTTTTGGCCAGAAAATAAAATATTTCACAGGAAGGAAAAATCTGGTCAATAGAAAAATTCCATTGACCAGATCTGTAGGGGGCGCAGTAGAGTATCAAAAACATGTTTTCCTTCCGGGTTAAATATTTTCTTTAATATTTAACACATTGGGTGCCAGAGGTTTATTAAAATATTATACGTTGAGTGCCTGCATTTCTTCCATCCACTTGCGTTATACGTTTCGTGCTGCAGAAACCCCGACGCAGAAGTGCATGTAAACAAAGCGTGCGTGCGAGACGGCGGAGGGTCCCGACTAACGCCTGGAACAATAATATTTCCAACGCGATCCTCCATTGCAGAGTGATCGCCGATCGGAAACGGCTCGTTTCCACCACGTTAAAAAGAAATGGAGATATTAAGCTTTTAGTCAAGGAGATAACATTGAAAACGCCGACCGGAAGGATTTTTGACATGGAGCCAGATCCAGCCTCTTCTTCTCAGAAACTCCTTGGGTGATGTCAAAGTTTCGTTTTAGCGCCCCACGTGGCCCACATGTATAAAAATAGAATTGGGTCAAAAACGGTCCGGACCGTTTTCGGCACTTCTCGTTTGGACCCTCAAAAACGGTCCGGACCGTTTTTGGCATTCAATGTGTTAAAAGAAATTCAATTTGTGGCATTTTTTTCACAACGGACCAATCCTGTAAACTTGGTTGGTTTTGCACAAATCGGCCTCCTGGTGGCGCTATAACAGACCCATGTGAAGAATTTGGGGCAGAGGTTTTGAATTGGCATCCAGGGAGTGTGTGTGCACAGTTTCGCAGCGACCGGGCCAACGGTGCCGGAGATTAGCTGGTCGCAGACGGACAGGACACACAGAGGTACACACGGACGGTATACACACTAGCCTCAGGCTAGTGTGTCAACACTAGCCTGAGGCTATTGTTGTAGGCACAACAATGCCTACTCCATTCTCTACACTACGTGACTGTCAGTGGTGGAAAAAGTACTACATTTTTTTTACTTAAGTAAAAGTATCAATACTGCAATGTAGAAGTACTCTGTTACAAGTTAAAGTCCGGAATTCAAAATTTACCTGAGTAAAGGTAGAAAAATATAGCACCTGATGAAGCCAACACGGCGAAACGCGTCGTGCTAATAAAGCCTAAAAATGAAGCATTAACTGAGTCTTGAGTCCATCATCATTGGGAGTGTGCGGTTCCTTCCAAAGAGAAGCAGAGGGAAGGTTTATTTCTTTTCATAAGGTAGAAAAGTATTGGTATCAAAATGTACTTAAAGTACCAAAAGTAGGCTACTAAAATGTTTGTACATTTGTACGTTTGTACATCTAAAGCTCACAACGAGCTTGTAGATCTGCTATTTTCAGATAGCCTATGTATAAAATAGGGCTAAAGTGGTTAATGTATGTTGCATAATGTAATAATTTTCTAAGTAACTAACAACTAAAGTTTTCAAATACTTGTAGTGGAGTAATACAATATTTGCCTCTGAGATGTAGTAGAGTAGGAGTAAAAGTATCGACAATTTAAAATACTCCAGTAAAGTAAAAGTACCTCAAAATTGTACTTAAAGGACGACTTCACCGCTTTTCAACCTATCTTCATATAATTGGTCCTCACTAATACTCATGATAAAATGGTAAAAAAATAATCTACTCGGTCTGTGTCTCAGAGGAGGGCTGTGGACAGTTCAGAGTCCCGTCTACCAGTGACATCATCAATGGGGAATCCAAGCTAATAGAAACTGCAGGCTTTCTATTCCTGGAAAGTTGCAATGCAATAAAAGAAGCCATTGTTCTCGTGTTAATACAAATCTAAATAAAAAATTTGAAATCTTGTTGGAAA
This sequence comes from Gymnoscopelus braueri, assembly GCF_963280865.1. Lineage (NCBI taxonomy): Eukaryota > Metazoa > Chordata > Actinopteri > Myctophiformes > Myctophidae > Gymnoscopelus > Gymnoscopelus braueri. The sequence goes on from NC_137623.1 coordinate 5,019,959, forward strand.
AAAAAATCATGCCTAACGATGATGTCACTGGTAGACAGGTTTCTGGACTGTCCACAGCCCTCCTATGAGACACAGACCAAGTAGAAAAAAATTGTACCATTTTATCATGAGTATTAGTGAGGACCAATTATATGAAGATAGGTTGAAAAGCGGTGAAGTCGTCCTTTAAGTACAGTATGTAAATGTACTTAGTTACTTTACACCAGTGGTGACTATTTACCTTGTTAATTGTTTTGCTATTGGCTCTTGGATGTATGTATTGTGTTGATAGTGTGTTGTTGTAGCTTGTAGGGCTGATGCCCAGACCAGAGTCTCCATCCAGCTGTGTGTCTATGAAGAGTGACCGGTCTAAAGAACAACCTGTTGACTTCACTATGGAACCTTCAGACACAAAGTATGTGAATCCTCCACAATATACACAACACTATAACATGACAATGGCCGCGTTTCCCAACGAGATTCGTAGAGATGCTGCGTTGAGATCCTGCGCAGGTTGTACGACGGGTCTAACGTGCGTCCACACAATCTGCGCAGTACCATAGCAGGCACGTAGATTTCAGGTCATGTGTAGCCTACGCAGCTTGCGTAAGAGCCTGGGACCCGGCGAAACCAACGCTCTACCCTCATTAGTAGCAGCTGGTTGTGCCCAACGTGCAATCGGTTCCCACGTCCACAGCGTTACGTGTCTGCTAAAACTACATTTGGGAGACAGAATGGCGTATCCTACTCTCCTCCTACTTCTGCGAGAGGCGTAGCCCTGCAGTGCTGCCCTACGAAGCAGTTTGTTACTAGCGCCCTGGGGCGGTAGTAACACCCATCGTAGCGAAATAGATCTATCCGACCGACCGACCGACCACACACACACACACACACACACACACACACACATTTAATTTATTTATATATATATATATATATATATATATATATATATATATGTATATGTATATGTATATGTATATATATATATATATATGTATATGTATATGTATATGTATATATATATATATATATATATATATATATATATATATATATATATATATATACACACACACACACACACACACACACACACACACACACACACACACACAACGCGGGCAGCTGCGCTGCTTCTAGCCCTGATTCAGAGCGTTAGTGGGTACAGCCACACATGTCCGTAAAGCGTCCGTCAAGTTTCCGGAAGTCCCATCCACTCCCATGTTAAGTTTAAAACCGGAAGTACCGTTCCGTTTTTTTTTTTAACATGGGAGTGGATGGGACCTCCGGCGTCCGTACGGCAACTTGACGGACGCTTTACGGACATGTGTGGCTGTAGTTCACTAACGCTCTGAACCAGGGCTTCGTCCTCTATATGCATGAACCCGAAGTTTACAAATTGTACTCTCACGGATGATCCGATCGTCTGATACAAATATTAAGCATATGCCAAGTTAACTAAAGGTATATAAATGATGCTGAGCTAAACATGTTTCCTAAATTTCGAAGTTTTATAGTTAAACGTTATGATGAAAGTCCCCAGTTCCTCTCACAAAGTGACAGCTGTTGCGCTCGCCATTTTTATGAATGGTTAAAAAATCTTTTGAAACTAGCAGATCTACAAGCTCACAATGCTTCACAAGCTTGTAGATCTGCTATTTTCAAAAGATTTTAATACATATTAAATTTGGGAAATGGGACATTCTGCATACCTTTACTTTTGGTATTTTAAGTATATTTAATTTACTTGCATAATGGGGACACTTTAGTGTTTTATTTAACTTGCAGATGTCAACTCACCACTGTAATTTCATTCATAAATATATTATTCAAAAGTTGTATTTGGAGTGGACTGCGTCTGCTTCAGGACATCTGACAGTTGGCTCTGGTATTTTTATGATCCATTTCACTTTCGCAAAGGGTGTTTAAACTGCAGTGTAGCGGCAGACAGCACTACGTAGTTTACGTCGGCTTTACGTAGACTTCGTCCAGGAGGTCTTTACGTCTATGCTGTCTCGCGAAAGTAGTTTTAGCACACACGTAATGAGAACCTACGACGATGGTGCCTCCTGAAGCCAGTTTAGATGCCACGTAGAGCACACACAGCTGCCACTAATGAAGATAGATCGTGGCGGGGTTGCTACTGCGCATGTGCGTGGAGGCTCTTACGCAGCTTCTAGGCTGCGCATGAGCTCATTTTCGTTTGGGAAACCTGGCCACAATGTCATCTCATAAGTGTCTCTCTGTCTGCTTTCTTTCTTTCTTTCTTTCTTTCTTTCTTTCTTTCTTTCTTTCTTTCTTTCTTTCTTTCTTTCTTGGTGAACATTGTTCTGATTATCCAGCTGCATGTCTATGAACAGTGACAGTTCAAAGGATTGACCTTTGAACTTAATTTGTGAACCTGGACCTGAAGACACAAAGTATCACTGATCTGTGTGAACCTCAACTGATAGACACAATGAATGCATTCACATTTGAACTATTTATGAGGATGGTTTTATGTCTTTATAAAATATGTTTAAAGGTGATCAGGGATATGTACACTAAACCTTTTGATTGATTGATTGAATATTGTAATAGACATAAATGTAAAAACAGCACGAGTACAGTCAAACACTTTGTCTAAAAGGATAACACCAAAAACGTCCTTGCGGTCGTGTATTCTTTGGGGTCCTAGGTATTCAATTCATCAACATATAAAATAGCACGAAACATTCAATATCATCACAAATATAAAACACTATATGTACAGAGTAGAACATCTTTAAAATGCTGTTTGTTTTTATTTGTCAATATTTATATGTTTACACAACAATTACTACTATTATTATTACCAGTAGTGGAAGAAGTACACAATTTGTTTGTTTTACTAAAGTAGCAATACCACAAGTATTTATTCAAAATGTTACTTGAGTAGAAGTACACAAGTGTTGATATCAAAATATACTAAGAGTATGTTGTGTATTATGGACCTTATTGCGTATATAGTTATGAACATTATGCAAGTCAAAACCAGGTAGAAATGTAGTTATTTACTAAAGTCAGGAGTAGCCATGAGTTGATTCAGACCCAGACTGGCGTCTGCATACTGTAGCTGATCAAGGACTCTGCTAGGTGTGAAGTACGATTTACATTGCCTTTGTTAACCTGAGAGACAACAGGCCGGGCTTTGTTTTCTCTTCCTGGACATACCTCGACAGAGGATGACACTGATCAAAGGAGTTGATCTTCCACTCACTGGTGGGGGGATTCTCACTGACCCCCACTCACAAGAACTTATTGTAATGTGAGCTACCTAGAGTATAAGAGTTGAACTGAAATGTGAAGTTAGTGAGTGTTGTCCCACGCCGTGAGGCTGGGGGAGTTTCAGTACTGTCCCTCTCCGCTCCTGGCTCTCTGCTATGATGCTGTTTGTACTTGTTGTTTGTTACTGAATAAACCGAATGGATGATTGAGTACATGGAATCTGAATGTCTCCTCTTCTTCTTTTAAACAGCTGGGCCTGGTAACTTCATTTCTATGGCGCTTCATTCACTGTGTGTGTGTGTGTGTGTGTGTGTGTGTGTGTGTGTGTGTGTGTGTGTGTGTGTGTGTGTGTGTGTGTGTGTGTGTGTGTGTGTGTGTGTATATAATTATTTTAATTCATTTTAAATTATAATTGTCTGTGGGAGGAGGGATTGGTGGGGGGGGCGGGTCTAAAAGGGCTCCTGCATAAAAAAAAACTGTAATTTTTCCACCTGTACAGTTGCATATATCATATAATATTATCTCATAATGTCATGATAATAATGTGTTCCTCATTGTTTCTCCCCCCTCTCTATCATTGTCTTTATCTCAGCTGGGACTCCATCACAGCCCCCCCTCTCTCTGCAGCAGACATGAGGAAGTCTTGGCATAAAGACGACACACAGTTTGGCCGTGACCTCCATGTCCGCTGGCTGTGAGTGTTCATCACACAGAAAGCAGAACCAATACAATGTGTTCTCATCATCTTCTAGACCCCAGACCAGCTGAACTATTATCACTTATTTAATGATGAGTTTAATCTGATGTCTGACTTTGTCTCTTTCATTCTCTGTGTGTTGGTGAGCAGTGTAAAGGTCATGTTAACAGGAGACCCAGCTGAGGACATAAAAGACCTGGTGACTGATGCTCAGAACATAGAGAGGAACATATATGAGTCAGCTAACAGCTATGTAAGAACCTAATATTCTCTCCATGACATTTATTTACATGTTCTAATGAATACATGAACTACATGTAGCGGTTCCAAATACATGTCTAACATTTAACTGTTCCTCATTCAGTGACATAAAAAAATAAATAATATAATAAATGTTTTAAAATGTGTCTAAAATAGGGATGCCAGGTAACCACATGAACCCTAGCGTCCTTTTTCTGAGGTGAACGTTCGACGAAAATAGCCGATCTACAAGCTTACAATGCATCCCAATGCAACCCGCTGTGAGCTTTTAGATCGGCTATTTTAGGCAAACAGATTTGGTGTTGACAGAATAAAGCATCAGACCTAGTTCAGAGCCCTGGGGGACCCCGTTCAACTATGTATAAAGGGTTAATGTGGTTATTGTTGCTGTCGGGCAGAAACCTTGTATCTCCACGTTTCAATCCCCCCATAACTTAATGCCCCATTTCATCATACAAGAGTGTCACTCAAAAGTAGTGAAAATAGCAGATCTACAAGCTCACGATGCGACACTGTTATGCCCCAGTCTAGGGGTACCTGAGACACAACATGAATATGTTCCCGCCTTCCCCAACTCCCAAGTAGCCACACAAACAAAGGGTTTAACATGCAAAAAGTAGTAAGAACAAAGTGGTTAACATAGGTTTGGGTCATACATAAGGGTTTAGGAATAACTGAGGACAACTAGATCAACAAATCAAAATAACTAATTGGAAATGAATGTCTCTGACCTACCAATAATACAATATCTTACCTTCCTAACATAAACAATAAGCAAAAGGATCAACCAGCTCAAAAGCAACCTATACCAACTCAAAGTAACTATATCAAAACAGAGAACTCCTAAGTAACTGAACAAACAGAAGTTATGGTGGCCAGTTGGAAGAGGAGGAAGACGGGCTCTGCCTCCTGCGTGCGGCACTGAAGATTGTGTTTTTCTCATATACTCTAAGGAACCTCCATCCTAATAGCCACACGGAAGGCAGAACTCCTGGAAGTTTGGCCAGGAGTTGGCCAATCGCTGTCCGGCCTGGAAGTGTTCCCCACCAATCGCCTTCCGGGCTTGGCACACCTGAATTTGCTTACATTCACCCACACAGTCTCAACTCTACCTGGCACACGCACACCATTCCACACTAGAACCAAATCATAACTAAATACTAGAAAAAGTGCTCCTCGGAGCACAGGTCTCCGCCAGGTCAGGTACGTTATTCTGGCCTCCTGGTGGCACTATAATAGGCCAATGTGAAAAGGGTGCCATTTATTCTTAGGTATTTCACGGCAATCAGACACTGCATTCATGATTTGAGGCATTTTGTTCCAAAAATGTGTTTTGCTAAATTAGACCTGCTGTTGGCGCTATAACAGGCCAATGTGAAAAGGTTGGCATTTCTTCCTTGGCCTAGTGGGAATGTGCGTGTGAAAATTCACGGAAATCGCAAGCTGGGTGCATAGTTTGAGGCTTTTTGTTCAAAACGGACCAATCCTGCAAACTTTGGAAGCCTACCATAGGCAATGAGGATGGAATATGGGAAATCGGACAGATTTGTGTTGATCACATGACTATAGAGATACTGTGTACCGATTTGCATGACGTTTGGATAAAATCTGTAGGATAAATGTAAAGAAATGGGGTTTGCACAAATCGGCCTCCTGGTGGCGCTATAACAGGCCCATGTGAAAAAATTGGGGCACAGTTTCGGAGCGACCGGGCCAACGGTGCCGGAGATTAGCTGCTAACACACAGACAGGACGGACACACACACGGACACACGGACGGACGGACAGGGGGCAAAACATACTCTCTCGCCAGGCCTAAACAATAACCACAAATAAGACCACAGTCGTAGCAGACACGTTGTGAACTTGTAGTTTAGCTTTATTAACAATATAAACCCTATATACTTACATTGAACAGGGTACCTCATGGGTCTATTCTTGGCCCTCTACAGTCCTTCTACAGATCTATACACTATTGTGAGCTTGTAGATCTGCTATTTCCACGGAATGTTTTCCCCAGAATAGGGAAGCTAGGGTTCATGAGGTTAACAGTGTTCTACTTACATGGGGTTAAACGTATCAATACTGCAATACAGAAATACTCTGTTACAAGTAAAAGTAAAAGTCTCAAAATATACTTAAGTAAAAGTATAAATGTATTGGCATCAAAATGTACTTAAAGTACCAAAAGTAAAAGTACTCATTATACAGACTGTCGCATTTCAAGTTTTCAAATGTGTGAGATGGTGTCTCTCTCACTCTCCTATTGGTCAGATGGTGCATATGTTTCAATATTCACATTGATACCATAAACGTCTGATAGCTATAAAGTCAAGACAGACTGCACACATTATTCCAAATTGTCAAATCCCTTTAATCACTCACCTCAGCAATAGAACTCTCACGCATCACCTTTTTTGCTTGAAGATCTGTTATTTTTGCACACGCATGCATCCAAAGGCCCTCCCCCTTTTAACTGCCTGCTCTTGGCAGCGCAGCATGACACACAGAGGAGTTCTAAATAATTAGACGTTTGTTTTCAAATTCAGTTAATAAAAACTAACGTTAAAAACTTGACTGGACAGGGTAAATTGCAGGGTAGACCCGGCAGCTAACATTTTGGATGTGTTAAGCATAGAACATTAGTTAATCTTAAGATCTATGTTGTTGATTCTCCTGTCGGCGACATCTGGGAATATCACTGTAATGATCAATGGAATGACATGAGCGTAAATGCGCGCAGCGTCCTTCATACAAGAGACGCACGCACCTAACATTTATGCTTTGAAGTGCACGTCTCATGGTGCATTTGAGTTAGTGCAGTTTTCCACTTGGGGGGATTTGACAGCGTGAGAAATATGATTTGTGGTGTGAGTGTGTGTGAAGAGGGTCATTTGCGTGTGTCTCACGCTCATTGTGTGAGAGTTGGCAGCTCTGGTTAAGGAACAGTGTGTTAACACTTGATGTAGCTTCACTCTGTCATTGTCTGTTGATGTGTGAAATACAGGAGGAATACTATGAACTGAATATTATGAAGAGGTCTGAGCTGAGGAACAAGAGTCAGATGAAGATGGGTAAGGTTCTAGCCACACACATCTTTCCCCCACCAAATATCTTTGTCAAAAATAGCAGATCTACAAGCTCACAATGTGACGCGTTGTGAGATCGTCTAATTCTGTCAGTTGTTCGTACATTTTCACAGAATGTTCATCTATTATGAGCTGTCCAGAATAGTGAGTCTAGGGTTGATGTGGTTAAACTAACATGTTCACACTGTGTCCATTTAACTCTTACTTCATGCTGGAGGGGGAGGGGCTAACCTCCAAGTATGATGTAAAATGGCCGCTGTGTGAACATGGTTCATTGAGTTTACAGTGATATTTATGTACAGTCATAAAACAATGTATCAGACCTCATGTCTGCTATACTCATCATGTGTAATGAATAATGTTTGTTTGTTGTTCTTCTGTAGAGAAGAAGATGAAGTCCATGGATCAGACATCAACACCTCCCCTTCCTCCTGGTGACAAGGTAATTTGTGCTATTGTTTTGACTATTTTTTAAATTTCAGTTTAGTTTTAATTCATTTTAAAACAGACTTACTAGTTTTTTTTAATTTCTTATGTTATTATATTTTGTGTTTTAGTGTTTTTTTTATTTATTATAACTATATAATAAACTTGAAAGAATATCATGGATTAATCACTCTGTTCATAAAACCTTTATGCATTCAAATGTCATAGATCATAGTCTTATGTATTTTATGTCATAACAGTTGAGGGTTACCAGCTGGAATTAAATTCACCTTTAAAACGTATTATTACACGGCTTGGTTGAATGCTTGATTCTGAATGGAAAATCACTGAATTCAGCACTATGTTATTTTTTTATAATGACCGCTGAACTCAATTACAGACCGTCTAATTAAAGACTCATAGAACCTGCTCAATTCAATCTACGTAGCTTGATTTTTGCCGTATCCAACATGGCAGCCATGTAAACAAACACACAATGTCATTTACAGCTAAACAGTACACTCGAGAATGTTCCTGAAAACATTTGAAGAAATAGACAATGCAGTAACAGAATATTGATTTTATCTGATCAACACTTGTCCAATCCGTTGTTTTCCGAGCCGACCGCGTTGCACTGGACGCACCTTTCATTACTGTAAGCAATGAAATTCTTTTGTTGTTACTTTTGTTATATATTTGTTTATTAAGTAGCCGTATAATAAGCGGGATCATCAATGCAGAGCAGGTCATTATTGAGAAATAAACCCAGACAGGGTGATTAGACGCTGACGTGAAGCAGATCCAGCATTTATAAACACAAACAGATGTTTTCACTTATTTTAATATCATGCCAGATGTTCAGCTTCTATATGATCTGGGAGTCATTCAAGGCCTACTTAAACTTCTTGTTCTCTCTAGCTTCATCAAGCGTCCTCATCTACAAGAAAACCTCCTGACACTATTGAACCTGGACCTTCACACACAAAGTATGTGAATCCTCCTAAACAATATAAACACTATACAATATGCACAACACTATAACATTGTACAATATACATAACACTATATCACAACCATTTGATCTCATGCTGAGTTCAATGCATTAAAAAAAGCACAGAGGTACAGTTTATACAAGGGCTGGTAAAATGGATAAACCCAAGAAAGCACTATGGCTTGTTTCCGTTGGGGTCCTGTGTATTCAATTCATCAGTACATTTAAAGACAAACAATAATATACAAAATATTCAAAAACATATAATAAACGAGTAGTTAAAAAAGTAAATAAATATGTACAGTAAACAGTTGGGGGTGGGTCTCTGGTAAACACTGTTATAGATGTTATAGAGCTCTGCAATGACATCACCCCCAGATGTTTTGGATCACACCGAATGAGCTTGTAGATGACATGTCGGTTTCCACGTGTCATCATAATTCTAATTATTATTAATATTTTTTTGTAATTTATACACAACTAATAAATATCCTATTTATAAAATAGGGCTAAAGTGGTTGATGTAGGTTTTATAATGTAATAATTTATATCTGCAAAGTAACTAGTAACTAAGGTTTTCAAATAATTGTAGTGGAGTAAAAGTACAATATTTGCCTGCCCTGAGATGTAGTGGAGTAGAAGTAAAGTAAAAGTACCTCAACATTGTACTTAAGTACAGTACTTACACCACTGGTGAAGAATTACCTTGTTTAGTGTTTTGCTATTGGCTCTTGGATGTATTTATTCTGTTGATAGTGTGTTGTTGTAGCTTGTAGGGCTGATGCATCTTTATGTATCAGATCTAGTGGTCGTGTGGTTCTCAGTCACCATGACTGATTCCACTCATTTGGTTTAACCCATTAAGAGCGGGAACGCATCTGTGTGTAATTTTTTTATTTATTTGGCTATTCAAAAATAGCAGATCTACAAGCTCATAGCGCGGCACCGAGTGCCGCGCTATGAGCATGTAGATCTGCTATTTATTTTTTTTATCCTGGGTCTTCGAATATATATATATATATTTTTAAAGCAAACATTTGTAACTCAAATCTTTGCTTCTGGAAGATTCTACAAATGTCTTCTAAATCCTAACAGTTTTTTGAAAAAAACGTATTGCTATAATATCAGTGTTTTTAAAAAAAAAATGTATTTGGCCGTGGACCCCCATCTCAAAAAAATTTGTTCCAGGGACACCCTGAAGTTGTAACAGAGAAAAATGTTTTATAAAAAATATATATTTGTAGATCTGTATTTTTCAAAAACAGCAGATCTACAATTTCATATGCTATGAGCTTGTATATCTGCTATTTTTGAATAGCCCCAAAAAGTTCTAAATATGACAGAGATCTGTTCTTGGTCTTAATGGGTTAAGATGAAAGAATATTTAAATGGCAAACTAGCAATAGAATACATAATAGATAACTCTATAGTAGTCTAGGCTTTGAATTATTTTGAAGAAAACACATTTTGCATTTGAAAATGCTTGTTAAAAGGTTTTAAAATAGCCTATATCTACAATCTCACAACACATTGTATACTGTAGCGATGCGCTGTGAGCTTGTAGATTGTCTGTTTTTAAATAGCCAATGTATATTACTGGTTCAATTATTTTGATGCTAATATGAACTTTTGCTTGGTACCTCACTGAACCTCCCCAGGGACCCCACTTTGAGAAGCAGTGCATCAGTGGTTCAAAATATCATCTTCAATATGGTCACATCCTGTTGAAGATGACATGTAAATCAGTGCTTCTGAGTCTTAAAGCGGGGTCCTGGGGGGGGGGGGGGGTTGATATTAGCATCAACATCATTTAACCAGTAATATTATACATTGGCTCACAGCGCATCGCTAAACGATGTGTTATGAGCTTGTATACCTGCTATCAAATAGCTGGTGTAGTGTAACTAGTTAAACTGATGTTGATGCTACATTATTTAATCATTTAGCTGGGGACCCTGTGTGTGTGTGTGTGTGTGTGTGTGTGTGTGTGTGTGTGTGTGTGTGTGTGTGTGTGTGTGTGTGTGTGTGTGTGTGTGTGTGTGTGTGTGTGTGTGTGTGTGTGTGTGTGTGTGTGTGTGTGTGTGTGTGTGTGTGTGTGGGCGAGTGAGAGAGATCATGATGTGACCTAGTCACTTCTTTTGGGCTTGTTTTCATAGACCTGGCTGCTTGTTTCTGACACACAATCTGGCAGAACTGAACACTGTAAGAAGTGGGAAGTAAACACAGTCCTCCACTAAGTTCATATAGTCTGTCAGTCTGTCTGTCTGTCTGTCTGTCTGTCTGTAGCCTATCTCTCACTCTGTCTCTCGCTCCGTCTCTCTGTCTCCCTCCTCATTCTGTGTGTGTGTGTGTGTGTGTGTGTGTGTGTCAGTGAGCCATAGTCGGCTATTAGACCTCCGTCTAAAACAGGGTTATAATTGGTCTAACATGTTGTGAAAGTTTTTTAGACGTATATAGGCTTAGCCTAGACGTTGATCAGCTGTTTTTTAAGAGTTTATATATAGACGTCTATATTATAGATGTCATTTCAACGGCTATAATATAGACGGTCTATAAATAGACGCTTAAAAAACAGCTGATCAACGTCTGGGTAAGCCTAGACGTCTAAAAAACTTTCACAACATGTTAGACCAATTATAACCCTGTTTTAGACTAGACCTTAGACGTATTTTAGATGTCTAATAGCCCGAAAAATGCTCAGTGGGGTGTGTGTGTGTGTGTGTGTGTGTGTGTGTGTGTGTGTGTGTGTGTGTGTGTGTGTGTGTGTGTGTGTGTGTGTGTGTGTGTGTGTGTGTGTGTGTGTGTGTGTGTGTGTGTGTGTGTGTGTGTGTGTGTGTGTGTGTGTGTAAACATTTTAAGTACATTATTACTTATTTTATGTTGTTAAAGTTAATGTTGTTTAAGTGTGTTATAGCTTATACCAGAAACCTTCAGTATTGCTTACAAAGTTTCTCTAAACCCTAAAGTTTTTACTTTCACTTTCTACTTATTACTCTGTCTGTCTGTCTGTCTGTAGCCTATCTCTTGCTCTGTCTCCGTCTCCACGCAAACATGACCTTTTATTTGGCTCTGTACTTTATTTGTGTAGCACCTTTCATGGCATGAAATGCAGCTCAAAAGTGCTTTACTGAGCAAGAATACAATTACAGTACCAATTTAACAATAAAGCAAAAAAAAAGAAAAGCATAAAACAACATTAAGATAATAGCAAAAGGCAGTGAATCAGGCAATACAGTGAGGATATGGGTAACAACACAGAGATTTAAAAATCAACCAAAAAATCAGCTAAAAGCAAGAGTGAAGAAGTAGGTCTTGAGCTGTGCTTTAAAGCTATCGACAGAGGCTGCCTGTCTTAGTTTTAATGGGAGTTTATTCCACGCTGTCGGTCCATAGCAACGGGTCATGGTTTCATAAGTAACTTCGACTCCTTCTGGACCAGAAGAGACCTGTACAAGCCAGACAACCTCCATCTTAATAACAAGGGGACTAGTTTACTTGCATTTAACATCAAAACCCAGCTACGAAGCTCTTGATGGGCCAGGAGGACAGGACCCAATAGTGACCCCTCCACCTCTACTTTGGTATTACATCCCCTGTCCCTCCTAGTCTCAGCCCCTGTCTGTCCCCCTGCCCCAGTGTCTCCTGTTCCCCTACCCCACGACACCTTAGCTAGTCCCTCCTTCATACCAGTGCTCATTAGAAATAGGCCTTGCCTGTTTACTCCACCAGCACGCTCAGTCAATAATAATATTTTAATCAGACCCCCTATTCATAATCACTCTGTGATCTGCTCCCCTGCCACTTCCCCTGTCTTAATGTATCTCTTAAATGTTAGATCTCTGCATCTGAAATCTGCTATCTGTCAAGATTTTATCATGTCTAACAAAATTGATTTTTTCATGATCACAGAGTCCTGGCTGGGTCCTCATGACATGGTTTCTCTCAAGGCAGCCACCCCCCCTGACTTTTCCTGTCTTGATCTCCCTAGACTGACAAGCCGGGGCGGTGGTCTTGCGGTTATTTATAGAGATAATTTTAAGTGCTCCTTGGTTGAACTTGTTAGTTTTTTATCATTTGAGGTCCTGGCCTTAAAGGCAAGATTCCACTTTTATGCATATTCATTTATAGGCCTCCCAAACTTCTTGGTTTTATAGATGAATTCTATGGCCCAGCACGACAGTGTCCTCATCGTCGGTGATTTTAACATTCTGTTGCCCGTCTTCCTCTGCTTTAGCCACTGATTTTATTAGTCTTTATGAATCTTTTAACTTTGTACAATCAGTTAATGGTCCAACCCACATAAAGGGACATACATTGGATCTTGTGCTATCCACTGGTGTCTCTTTAAATAACCTAGAGCTAGAAATATTTCCGCCCTCAGACCATAAAGCAGCACGTTTTCAGACCCTTATCCCTCTCCCGGACCCTAAAGGTGGCCTTACACTACGAGATAATCTTAATATTAACGATATTTAAAATCGGGTATCATCACACACTACAAGATAATCTTTCAAGATTCTCTCTCAGATTATCTTAAACATGCACACACTACACGATTAAAAAAATCGGGGGCATCTCACACTACAAGATTCTATCCAGATTCTCGGGCTTGCCCGAACAGCAATAATAAATAGAAAAATATATTTAAAAAATAATAATTATGAATTATTAATAATTATGATTATATAAGATATTATATCAGTAGCCTATATTATTTTGATATTAAATAAAGTTACACATTACAATCCGTACATTTTCATATGTCAATTCAGTGTTTTTCTCCGACAGCCAGCTGCGCTCCTGAGCAGCGCAGCGCAGCCACACACACACACACACACACACACACACACACACACACACACACACACACACACACACAAACACACAGTGCACCGCGTCAGAGCAGATCTACAAGCTCACAACACGTCTCATTCGCGGTAGGCTATTTGTGGTCTTGTATATTGCATTAGCTGTAGAATACAACTCTCGTAGACGTATTTATGGTTATGACGTTTTCAATCTACGAGAGTTGTAGGGTTCACCCCCCATGGACACAGGGACTTTCAGCACTATACCCCGTAGACACTCTAAACATGTACAAATTGAAAATAAAGGTGCTTATTCCCACGCCCCAAATGTTAACTCTCGCTACGGGGTAGTACTTTAATGTAATAATCCATATCTTTCAATAAATAAGTGTTTTAATGCCGTCTGTGGCCGAACGCCATTTTTTCACCCTTGTTTACTTCCTGTTTACATTGAGTGTAATTCCGGGTTTCACCAGATGGGCGCGTCACTACCGCCCATTGGGAACTTCCGACAGAATCAGCCACAGACGGCATTAAACACTTCTTTATTGAAATATATTGTGTGTGTGTGTGTGTGTGTGTGTGTGTGTGTGTGTGTGTGTGTGTGTGTGTGTGTGAGTGAAACTTATGATTATTAAATCATAAGAAAACATTATGATTTTTTCTTATCACGGAAGGTTTGCTTTACGTGGAAGCTTGAATTGTTGTAGCTCAAGCTATCACAGCAGGTTTTGCTTCTTATGTGGATAGCTCTGGATTGTTTGTAGCATAGGCTAGCACAGCATGTTTTGCTTCCCACGTGGAAGCTTGGATTGTTCGTAGCTAATTCAGTTGTTTTGCTTCTTATGTGGAAGCTTGGATTGTTGGTAGCACAAGCTAAACACAGCATGTTTTACTTCCCATGTGTAAAGCTATCAAATTGGTTGTAGCACAAGCTAACTCAGCATGCCTTGCTTATGTGGATAGCTGGATGGTTGTAGCACAAGCTAACACGGCATGCTTGCTTCCATGTGGAAGGTATATGGTATATAGAAAAGTTGGTTGCCAAGTGATGTTGTCATGTTATGAGTAGCCTCGATCTCCAGGCTTTTATTGTTTAGTTTTGCTAAAAAATAAAAGCCTGGCCCAGCGCGTCGGTGTACTCGGTATGAGGAAGTGTTTCACTTCCCAACCAACCAGAGTGCAGTGGGCGTCGCTCGTAATGTTGTGTTAACGGGGCGGGTGTTGACGGACAGATCGGTGAACCAATGGGATCAGGCGCAATCTCTCGCCGGCTCTATACACCCGCCCCTCTATACACGAAATCAGGAGCGTTGGGTCAGTCTATGTTATGAGCAACAAGCTTACAGAAGTAAAGTTATTGCAACAGGATAGATGGTGGGGCTTTAGTGGAGTCAAGATATCAGTCATTTGTCATGTTGGCTGGTGCGCCCCAAATAAAAAAAAAATATTTTGCCGCGACATATCTCGCAGGACGGATAAAGAGGGACTCCGATCCTGGCTGCTCCTGTTATCAATAGTTACACTATGTTGATGGGCTCTTGCTTTTCTCATGCTTATCAAAAGCTGGGTGACTGGAAGTCTTTGTCCCCGTATAAAAGGCGCTGCTTTATCCGCCAGATTGGGATGCTCACGGCATATTTGGCACCACATCACGGTGTGTTCATCACTGGTGACGAGTGTTGCAGCGCAACCAGCAGCTTGCGGTGTGCGACTGACTGTGTCAGGATTTGAGGCCACACTCGCGCATTGGCGTGCAAGTATGTGTCCCCACACATCCACAGTGAAGCACGCACTTTTCATTGTGGATGTGTGAGTGGCTTCAGGAAGTAAATTTCTGTCCCAGCGGTCTATAACGGCGTCATATCGTGCAGGGTGGCTTACCATGGTAATTGCAAGAATAATTCTGCTTCTGGTTCTAGATTCTACATCTGTAGATGCGACGCATGCGCACACACAGAGCCAGCGTGTGTGTCGCGACGCATGCGCAGTTTGATCGGGCACAGACGACCCAACCAAGACGGACAGAGGTTACTCAAATTATAGGAAGATGTCTAATAATCTGCGTCAAGCTCTGCAAGCTATAATTTAAGCTTGTATACCGTATTCTTTCTGCATCAACTGCTATGATGTTAATTGCTAATGCTGCCACATGGCGCTTTACCCATTTAGACCGAGGCCGATTCTAAAATCGCCATTTAAATCCTGACTAAGTTCTGGAAACTTCAAATAGTTATTAAAAAATATAAAATGCATGTTGCTATACGGTAAATGGCAACATGAACCCAAAATGGGTTAAATTGGTCATAGGATGGCCGGGCTAATCCAGAATTGCAATAACATTGTGTTTGTCTCTCCATCTGTAGGCCTAAACTTGAACTCGTTCACTGCAAAGCTGCGAGAGATCGGCTCAAGCTGCGGGCTTTCTACAACCTCCATATTGGTGCAGCTACATCTACAGCGCTGCTTGTCCATATGCTATCTTAAATCTCTGGGGCAATGGTCCTCAGGAGCTTACGTAGATATTGGTTAATAAGGATGACATTCATTAAAGTAAAGATAGCATGTCTTTACACACATAGTCAGTACACTTTATTTATTATGGATGATAAACAATAGTTATAATTCATCATAGGATGACCTCATTTATATATAAATGTATATATATATATCAGATTTCTTTGAAAAAGAAAATAAATAGAATGTCCTTTTCGAATCCTACTCGCGGTGCGGCACAGCAGTGGACACCGTATTAGGATACCGTCTAGGACTCCTGGGTTCAGGAATCAACAGGTACCTGGATTCATCAGGCCTGTTGAACACATGGATGCATGCTTGCATTTGTTAAGTTTAGCTTAACAATCAAATGCTGAGGAACTCGGACATTTCATGCTTAGTTGAACTCAAAGTTCATGGAGCTCCACCATTCTCACAGATGGTTGGTCTGAGGTCAGGCTCTGTGTTCCCAAGCGGTTTTGGGGGTTCTTGCTGTTTTGGGGGTCTTTATTCATTCCCTGTAAATGCTATTTGGCATGTAACATTTATTAAAATGTTATTCTTACAGGGAGTGAATGGATTCAGAGACCTGACGCCAAAATATGCTTCTTTATGCTTCCTATATCTATGCTCAAGCTTGCTCAATAAATATATATTCTAATCCAATCCAAGAGTTGTCTGACTGAAATGAGGCGCAGTTTACGGAGCTAGTTCAGGCCAGGCAACTCAAGGGATTGTGCCAACCGATCAGGTGACTAGTCACATACACTCTTCTCCTGGTCGGTGGGTTATAAGTACTGCTCTGCCTACCTGTTCATTCTGGTTGCGCTCTTCTGCTGCGCTGACGTGCCGACGCTGCTGCTGCTCTGCTGCTGAGATCCTGCCGGATCTGCTGCCTTTGCTTGCCTACGTATGCTGCTGACCATGAATAGTCTCATCCCACCGCCTCCCCGGCATCCACCTGTAGGCTCTGTTTCTAGATCCCCGTGGGGGTCTTTATTCATTCCCTGTAAATGCTATTTGGCACGTAACATTTATTAAAATGTTATTCTTACAGGGAGACCTGACGCCAAACTATGCTTCTTTATGTTTCCTATATCTATGCTCAAGCTTGCTCAATAAATATATATATTCTTATCCAATCCAAGAGTTGTCTGACTGAACTCATTTTAAGTCCAACACAACCCCACTCGCAAAATCGTCCCAACATCATCTGCTACCTAGACAACGCGGGCACGAGGCGTGAAATTAACTACTGTGTCGGGGGTAAGATAGCGATTGCGCCGTGCGCTCGGCGCTAAGCCACATTGCACCGCTTCGTGCTGACCGGAAAATTGGGCCATTGGACTGGTTCTACTGTAAGGGCAAATACACCAAAGTAAAACATAAATAAACTAGGTTTTACATAATGAATTTGTCCTAATATTAAAATATCATACAAGTTATCATTATCTCTCTGATATATCCTCGCTTCATTACAATTACTTTGCTAGTTCTTCGGACATTCATAAAACTAAACCATAAGACATTCGAAAACTAAATAAAAACTCATCTACGATCAGTACGATGACTAAAACTAGGACTAAATATATTGACAATTTTGTCAACAAATAAAAACTAGACTAAAATATTAGTGAGGGACTAGTGGAGAAGAGATCCAGTAGAACTAAAAGTCAAGTCATTTTATGTTGGTTGCGCTCAGGTGTGGAGCTTGTAGATCTGCTATTTTCAGCATGCAACCAAGTGTAAAATCAGCCATTACGTGACACCATCAAGGCACCGCCAAAATACATTTTAGTCGACTAAATGAACTGTAGATTTAGTCGACTATAATCTTATGATATTTAGTCGACTAAAACTAGACAAAAACTAACATTTCAGATGACTAAAATATGACTAAAACTAAATGGAATTTTATTCAAAAGACCATGACTAAGACAAAATCTAAATTAGCTGTCAAATGAACACTGCACTCCTCCCCCATCATAATATGAATATGAACTTTAGTGTCAACTTTCTAATAATATCTATGTACTTAGCTTCACTAGAATTCACTTTTGTAAACACTTTCTAAAATGTGAATTAATAGCCTAATGTTTAACCTGTGAACTGTATTCTTGACTACTGGTTATGCAGGAATGCAATAGTACTCCAGTTTAATTGTGATGGAGATACAATAATAGAACTCCAGTATTGATTTAAAATAGGTCAATTTGCAGGTGATCAGGAGCAGATACATTTTATTACACTGGAGTACCTACATTTATAATAGGCCAATTTGCAGGTGTTCCGTTGCTCATTCATTGCAGATTAATTGCCAGTGTGTTGTGTCTGGTGGAACATACTGATGTTATTAACATGACTTGCCCTTTGCCTAGATTTTGTTTACTAGAAACTAGAGAGACATGGAGACTCCTCTATAGCACTCTATAGCAATTATTACAATGTAACATTGTAACTCTGTTACTTACTGTATGTGTGCAAATGTTTGAGATGATGTTTGAGCACTTCAGATTTTAGTCTGGTGGATCATACTTGATGTTATTAACATGACCCTGTTTAAAAATGAATGAATAAACACTAATAACCAGCAACTGTAGCAACATTTTTCATGTAAGGTATTATGCCAGTAGTAACTAAGTATTTGATTGTAGAGAGTGTACAAATGGAACCAAATGGACCCATTTGGGTATGTTGTTTCATGTAAGGTAGTGAAAAGGGAAGGCACAACGTCCATTTATGAATTAACAACTTAAGCCCTGTTTCAAATAGTGAAAATAAAATTTACTTTTATAAAGGCTAAATGTGAATTAATAGCAGCATTTTTAAATGTGAATTAATAGCAGCATTTTTACTATTTACTTTTTAATATGAATAAGAACTTTAGTGTCAACTTTCTAATGACTGTTCCAGCCTGGGGGCTGTGTCTATTTAACTGTTACTTCATACTGGAGGTGGAGGGGCCACCTCCCAGTATGCTGTAAGAACAAAATGGCCGTTGTGTGTGAATGTGGTTAATGAGTTTACAGTGATATTTATGTACAGTCATAAAACAATGTATCAGACCTCATGTCTTCTATACTCATCATGTGTAATGAATGTTTGTTTGTTGTTCTTCTGTAGAGAAGAAGATGAAGTCCATGGATCAGACATCAACACCTCCCCTTCCTTCTGAAGACAAGGTTATTTTTGCTATTGTTTTGACTTTATTTTTTAATTTCAGTTTAGTTTTAATTCATTTTAAAACAGACTTACTAGTTTATTTTATTTCTTATGTTATTATATTTTATGTTTTAGTGTTGTTGTTTTTTATAACTATATAATAAACTTGGTGCAACAGAACCGGTCCAAAGAACGAGGTTAGTTTTACTACAATAAGAAATTAAAGGTACATGTATGGTGTATTAAAAGTTTTTATGAAATCATATAATGACTATGTTCATAAAACATTTATGCATTCAAATGCCATAGATATATAGATATGTTAGATATAATGTAGATATACGTCATAACAGTAGACGTGCACCCAGGGGTGTGTTGAGGGTTATCAGCTGGAATTGAATTCACCTTTAAAACATTACTACACGGCTTGGTTGAATGCTTGATTTTGATTGCCAATCACTGAATTCAGCACTGTTATTTTTTTTTTGTGACCAATTTTTTATTTTATCTTTTTTAAAACAGGCTTTTCAGAGGTAAGAGACATTAGATCACATCCCTGTGTGGGCAAGCAGTTCATACAAGTTCCCACAGTGGCATACAAAAGTGTCTTTTCAGTACATAGATTGTCCGTCAGTATAGTCATGTACTGTATAGCCTGCCTGCTGGCAGTTGTGACAGTCACTTCTTAACCTTAACCTTTTAAATAATGCAATGAAGTGAAAAAACAACGTAAATCATAATTGTTTTTGTTAGATACCCTCCAATCCTGTTACAAGGTAAAAGGGAAAAAAGCAAAAGAACAACAACGGAAAAAACAAGCTTTTTGTTCAGTCTCAGATGTCAAAGTACACGTGTTAGTGGAGTACTGATTTAACCTTCTGGGCCGCAGTAAGTAATATTTGAATCGATTCTGTCCTTGCGCCCTGTGCTCTAGCACTGGATGCCTCCAATCTCAAGACTTAGAAGGACAGCTTCCAACGGTGAATATTGAGATTATGAGGTGGTTTCCATCTCATTACAAACATTTTCTTTGCTGCCGTTAAACCGGCCAGATACTCTGGTGATGCTCTCTTTTTGTGAGGTGTTAATCTTAGAGATGAATCATCATTTAATAATAAAATGTGTGGCAAACAAGGTACAGTGGGGAGAACAAGTATTTGATACACTGCCGATTTTGCAGGTTTTCCCAGTAGTGGTCTGTCATTTTTATCATAGGTACACTTCAACTGTGAGACAGAATCCAGAAAAAAATCCAGAAAGTCACATTTCTTAAGTAATGAATTTGTATTTTATTGCATGAAATAAGTATTTTATCACCTACCAACCAGTAAGAATTCCAGCTCTCACAGACCTCTTTAAGAAGCCCTCCTATTCTCCACTCATTATTAACTGCCCTGTTTGAACTTATTACCTGTATAAAAGACACCTCTGCACACACTTTAACCTCAACTCCACAATGGGCAAGACCAAAGAGCTGTCTAAGGACATCAGGGACAAAATTGTAGACCTGCACAAGGCTGGGATGGGCTACAGGACAATAGGCAAGCAGCTTGGTGAGAAGTCAACAACTGTTGCGCAATTATTTGAAAATGGAAGAAGTTTAAGATGACCTTCTGGATGATCCAGAGGAGGAATGGGAGAAGGTCATGTGGTCTGATGTGACCAAAATAGAGCTTTTTGGTATAAACTCCACTCGCCGTGTTTGGAGGAAGAAGAAGGATGAGTACAACCCCAAGAACACCATCCCAAACGTGAAGCATGGAGGTGGAAACATCATTCTTTGGGGATGCTTTCCTGCAAAGGGGACAGGACATGCACTGGCTTGAGCAGGGGGACCTTGCGTGCGGTGCAGGATTTTAATCCATGACGGCGTAGTGTGTTACTAATGGTTTTCTTTGAGACTGTGGTCCCAGCTCTCTTCAGGTCATTGACCAGGTCCTGCCTTGTAGTTCTGGGCTGATTCCTCACCTTTCTCATGATCATTGATACCCCACGAGGTGAGATCTTGCATGGAGCCCCAGACAGATGGAGATTGACCGTCATCTTAAACTTCTTCCATTTTCAAATAATTGCGCCAACAGTTGTTGCCTTCTCACCAAGCTGCTTGCCTATTGTCCTGTAGCCCATCCCAGCCTTGTGCAGGTCTACAATGTTGTCCCTGATGTCCTTAGACAGCTCTTTGGTCTTGCCCATTGTGGAGTCGAGGTTAAAGTGTGTGCAGAGGTGTCTTTTATACAGGTAACGAGTGGTGGTGGTGATCAAATACTTATTTCATGCAATAAAATGCAAATTAATTACTTAAAAATCATACAATGTGATTTTCTTTTTTTTCTGGATTCTGTCTCTCACAGTTGAAGTGTACCTATGATCAGGGGTGCACATAACTTTTTTGGTCTAGTTCTCAGAAGAGCACCTGGAGATGTTACTTGGTGCGCGCCAAATACATGGTAAATAAAGGGTCCGGTGCCCCCCGGTGCCCCCCGGGTGCTCGAGAAAAAATGTCAATGTTGTAGCGCCCTGCTTCTAAATTCCGCAGTTTTTTGCCTTTTATTTTTTCTTCATGCCGTTTGGTGCCCCCACCAAGGTTGGTGCCATGTGCAGCGCTGCTTTTATCCGCCAGATTGGAACGTTCACGGCATATTTTACACCATCACGGTGATTTCATCATCGGTGACGAGTGCCTGTAACACAGCCAGCAGCGTGCTGCGAGCGAGTCGCGCGACTGACTGTCTGTGTGTCAGGAATCGAGGCCACACTCACACAATCACGTGCAGCATGCGTCCCCTCCCCCTGTGCCTAATGGCTGTATATGGGGCCGACGCGTTCTCTAGCGTGACTGTGTGAGTGTGGCTTCAGGAAGTAAATTCCTGTCCCAGCGGTCCCAGCTGTTGGTACGCGAAAGCGCTTCCCTTCGTCTGATGTGCCGTGCAGCATGCATTTTGACGACGCCCAGTAGTTCTGTTTAGTTTTTCTTGTATTTTATTATATAACCCAGAAACAAAACCACTTTTAACATTTATGCCTCTCACTATAAGCATTAAAGGATGAACAGGTAAAGGTTGATTCCATGGGACACCATAAGTGTGCATTGCAGTGCGCATCTGTAAATAAGAAAAGAAGGCTGTACTAGGGACATTATAAATTAGTTTGAGCTCTTGAAAGGATCTGAGACCGTATTCACTGTCAGATAGTTTGTGAATACCTTGTCTTTGCAAATTGGGAAATGTAACTGGTTTCCCACCCAACAGTAAGAAGTTGTTATCAAAAATAGGAGTATCTAGGTGCCATTTTGTGTCCCACTGTCCCATTTCGGCAATATAGTTCCAAACGTAAATTTAATGTGCTATTGGGCCGAATTTAGTATGGCAAAAGCTTTGGGATAGATCAGAAAAGAGGATATCTTTGAATGTATATGGAGATACAATGTCCATATTCACCCATGGTACTTCAGAATCATTATTGAACTATCTTAGCAACGGCCTGAGCATAAAGGAGAAATAATACTGTTCAAAATTAGGAACTGATAGCCCTCCTGCCTTCCTACTGTTTTGGAGTGTGCAATTGCTAATTTGTGGATGCTGTTCACGCCATATATATTTGAATACCAGCCCCTGTAGCTTCTCCCAAAATCCTGGAATTAATAATACTGACCTACGGTTTAACTCGTCAGATATTACCTTCTTAAGACTCTTCTATAATCTATACCTAAATATCTGAATCAAGAACCCACTGGTATTTCTGTATGTAACTGGGGACTACTTGTTGCTGTATTTAGGGGAAGTAAGATTGACTTATTCAAATTGATCTTGTAACCTGAAATAAAACTAAAAATGTTATGGTATCTAAGACTAAAGGTAGGGACCGTGGTGTATTGTCAAGGAATAATAACAAATCGTCTGCGTACAGTGAAATGTTATGGTAAGTGTTATTTACTATTATGGGTTTTATTTCCGCACAATTTCAATTTTTTTGGGCTAAGGGTTCAAGAGATAACGCAAATAATTGTGCGGAGGCGGGGCAGCCCTGCCTAACGCTGTGTCTGATAGGGAAGGGTGTGGCACACTGATTGGATGTGATAACCATGGCCGTTGGATTATGATATAGGATTTTGAGCATATTTATAAATGTGTCTCCAAATGCCATATTCTTCATGGTGTGCCATAAATACCCCCATTCCAGCCTATCGAAGGCCTTTTCGGCGTCGAGGGACAACACTGCACATGGTGATATTTTTGGAGCCTTGTCAATAATATGTAAAAGTCGTCTTAAATTATCTGATGCAAATCTTTGTTTAGCAAATCCAGTTTGGTCTGGGTGGACCAATATTGGCAGTATCGTCTCTAGATGCCGAGCGAGGACCTTGGCATATCATTTTAAGTCTCCATTAAGAAGGGACAGTGGGCGATAGTTTGCGCAAATGTTTCCATCCTTTCCCTTTTTCTGTATCAGTGTGATAATTGCATTACTTATGTCTCTATTAAAACTCCCCTTCATAATGGCTTGTTGGAACGTCTCGAGTAGTATTGGGCCCAACTCTTCCCAAAAGGTCAAGTACAGCTCCGGTGGGATACCATCGAAACCTGGTGATTTCCCATTTTTCATTTATTTCGGTACATCGTATAGTTCCTCCAGGGTAAAGGGAGAATCCAAGTTATTTGTTGTTCTGTTAATTTAGGTAGATCCAAGTCTTCGAAAAAATAGTCTAAATCAGCTTTTGAAAATTGGGCTTCAGAAGAATACAATTGCTGATAAAAGAGTTTAAATTCAAAGATTTATTTTGGCCGGATCGTTTACCATCGCTCCTTCTTTATTTTGGATTGATGTAATGTCTGCTTTCTGTTCATTATATTGAATTTTCCTAGTCAACACAAAGCTTGGATTATTTCCATTCAAATACTCAGTTTGCCTCGCTCTATGAGCTAGGAACTCTGATTTTTGTGCCATTAGAGCATTTAATTCGGACTTCACTTTCCAAAGCTCCCTTTCTCTTTCTTGATCGTAGTTGTTTTGTTGTTCTGCAGTTAGCAATGAGTGTCTACTTTCCAATCTGGATTTTTCTTGATGATGGGCTTTGTGACGTGCTGAAGCAAATGATATTGTATTATTGCGGATAAACCCTTTAGTTGCATCCCATAGAAATCTTACATCTGTAACGCTATTTTTATTGATATTAATGAAAGGGCAGAAGTCTGATCTAAATTGCTCACAGAATGATGAATCCTGCATTAATGTTAAATTCAATTTCCATCTAGTAGCACGTTTTGGATATTCAATTAAGAATACATCTGATATCTGTCTTTTTAACACAGCGAAAAATATGAGCAGAAATGAGTATATAATCTATTCTTTAAAATGTTCTATGTCTATTTGAAAATAAGGTGTATTGTTTTAAACTTGGGTTATAATTTCTCCAAACATCGATCAATGAATGATTTGACACCAGATGTTTAAATGCTGTATTGGATGAGTTAACTGAGGTTGGACCTGACTTATCTAAGGTGATAACACTGTATTCATATCTGCACCACAAATTATCCCACAATCTGAATCATTTTTTTAAGGTTTTTGTTAGTTGAGCATAGAACGCAGAGTCATAGGTGTTAGGGGCATATGTTGATAACAGCAATATCTCTTTGCCACCCAGAATACCCTTTACATAAGTGATTCTGCCATTTGAGTCATTCCCTTTCTCAATAGTATTGAATTTAAGTTTTCTAGATATTAGAAGTAATACTCCTTTTGTTTTATTCATAGCAGATGAGGAAGAAACAACTATGTATCTATTATTTTCAAATTTTTTAAAATATTGTGACATTATGTGAGTTTCTTGTAGTAGAGCTATATCAATCCTTTTCCTGTCAAGATATTCGAGACAGCTGCTATACTTGATATTCTTATTTATACCCTGTACATTCCATGAAAGTATATTTATTTTTGCCATAATATGTTCTGTAAATTACATTACACAATTATTGTTATGTATATCTTGGAATTATTCATGGTACAGGAACAAGGGGGTTTCTATTTGCATTAAATTGTCGCGATGTAGAATTAAAATTAAAAAATAGGAAAATTATATATGAACATCATGGAACCCTTCCCTGGTTGTAGTCTAGCATCAACCCAAAATCCTCCCCTTTCTTTATGATAAATGATATTGGTTAAGGAGAGTAATGCCATGGGTGATATTATCGTCCTCACAAATTATGATGACGACAACACCATCCATAGCAGCACTAATGGTAGTAAAGATAAAAATAAAAATACCAGCAATAATAATTCACCTAACATAGCTACCACCAATACTGTCACTGATAGCATTAATCATAATGATAATAACAACAAAACAAACAAAAAAATAATATATATATATATATATATAAACCATGAGAAACTAAACAAAATATATATCAGCCAAATAATAATAATAAATATAGCTGCAAGCAGCAATAAGCGGTTTCGAGGGATAAGGCAGAGGCAGAGAGAGAGAGAGAGACACACAGACACACAGAGACACAGACACAGACACAGACACACACAGAGACAGACACAGACAGAGACAGACAGACAGAGACACACAGAGACAGACAGACAGAGACAGACAGACAGACAGACAGAGACACACAGACACAGAGAGACACAGAGACACAGAGACACAGACAGACAGACACAGACAGACAGATATCCTATGCCTTCAATTAACGTTGTTTATGAAGTGTAGAGCGATATGTTCTCTTGCCGTCATCACTGGCCACATGACCCCAAAAAAAATAATTTCTCCCGTTTCCGCGTCCTAAAGAAAGCTGTGAACTTGTTGTGTAAGCTGTGTATGTTTCCATACATCAGCCTCAGCCGTAATGTATATAAATGACATTAATGTTGAAAATGGGTGGTATTCCCCTTTAAGGCTCACAACCCTCTTTCTGTTTCCCTGATCCATTTGATCTTTAATATGTATGTATGTATGTATGTATGTATTTGGAGCACTTCTCATGGAGCACTTTCCCTGCATGTAAAACAAAATAATTCCCTGAGTGTTGGTCCAAGTCTGTTCTGTTAATCAGTGTTATACATGAATTGTAGGACAATGATACTAAGGTACATTGATTGATCAACGATACATTGATTTGCATGTACAGTCAAATATTAATGTATCAAAGACATCAACCCAATGGGCCACGGGTTGTGGTTCACACAACCCATTATCAGGGTGTTGGTTTGCATGTATTGATATATTTATACATTTATACATCATACAGTAATGTGGTGTTCATCTAGAATGAACAGAACAGTACAGGACATTGAACAACTAGGGCTTCCTATTAATCTCATTTAGAATCTCATAGACTTTACCTTATGTGATGGAAACTGACAAACTGAGTTAAATTTGTATACTACAGTACGAAAGATATTTTTTGACTGAATATTCTCTTTGATTATTATTACTGAATTGTGTGTGTGTGTGTGTGTGTGTGTGTGTGTGTGTGTGTGTGTGTGTGTGTGTGTGTGTGTGTGTGTGTGTGTGTGTGTGAGAGTGTGTGTGTGTGTGTGTGTGTGTGTGTGTGTGTGTGTGTGTGTGTGTGTGTGTGTGTGTGTGTGTGTGTGTGTGTGTGTGTGTGTGTGTGTGTGTGTGTGTGTGTGTGTGTGTGTGTGTGTGTGAGAGAGTGAGATTAAGTGTTCACCATCAAATGTTGTGACTCCAGAGATCACTGCTTTGTTTTCACAGTGCTAAAGAGGCAGCTGGTGCTGACCTGATGGAGATGTTTCCTGCTCTGTTCGTGTGTGTTTACCAGTTTGCCCAGGAGCAACGCTGGAACTCAAGGCCAACCCTGAAGGACATGTTCATCACTTGATCACACAGTGGGGTGATACTGTAACATACTCCAATCATAACTACAGTGCTGTCAGTGAACCATGATTCTCTGCCCCTATTAACACATTGACCGCCAGAGGTTAATCTCATAATGTACTCACCAGTGCCAACGTGTTATTGTTTATTTTTTTCATGTCGCCATAGATCTTGTTAAAATCCTTAAGATTGAGCCGTACACTGTCTCTTTACATCCGCAACATCTCACTGTATCTCCCAGTGAAAACCGCATGTCAAACGGATTTCCATGATTGTAGTTAGAGCGGATTACGTTAAACAGTGATATGCGAGGAGAAAAAACTACAGGAAGAGAATTGAGTTTCAGTGTGCGCTTTAGAATGGGAGCCGGCGTGATCGTCAAAACCGGATCCCAAATAATTCTGTTTCCGGTCATGAAACCGGAACCGGAAATGGATAAAAAAAAATCCGAAAGTGCACCTGGAAAATTTTCAACGCGAATCGGCGGTTCGCGTAGATCTACGCGACTGGCACGCTGCGGCTTTAAATAGGTTCGCGTAGATCTACGCGATTGGCATTCAATGTGTTAATACCTCTGTACACTTTTGGCAGCCATCTTTGTATTCAATGACCATCAGCTGAGCTTCGTTTCAGCCCAATTTTATACTCTTCATCTCTTAGTCATACTATGATGTCATGTGGCAATTGTAGATATCTTACACCTTAATTGTAAAATGTTTAATCATGTTCTAATCATGTATACTTGATATTACTTTAGACAGTTTTCCAAATATTTTATTTTTTAACTTTTAGGACCAAATAGCCAAAATTGCCTTTACACCACTGCTAACAGTAGTTTACCAACAGGCCCCACAGGTTGAATTGGTCATGATGCAGGCTCTGATTTCGGCCCTAAAGAGAGAGACAGAATGACAGAAAGAAAGAATGAAAGCTCAAAAACCAGTTTATTTGCCTTCATTGATATTAGTGCTATTGTGTTGTGCATTTGATAAGTAAAGACTTGAACTTGACCACATATGACCTTCAGTCCCCTCTCACCTCCTCACACAAAGCGGTGGAAAGTAACTAAGTACATTTACTCAAGTACTGTACTTATTACAATTTTGAGGTACTTTTACTTTACTGGAGTATTTACAATGTTCAATACCTTTACTTCTACTCCACTACATCTCAGAGGCAAATGTTGTACTTTTACTCCACTACAATTATTTGAAAACTAGGGGTTACGTAGGTAACCCCAGTTTTCTTAGTTTCGTAGTAAGAAACTTACTTATGGGACATCATCGCCCTCTGGCGATACACAGAGCACAACACATACACTCCCGAGAACAATCTTCGATTGGACAGGGTTCTGTGATGCAACCCGGAAACCGGTTGGGCTATAAAGCCTCCTGTGTCACAGGATACATCCTCTGAAACCCTTCACTCTGCCTGCTAGCTGAAGCACACAGAAGGGGGGTCTCTGGTAAGTTTCTTACTACGAAACTAAGAAAACTGGGGTTACCTATGTAACCCCTAGTTTTCCAGCGTCTCTTCTTTAAGACACTTACTTATGGGACACATACACGCCCCCCCTGGGGAGTCCCATGAGTAACCCTATCCAATCTGTACGCCCAAGAAGGCCAGAATGATCATGCCACCCGGCAAGATCCTGACCCCCAGACGCAAGTCTCAAGGGACTAGAAAAGAGAGTAAAAGACAGGAGCCTCTCAGCTGACACTGACGGTTCCCTCATGGAGAACCAGGCTCCTGTCCCACCCTTGACTCCCCCAAGCCGACCCTGCCGGCTTCAAGGGAGCATAAAAAAGGAAACATCAGACAGACAGGGGAATGGCAAACTAGCCAAGCTAGCGCCCATCGACCCCGACCACGACCACATCCTTAAACAGGCCATGCCCTGCATGGCACCGCAGGTGCCATTCTGGTTGAGTCAGAGCCACAGAGGCCACACCACAGTGAAAGCCCCTGGCCGGACGACTGGCAGCAAAGATCACGTCCCCAAGGGACATGAACCACCGGTTCGACCATCCCTGGCCCAACATCGACCCCCCCACAGGCCAGACCCACAGGTCCAAATCCCTGGGGGAGTCGTTAAACACCTCATCACCACCCTGCCTCAGGAGGTCCCTGATAGGTGGAAGAGGCCATGGTTCAGCGTAAAGGAGGGGAGAGATCTCAGATCTCCACGTCCCACCTGCCGGGGCCACCAGTAGAACCGTTCCACCCTGGACCCTGACCCGCTCCAAAATGGAAGGGATCTATTCCAAAGGAGGGAAAGCATACAGCAGAACACATACAGCCAAGACATGTGCCAACGTGTCCACCCCCAAGGAGGAATCCTTGCGGCTCAAGGAGAAAAAGCTCGGACACTTTGCATTCTCCCCAGACGCAAACAGGTCAACCTGAGCCCGACCGAACCTGGACCAAATCCAGTTCGCCACCTGCTGTTTCAGGGACCACTCCTCATACCGAAATTCACCCCTAGACAGCAGGTCCGCCCCGCTGTTAAGGAGACCTGGTACATGGGAGGCGCGTAACGAGGCCAGGCGCAATGTGCTCCACAGCGTCAGTTCGCGTGCCAGATTGTCCAATACAACAGAGCCCAGGCCCCCTTGTTTATTGACATAGCACATCGTCGTGGTGTTGTCCGTCCTAACCAGAACATGACACCCCACCACGCGGTCCTCGAACCGTCGGAGGGCAGACTGCCAACAACTCCAAATAGTTGATGTGGTACAACTTTTGAGCAGGGGTCCATACACCCCTGGCTGAGTAGCCGTCATGGACGGCCCCCCAGCCCGAGAGGCTAGCGTCCGTGGTGACCACCTTTCGCGACACTACCTCGCCCATCCTGACCCCACCGGACAGGAAGGACGCCTGAGACCATGGCTGCAAGGTCGTTACGCACCAGGGCGAAACCACCACCTTCCGAGATTTCATGGTGTGCGGTATTCTAAGACCCCGCATCCACCGCTGAAAAGGTCTCATGTGGAACCTGCCCAGCTGGATCAGGCGTATGGCCGAGGCCATAAGACCCGCAACCTGCATGCACATCCTGTACGCGACCCTGCGCCCTACGCGTAAGGAGCGTACACATGCCAGGAAACCAGCCACTCTGTCCTTGGACAGGCGCGCCACCATTGTGGAGGAGTCCAAAGCAATCCCCACGAAAGTGGTCTGCTGGGATGGGATCAGAACACTCTTTCGAGTATTGATCGTGAATCCCAGGGACGTCAGGTGCGCAATGGCCAACTCTGTGTGCCGTGCCACCTCCTCCCTCGACCCCGCCACAAGCAACCAGTCATCTATGTACGTCGACAGACGGAGACCCTGCTGGCGTAGCGGGGTGATAGCCGCATCCGTGCATTTCACGAAAACCCGAGGGCTTAGTGACATGCCGAACAGGAGCACCGTGTAATCGTAGATTTTGCCTTCAAAGCCAAAACGTAGGAATTTCCAGTGAGCCGGGTAGATTGGGACGTGAAAATAGGCATCTTTCAGGTCTATACTTGTCCACCAATCACCCTGCCATATCGATCGTAACAACTTAGCCGTTGTTAGCATTCGAAAATTGAAAACCTTCAGAAACGTATTCAAACCTTTGAGGTTCAGAATAGGTCTCACGCCCCCCCCTTTCTTTTTCACCAGGAAATATTCCGAATAGAAACCTAGCCGGCTCTGATTCGGAGATACCTCTCTGATGGCGCCCTTGCCCAGCAGAGACACAACTTCCTCCCGCAGCGTCACAGCCGCCTGGCCCGATGCACAGGAGAAAATGACCTTTTCCGTCAGAGGAGGTCTACAGGAAAATTGCAACCTATAACCCCGTGTAATTGAGCGTAGCACCCAGGGATTCGGTTTGCAATCTTTCCACTGCGCCAGGCAACGAGCCAGAGGGTTCGTGGGTTCGGAGGGGGTCAATGACGTCATCAACTCCGAGGAGCGCTGCCCCGTTACCAAGGTAACCAACGAAACTGCTTGCCCTACTGTAGCAGCCCGTGGGAAGGCGTCCACAGGGGGCAGTAGTTGTGGCCCTCGTCTCCGTCTCGACAGACGCGAGGGGCTCACCGTTTCGGAGGACGAGTCCGTTTCCATGGGAACCGGAGGCGTCGTCACTCCTTTCGACCGGACGTCGGAACCCTCACTCGGTTGAGTTGCTACCCGGAACGCAACACCCGTCCCTCTCGGGGGGAGTTGAAGGGGCAACACCAAGGTCCGGTGGTCCGTCGACTTCCGCCTCTTGACGACCGCCATCTTAGGAAGGTCTTCCGGGGCGGGCCTCTTGCGTGGAGACGTTGTTGCTACACGGAACAAAACTTTCTTCCCACTAGGGGAGTTCTGACTGTGCAACACCGGGGCTGACTGAAAACTACATTTCCGCCTTCTCTCGTCCGCCATTTCAGGACAGGAGAGAGAGGCCGCCATTTTGGCTCTCGACCGTCCTACACATGAGCTTTGCAGCCATCTGCCGGACGGAAGAGGGAACTGCAATGTCGCAGTTAGAAATGTTTTATTTACAGAAAACCCCTGTTTCACACTGTGAAAACAATACTCTGGTGACATAAGATTCATAGCAGAAAATGGTAGTACCTGCGATTGATTCATCATGTTCATGGCACGCACAGGAGTTGTCCCTGCAGTGTTCGGAATGCCGTCCAGGGTGCAAACTGAACACTGAGGGCCCATAACATAATTACGAGGACAGGGCACCCCACCGGGATGCGATCCGCCTCTAGCATTAGTATGAGAAGAAATGAGCATTTGTGGTTACGGCAACAGGTTTATTCCACACACACAAAGCACATTACACACATCAGACTTAAAGGACAGCATGGCAATTGAATTGTCTTTAGCGTCTCTTATAGTCTCTGTGTTCCCGCGGAGCCGCCCGTGGCCCTGTCCGTCGGGGCAAGAAGAGCGCCTGTCCTGGTCCCCAAGTGGGGAGCTGACCCTGCATGATGCCGGCCAAATGACCGTGACGGGATCAGCTTTAGACTGTCATTTGCCCCTCCCTTTACGACCGGTCCCGAGGCCTTTTCGGGAGGATTTGATCGGAGGGGGGGTGTCGGCGTCCTGGCGCAGCCTCACGTCCACAGCACCGAAGGAGCCGCAGGGACGTTCCCAGGAACTGGTCCTGGCGGAGGACGACCTGGATGCTCCTCGCCTGCGTCCAGCGACGGCGGCGGCGAGAAGACTAGTAGCCGTCCCTTGCCTCTGCTGCTCCTCCGCCTGTGTCCTCCCGATCAGGTCCGCGCTGCTATCGAAGAGGTTGTGGGCCTGGAGGGGGAGGGCGATAAGTCCCGTAGACGCGGTCGCCCCCACCGTTGCGGCCAGGTCCAGCCACTGGGCCCTCTCCAGGTCCGCAGTGAGAGCCATGGCCCGACCCGTCCAAACCAGGCTCTGGCAGGTGCAGAGGATCGCTATCTGCATTAGCCTCTCCAACTCTGTCGCGTCTGCCACCCACTCCTTGTGGACCGCTGCCGCCGCAGGCCTCTGGTCCACCATGGAGATCGGAGGGGGGGGGGTTTCGCCACCAGCTCTTTCAGCCTGACTGCGGCCGACCCCTGGAGCAGCGACACAGCATTCAGCATCTCCGCCGCCGAGCCCGAGGCTTTGAAGATGGCGTTGTGGGCCACGGAGTGAAGCTGCCTGGAGCGTTCGGTGAAAATGAGCCTATGTCCCGGGCCCACTCCCACCGAACCTGCCTTCGCCCTTTCTATCCTGGTTGCCAGGGTAGGGTCCATGGGGGGAAGGCCCGCGACTCCCAGGTCCGCTGCAGAGGCGATCTTTGTCGCGAACCCCAACCTGTCCGGTTCTGTCCTGCCCCGCCTCCAGGCGTGATGCAGGGCCGCGCGGACCCCCACTAGCTCGGGCAGGAGCTTTGACGGCACCTGCCGGGGAGCAAGGGGCGTCAGGCCTTGGAAGCCCGGGATGGGGACCCCGACCGAGGCCCTCGCCGTCTCTAATGGCTACTCCAAGCCGCACCTGGCGATAGCTCTCCGCAGCACCGCCGATACTGGCTCCAGAGGCTCCCTCACCTGGCTAGGGGCCATCACCCACGGTGCGGGAGCCTCTGACCAGGCCTCTGCTGCAGTCGCTGGGGCCTCCGCTCGCGCTGCTGCAGGAACAGTGGGCTCCGGACTGGACCTCGGAGCGTCCCGTGTTCGTTGGGGCGAGGCTTCAACCTCTGGGAAGGCCTCCGCTCCTCCAAAGTTCTCCCCATCGGAGCACCCCTCCGGCGTCGGTGTGTCGCCCCAGGCGAGGACGTCAAACGAGGGGGAGGAGGGAGGCCTGCAGTCTCCAGCAGGCGGCCCACAGGCCTCTGCCGGAACGGCGTGGTCCGCTACAGGCGATGGAGGCGCCTCTTCACGGACCTTCCTCCGGGCCCCACTGGAACGTGGCGCGTCGAGGCCTGCGCTTCGCACCGACGCCGTGTGGCCCAAGGCGAGGCCGGTGTCGGTGCTAGCACTGCCGCCGCTGCTAGAGGCCGCCAGGCCCTGGGCCCTCCTGAGGCGTGGTTCGGCCCCAGGCACTGGATACATAGCCGATGGCGGTCGTCTGCTGCCACCGGTAGACCACAGCCTGCTAGGCCGCAGACCCGTGGTTCCTCCATCTTCTTTGTCCTCTCGTCGCCACGAGGTGGTATCGCAGCTAAGTTAAGCTAGCTTTAGCTACTTGGCCTAGCGCGGCCTGTAGTCGCGCAAACGGCGTTAGCCTAAGTTAGCGCACCTCGCGGTGGAAAGACTGAGAGGATAGAAAAGTACGCGGGAGCGTTTCTAAAATCAATCACGATAAACTTTTATAACACGAAAACTCCCGTAGAGCGGCAATCCGTGCCCTCGCAGTGGGTTTTGCTGGGATTCGACGAAGTTTGTGGTTGCTAGTTTGTGTGTTCTTTCAGGACTCGTGTGCATTCGCAGTAGCAGAGTGAAGGAAGAGGATGTATCCTGTGACGCAGGAGGCTTTATAGCCCAACCGGTTTCCGGTTTGCGTCACAGAATCCTGTCCAATCAAAGATTGTTCTCGGGAGTGTATGTGTTGTGCTCTGTGTATCGCCAGAGGGCGATGATATCCCATAAGTAAGTTTCTTAAGAAGAAACGCTGGAAAACTTTTGTTACTAGTTACTTTGCAGATATAAATTATTACATTATAAAACATACATTAACCACTTTAGCTCTATTTTATACCTAGGCTATTTGAAAACAGCCAATCTACAAGCTCACACCGCGTTGCTTCGCGATGCGTTTTGAGCTTATGTAGATCTGCTATTTGCAAACATTTTAGTACTTTTACTTTTTGTACTTTAAGTATAATACTTTTGTACTTTCACTCAAGTAACATTTTGAACTTGTACTTTACTTACTTATACTTTACTTGTAACAGAATATTTTTATATTGTGGTATTGCTACTTTTACTTAAAGGAGGAGTTCACCCAAAAAATTACTTATTTTCTATCAATTGCACACCCTATGAAGCCTTGAATCCATGGATTCTTTTTAGTTTTTGTCGCATTCCTAAGCTAATAATTTGATTCCCGTCTCCTACCGGCTAATGTATCCGGTAGGAGACACAAAGTAGATTATTTGTGTCTCCTACCGGAAATACACATGGTCATCAAATTATTGTCTTAGGAATGCCACAAAAACAAAAATAAATCCATGAAATCAAGGCTTCATGGGGTGTGTAATTGATAGAAAATAAGTAATTTTTTGGGTGAACTCCTCCTTTAAGTAAAATATCTGAGTACTTCTTCCACCACTGCCCACACAACACTGTTACTCACTCAGTCATCACCGTGCAATTGTATTTAAGTCCTGGAGCCAGCCTGTTCTGCAAGTCTTGTAAAGATGGATCGGCACAATTTTTCCTAAATAAAAATGTTCATAAACATGTTTATTGTTATTTAACACAGTTTGTATTGTTTTAACAACATATCGTCGGGTGGAAACCTCATTATGTCCAAAACTGTTACTTTTCAGGATTAAAATTTTATTTAAATTAAAAATGTTGCTTTGATGCTCATATTAACCTTAGGGAGTACTACGTTGTTTTTTATTTTAACATGCATTCCATACATTCCACATGGACATATGACATCATCAACTTGCAACGGGAGTTGTCCCTATTGATTGATTGATTGATTGATTGATTGATTGAATATTTTATTAGGCAAAACATGTAAACAGCACAATTACATTTATAATACTTTGTCTAAAAGGTCCGTCCAAAAAAGTCCTTGCTTCTTGTTTCCATTGGGGTCCTGGGTATTCAATTCATAGACACATATAGTAGCAACCAAACAGTTGAAATATCAACACATAAATACAGAAAGAAATAACACTACAAACAAAAAACTAAAAAATCTGAAAAAATAACATATGTAAGAATGGGGGGGGAGGGGTGGGTTGTCTGTCTAACAGGAAAATGGTACTACCTCCTCTTTTGGCCTCAAGAAAGGTGCATTTTTAGGGCTGTTTTAAATTAGCCCAGCGAACTGCATTTTCTGAGGGATGGGGTTAGAGTTAGACTATTCCAAACCTGGGTGGCCGTGCTGTAGAAGGAGAATTTGCCCATGTTTGTTTTATGGGTGGGTGGTACCAGATCGTTAACGCTGAGTCAAAGATAAACTTGTAGATCTGCTACTTTTGATACTTTCGTGTGGTGCTGCAGTGAGATCAGGGCATTAATGTACAAAAAACACTATAAAATATGGAGATAAGAGGTTTCTGCCCTGACAGCAATGACATAACTCAACAGCACACATGAAGAAATTACATTTGTGAAGCAACATAAGTATATAAAACAATAATCCCATCATACTGCATGGGAAACATTGGTCATACTTTCCCATGCTGTATGATGGATAGGGCTGTCACGATTACACATTTACGTTGACAATTAATTGTCACACTAATAATTGCGATGAACGATTTAATTGTGTTTTTGAACATTGAACATCGGAACATATGAATAAAAAATACATTTCCGTTTGCGTCGCAATAAAAAAAACGCACATGGCAGATATGACATATAACTGAAATATAGAAAGAAATTACTGACATATTTATTCATTTTATACTTAAAACTTACTTAGCATTGTAAGCTTGTAGATATGCTATTTCAGCTTTTTATAATGTATGAACATTTTTCAACAAACGATTATGACGAAATAATTGCGACTAGACGATGATGTAATAATTGTGACAGGCCTAATGATGGGAGTATTATTGCACATCTTACATAGGATTCTCCTGGCTGACCAGAATGATACTGAGACTGGTGATCTTGTTGGGGTTGAACGTTGGGACTTCTATGGTGCCAAGTTTGCTGTGAAGAAGATCATAACTTTGAGGGTCGTTTATAACAAACAAATGGTGCTTTATCTGATAATTATATGTGGAGGTTTTTCTTTATTAAATTTTTTTACCCATTAAAACCGGGTACGCATCAGTGTAACCACTTTAACCATTAGTTTATACTTTGTCTACTCAAAAATAGCAGATATACAAACTCATAGCGCGGCAGTAGATCTGCTATTTTTGAAAAATCGTGAAAATGTTTGCAAATCTTTGAATATATATATATTTTATAACTCAAATCTTTGCTTCTGAGGGGTCCCTGGAACATATTTTGAGATGGGGGTCCACGGCCAAATACGTATCATAGCAACATTTCAAAAAACTGATTTAGGGCGTGCTCCCACTGCACTTTTATTTTACCTCTGGGGCAGAATCTGCCAATGCTTTGTCAATGTAAATGCATGGATTCACACAAGAGCGGATCTTTCCGCCTGTCGCGCAGACCTTGCGTTTATCCACTCTACACGACTTGTCCATTTGAAGCATAAAACTGCTGGAGGCAGGAGCTGATTTTCCCCAGGTCATGCGGGTGAGTCGAAGGCGGACCGTCCCAAGACTCAGGAAGCAACATGGTGCTCAAGGCAGAAGGCGGTGCGGGCTACGGGACTCGGGGAGGGTCTTGAAAGTGAGTGACAGGTAGGTCACTCCCGTTCTTTAGAATCCGCTGGCTGTAAAAAACTGTGGCTGCGCACAAATTCAGTGTAACGATAGTTCATGTAGACACGGAAGGCAGAACGTTTATATACTTCATTCATACTCCCCAGACCCACCCCATTCGCTAATAAGCTATTCAGTCGTACACCTTTAAGTCAGTACGTTCAACCTCTAGTCATTTCATTTGCTACAAGTTAACTCGCTCACGCCCTCATACCCACAGTGCAACTATGGTGGTTCATTTAAGCAGCCTCAGTTCTCTGTTCAGTCTACGTGCTTCGCTGTCTAAGCTGGGTGTACAGTGCTTGTTTTCAAATTCCCTCCACCTCCCCGGCCTCCTCCCCGTGGCATTTAGTTATTATTGTTATAGGTTGATTCTGTGTTTGTACTGTGGTTCTATGATTCTGTGTATTGTACTGTGTTCTATGGATTGTACTATGATTGTGGTTGTTTAATTGCATTGAAGGTTCAATGTTATGTAAAACTGTATTTTATGCTTATGATTTTATGCTTTCTGTCTCTCCTCTGTCTCTCCCTCTCTCTCTCTCTTCTTTCCCCCGACACGGTCGAGGCAGAAGGCCGCCAGCCTAGGGTCTGCCTGACGTTCCTTCCAGTTAAGAGGGAGTTTTTCGTTGCCACTGTCGCAAAATTGCTTGCTCAGGGTGGGATTGTCGGGTCTCTTCTCTACATGTAAAATGTCTTGAGACAACTTGTTAATATTGTCATACTATGATGTCGTGTGGCAATTGTAGTTAATATTTAATAATATTGAATTGAATTGAATTGAATGCTCTGCTCTGGGGGTTTGTGATTGAAGATCTGTGACATGTTTGCACAGGAATCTGTAATATGACATGAGCAGAGTCACACCGCCAAACTTGAATGGAATATCATTGCATATATGGGTTATGGTTAGTGTCTAAAGTGTCTAAGTGTCTAAATGAACCTGCGTTTAACGCTAGCCGACCATGTTTTGGTGGGAGCGCGCCCTTAGAAGACATTTGTAGAAGATTTGAGTTACAAAATGTTCACTTTGAAAAATATATATTCAAAGATTTGCACACATTTTCATGATTTTTCGAAAGATATTAGATCTACAAGCTCATAGCGCTGCACTCGGTGCAGCGCTATGAACTTGTAGATCTGCTATTTTTGAATAGCCAATGTATAAGATAATGGTTAAAGTGGTTAAAAGCTAAAATGACAGATGATTTCCCGGTCTTAATGGGTTAAAATGTCATGCAAAGATGTCAACTATTTCAAAGAAAGGCCACCTTCAATGACTTCCATGCTCCAGTACCCTGTCAGAGTGACCATGGGTCAAACAGTACAGAATAAATGGCATTGAATGGAACCAAACACTAGACAGTCATTGCCATGCATTGCTACTCTGTATTTCAATTATGAATTATTATATTTATGAGCAACTTAAAGCTCGACTATGCAAGATTTCTGGACTGTGTGTGTACAAACAGGGAAGGTGTGTGTTAAACACACCTTCCCTGTTTGTACCTCAGGACCCGGCTGTGCACATACAGGCTCATAACGGGTTAATAACTACTTATTTATGACTGAGCCAGGCCAGGAAGTGCAAATAGGATTTAGCCCAACATTGAACCCTGGGGGACTCCACAAGGTATACAGAAGTAAGGCAAGGGGTTCCAAACTTTTCAGGCAGTGACCCGCCTAATGAATCATATTTGAACTGGGGACCCCCCACCCTGACAAGCACTTGGAATTGTAGAATAGCTGAACTGAGCTTGTAGATCGGCTATTTTCACAATGAATGAAAATCATTTGGGGGGACCCAAACCCCAGTCAGCATCAAGGGTCGGATTGGGGTAAGTCCCTGTGACATACTAGTGTCATGTCCAGGGGGTGTACTTGTACATCAAGCTGCCTCACGCTAAGGAAACAGGAGACAGGCTCCTGCATGCCCTATGGGCCTCAGGGCTCGACAAGGCTTAAAAAGAGAGAGCAACCCCAGTTTGGGAACCACAGCAGTAAGTGGCACATTAACTGACACACACACACACACGCACACACACACACACACACACACACACACACACACACACACACACACACACACACACACACACACACACACACACACACACACACACACACACACACAATGATGACTCAAATTTGATGTAAACCACATTATGTCAATCTATTAATAAATAAACTGATCTATGGTGTTGAATACTGCACGCAAGTCAACAAAATGGCCACGGTTATCAAATGGCTTGAATTGAATTCATTCAAATAAACATTTTTTTATGAATGCTATCAAGTTTCCTGTGAAAAAAAAACCATTTGAACTGATTTTGAGGAAAACCCTCAAAGCCCCCAGTGGCCACTTTGTTTGACTAGAAGAAAAAGCACTGAAAGTCAGTAGTATGAACATAACCAAAACAAAACAAACATTGGCTACATCTACAAATCTTCTAAACATGTTCATAGTGCCCTCTGGTGGTAGGTTGTCTTCATAGCTTAGTGAGAATTGTCAATACAGAAAGAATCTTCACCTGGAGGCCTACAGTTACTTACATATATATATATATATATATATATATATATATATATATATATATATATATATATATATATATATATGGTTATTTGACCTGTACAGGATGTGATGTAACTTATCTACAGTGAGGGCCAGTTTAAACATCTGTCTTGCGGTAGGGTTATTATAGTTTAGCAGTATTTGATATAATAGTTGTATTATTTTATTTTGTTCTCAGTTTTTGACTTCTATTTCAGTTTAGTTTGAATTCCGGTTAGTTTGCTAGTTTAGCTATTTTGTGAAAAGGCTTAGTTTTAGTTTGTTTTTTATTGTAATAATAATGGCCGCGTTTCCCAACGAGATTCGTAGAGATGCTGCGTTGAGATCCTGCGCAGGTTGTACGACGGGTCTAACGTGCGTCCACACAATCTGCGCAGTACCATAGCAGCCACGTAGATTTCAGGTCATGTGTAGCCTACGCAGCTTGCGTAGGAGCCTGGGACCCGGCGAAACCAACGCTCTACCCTCATTAGTAGCAGCTGGTTGTGCCCAACGTGCAATCGCTTCCCACGTCCACAGCGTTACGTGTCTGCTAAAACTACATTTGGGAGACAGAATGGCGTATCCTACTCTCCTCCTACTTCTGCGAGAGGCGTAGCCCTGCAGTGCTGCCCTACGAAGCAGTTTGTTATAGCGCCCTGGGGCGGTAGTAACACATCGTAGCGAAATAGATCCATGAAAAGACCGACCGACCACACACACACACACACACACACAACGCGGGCAGCTGCGCTGCTTCTAGCCCTGATTCAGAGCGTTAGTGGGTACAGCCACACATGTCCATAAAGCGTCCGTCAAGTTTCCGTACGGTCGCCGGAAGTCCCATCCACTCCCATGTTAAGTTTAAAACCGGAAGTACCGTTCCGTTTTTTTTTTTAACATGGGAGTGGATGGGACCTCCGGCGTCCGTACGGCAACTTGACGGACGCTTTACGGACATGTGTGGCTGTAGTTCACTAACGCTCTGAACCAGGGCTTCGTCCTCTATATGCATGAACCCGAAGTTTACAAATTGTACTCTCACGGATGATCCGATCGTCTGATAAAAATATTAAGCATATGCCAAGTTAACTAAAGGTATATAAATGATGCTGAGCTAAACATGTTTACTTAATTTCGAAGTTTTATAGTTAAACGTTATGATGAAAGTCCCCAGTTCCTCTCACAAAGTGACAGCTGTTGTGCTCGCCATGTTTATGAATGGTTAAAACATCTTTTGAAACTAGCAGATCTACAAGCTCACAACGCTTCACAAGCTTGTAGATTTGCTATTTTCAAAAGATTTTAATACATATTAATTTTGGGAAATGGGACATTCTGCATTCCTTTTGGTATTTTAAGTATATTTAATTTACTTGCATAATGGGGACACTTTAGTGTTTTATTTACCTTGCAGATGTCAACTCACCACTGTAATTTCATTCATAAATATATTATTAAAAAGTTGTATTTGGAGTGGACTGCTTCAGGACATCTGACAGTTGCCTCTGGTATTTTTATGATCCATTTCACTTTCGCAAAGGGTGTTTAAACTGCAGTGTAGCGTAGGACAGCCCTACGTAGTTTACGTAGGCTTTACGTAGACTTCGTCCAGGAGGACTTTACGTCTATGCTGTCTCACGAATGTAGTTTTAGCACACACGTAACGAGAACCTACGACGATGGTATCTCCTGAAGCCAGTTTAGATGGCACGTTGGGGACACACAGCTGCTACTAACGAAGATAGGGCGTGGCGGGGTTGCTACTGCGCAGGTGCGTGGAGGCTCTCACGCAGCTTCTAGGCTACGCAGGAGCTCAAATTCGTTTGGGAAACCTGGCCAATGGTATTTGTATGAGCTTCAGAAAGATCGGAAAACGTATTGTGTAAAGACATTCAACAAAACATACCATTGTTTAATTTATTTTATTCACAGTTGCACAGCTAAAAACAATATTAAGATAAATGTCATATTCAGACAAAATACTAAGAATTGGCAAAGAAAAAAGCTGAGGACGTGTTCTTTATAATTAAGGGTTCGAGGCCTATCAGGCTCGAAGCCTTATTGCATTCCTTGGCTTTCTTGTTCTTCCGCCGTTTTTGCAGTTCTGGCCTAACCGTGCATACGCTTTTTACGAAACTCTGCAATATGGTAGAGGGCTATGCCAAACAGCCAAGGCCCGAAACTCACAACCGTTGGCCAAAGGGTGGCGCTATAGCACTCAATTGAAAATGCCAACTTTGAACAGGTACAACTCATGCCCTGTTTGACCTACAGCCATGAAAGTCTCACGTGTGTGTGTGTGTGTGTGTGTGTGTGTGTGTGTGTGTGTGTGTGTGTGTGTGTGTGTGTGTGTGTGTGTGTGTGTGTGTGTGTGTGTGTGCGAGCGCGCACACACACACATATGCGTGTCCACTATACAGAAACAAGACACATAGAAGGAGGCATGGCTGGTACAGTATCAATAGTGCAGCAAATGTGTTGCAAATATTCAGATGTATTGAAAAACTTATATATTTGTGACAACACTAAAACTGCAGACTAGAAACAAATGTATGTTTTCCACTGAAAAAAAGAATACATTCATTAAATTCATTCACCATGGCGATAAACACCAATTTTGTTCCATTTGTACACTCTCAGAGTTACAGACCCATAAGGGTCCATTTGGTTCCTATCCATCATTTAGCTGGGGACCCCCTGGAACCCCCTCAAGTACCCCTGGGGGTCCCTGGACCCCACTTTGAGAACCAATGCCATACAGGCATGCAGCAGCATCCACCAGGCCAGCACAAGGCTTCAGGAGGACAGCTACCACCAGGCCCCAAACAGGCCTGAAGCAGTAGCAGGCAACCACCAGGCTCCAGAAGGCCTTACAAGCGTGGAGTGTTACTCAAAGTTGGTTTGCTGTGAAATCACCAGTAAATCGGTTCATCTGCTGTGTGACTAGTTTTTAGTCTAGAACAGCAGATTCGGGATGGGTTTGAAATTGCTGCAAAAGGACATGGAGGAGCTGAAATTAGCAGTGGAAATGATGTCTT
This sequence comes from Gymnoscopelus braueri, assembly GCF_963280865.1. NCBI lineage: Eukaryota > Metazoa > Chordata > Actinopteri > Myctophiformes > Myctophidae > Gymnoscopelus > Gymnoscopelus braueri. The sequence goes on from NC_137623.1 coordinate 5,062,579, forward strand.
CTAATGTGGAGACAATGATGAAGCAACAGGCCATCATAACAGATCGAGCTGATTGGTGATGTGAAGCAGCTCAAAAAAACGAAGCACTGATCAAGAGAAGAAAAATTGTTTTCCTGGAAAATGGATTGGACAGTTTAGACTCTAAACTGTCAACCTTAAATATTGCTCTAAACTTTAGAGCAATATTTAAGGTTGAACGATGTCATCATCTCAGGTTGGAAGATCAAACCACAGAGCTTTGTCCAGGCGGTGAAAAGCCCTGCTTCAGCGAGCAGTCCTGAACACATAGAGTCAACTGAGGAACAGGTAAAATCATTCCTCTTTGATAAAGACATTGAGAATATTGAGGCATGTCACAAGCTGCCATCCAGGAGGCTGAACGACAGGCCAACAATACCATCCATAATCATTCGATTTGCAAACAGGAAACATAAAGTAAATCTGCTGAAACGGGGTAGGAAGCTAAAGGGCTTTACATAAACAAACATCTTACCAAAAAAAAAAATGCAGACATTGCCAGAAAAGCAAGGGCTCTCAAAAAGCAAGGTAAAATCCAGTCCACTTGGAGTATCAGCTGTAAGGTCTTTATTAAATCTATTGGTGCAGCAGAGAACTCTGGTGGGGTTTGCATCACAAGCATTGAAAACTAGAGAGGTTTGATAGAGACCAATAATGTGTATCCATCATTACTCCTGTTCAGGGATGAAATGCTGCTGCTGTTTAGGTTTTTAACCGTGTAGTTTTTCTTTTCTTATTTTTTTCAAATTTTCAAAAATTTCTAAAAGTCTCTAAAATTACCCAAAAAAGGGTTAAGGTTTGTACATTTAAACATATGTAGTCTCACAGAAACACATTTAGATGAAAACATACATTTTGAGTTGGCTATTCAAGGATACAACATTATTCGATTGGATAGAGATGAATATGGAGGAGGGACAGCGTTTTACATTCAGGATCATATCCCTGTAAACATTTGAAAAGACTTGGGTATAAATGGTGTAGAAGCTCTAAGGCTACAAGTGCACTTACCACATATCGATGGCCAAAATGCAAAACCTCCTATGTGCAAATTTCATGATTTTCGGATTTCACTGTGGATGAGTACTTAAGGCTATGCTGCACATGCTCAATCTGTCTGCAAGATAGTCCCGCCCCTCATTTTGTCTGAAAAAGTCATTTGACTAAAACCTCCTATCTTGTTCAGTGCCAATTAGTGCTAAAATGTTGAAGCGCAAAGCCTCTTATCTGCACCAGAACTAGTTGAGCAGCAGACAGAGCTGAAACTTGGGAATTCTATGTTATGTAGACCGTCTAAATGTCTTTCAGTTTGTAGTCATCTATTATTTTCAAAATAAAAAAGTGTCTTCTCCCCTTACTAGTTAAGTATTTGTTAGTAACTCTGTCAAGTTAATTGCATTGCCTTGTTGATTGCTAATGATTAGTGTCAGGTGGTGACACTTTTATCACACCAAGAGTGTGAGTTGAAAAAAATAAATAATGGTAATACTTGATACAGTACTGTAGAATGTCTTGATCTGAAAATGAGCATTAAAAAAAGCATTATTTAACAAAAATAATGTTTGTTTGTAAGCCTAACTATTTCTAGGTAAAAACCTCCTATGTGCATCTATGTAGATAGGAGGTCATTTTTAGGTATAGATAGGAGGTTTTGGCATTGAACATTTTGAACTTGTGGTTAGAGGTTGTCATTGCTGCTTAAATGTGAACGTCATTGTCGTGATTATTTATTAAAAAATCACACGTGAACACCGTGGCAGCCAACAACCCTGTGAAAATATTGTGGTGTGTCGGTTGGGGGGTATGAGGGTATGGGGGTGGGATGGGGTTTGGAGTTATAGGGTGTGGGAGGTGTGGGTGGTGGTTGGGGGGGTATGGGGTGGGGGGTGCATGAGGGTTTAGGTGGGTGGAGTTTGGGGGTTGTGGTGTGCTGGTTGGGGGCATGGGGACCGGGGGTTCTGGGAGTGGGGGTAATGTGTTGGGTGGGATTTGGGGGTATGAGGGTATGGGGTGGGATGGGGTTTTGAGTTATGGGGGTTGTGAGGTGTGGGCTGGCAGTTGGGGGGTATGGGGTTTGTGGGAGTGGAGGAGTATTGCAGGTGGTGGAGTTGGGGGGTAGAGGGTATGGGGGGGATTATGTTGAGGGGGGCATAGGCCAGTTAGGCCGGATCATACAGGATAGGGTCTTTGTGATGCGAAAGTGTGGTCTAGCCAACACCAACTCAGGACTCCTGAAGTGGGATGGGGTTTTGAGTTAGGGAGGTGGAGAGGTGTGGGCTGGTAGTTGGGGGGGTGGGGGTTGTGAGAGTGGGGGAGTATTGCAGGTGGTGGAGTTGGGGGGGTAGAGGGTATGGGGGGGATTATGTTGAGGGGGGCATAGGCCAGTTAGGCCGGATCATACAGGATAGGGTCTTTGTGATGCGAAAGTGTGGTCTAGCCAACACCAACTCAGGACTACTGAAGGTGGATGGGGTTTTGAGTTAGGGAGGTGGAGAGGTGTGGGCTGGCAGTTGGGGGGGGGGTTGTGGGTGTGGGGGAGTATTGCAGTAGGTGGAGTTGGGGGGTATAGGGTATGGGGGGGGATTATGTTGAGGGGGGCATAGGCCAGTTAGGCCGGATCACACAGGATAGGGTCTTTGCGATGCGAGAGTGTGGTCTAGCCAACACCAACTCGGGACCCCTGAAGTGGGATGTGGTTTTGAGTTATGGAGGTGGAGAGGTGTGGGCTGGCAGTTGGGGGGGGGGGGGGGGTTGTAGGAGTGGGGGAGTATTGCAGGTGGTGGAGTTGGGGGTAGAGGGTATGGGGGGGATTATGTTGAGGGGGGCATGGGTCAGTTAGGCCGGATCATATAGAATAGGGTCTTTGCGATGTGTGAGTGTGGTCTAGCCAACACCAACTTGGGACTCCTGAATCGCTGCCCTCCACACTCTCCTATCTAGCATCAGGGTATAGCTCTACAGTATTGTTGGCTAAGCTGTTACACCGAAGTGCATCTACGTAGGTGGTGCACTTCTTGTCTCTCCTGGCTTTGCCCTGGGTTGGCTCTCATAGTGTTAGTTTGCTTGCCACTAGTTATGGGTCCCTGACGCAGTGCCCTGCCTCATCCTTCTCTCTCTGACTTTGTCTGTGACCCATGGTAGGTTCCTGTAGAGGACCACATTTCTGATGTGGTCCGTCCATGTGACTCCTAGTGCCATTCATAGCATTCTTGTGTAGACTCCATCCAAGGCCCTTTCCTGTTGTCCTGTGACGGTCCATGTCTCAGCCCCATACAGCAGTACTGACTCCACTGTAGCTATACGAACAGCCGCCTCTTGAGGTCTTCTCCCATGTCTGATTTCCACACTCTCCTCATCCCATGCAAGGCATTCCAGTCAAGTGCCCCCCGGACCTTCAGGTCCTGTTCCATTGAAGCAGTCCAGGCCCAGGTTATTAGAAGTCCTGGACTGCCTCGAGTAGCTTGTCTCCATCATCTGAACCATCTTCTCAGGAACTCCATAGGCCCGGAGAATGTTCATCAGATTCCCCCGGTGGATGGTGCCAAAAGCCTTTTGGAAGTCATGAAGGTGATCACCACTGAAAGATTCCGCTCCTTACTCCTTCCAGAATCCTCCTCAGCACCAGTATCTGCCCGAGTTTCTCATTACAGGGTCTAAGATGGGTCTAAGACGGTTGAGGATCTTCCTGTTAGCCGTCTTGGCAACTTGTGAGCTCAGGCTAATGCCTTGGTGAGTTCGCCTGACTTTGGTACTGGATCGATGATCATTTTGCTCCACAGCTTCGGCAGCTTGCTAGACGTGTGTGCTTGATAAAATCCAACACCACCTCGTCTATGGGCACATACATCAGAACCTCTGCTGTCAGAACCTCTGCTGTCACTCCATCTTCCCCGCAGCTCTTGCCTCACTTGATAGTAGCCTTGGCCCTCTGGTACTCATCCATGGTGAACCGTCTGGTTTGGGAAGGTCATGGAAGACAGGAGCATCGGATCATCCTCTTCTTCGGTTGAAGGAGGATTTCCTAGGAGTGTTTTGAAGTGCTGGTACCATGTTTCAACTCGTTCCTCTGCGCTTTCTCCCCAGATCTTGGAAGTCTGAGAAGAGCTTCTGCCAGAAATGTCATTGATGAGCTTCCAGCTCTTGCCATGTTTCTGGTTAACATGCACCTCTTTAATGTCCCTGATCTTTTGGGTCAGCTCCCGTTGTTCCAGTTGCATACACTTGATATAGCTCCTCCTTCCTCCGCTTATATTCCTCCCTCAGACCCTCACCTTTTTGGTCAGCGAGTCCCTGTGTGCTGCTCTCATCTCCTCCCTGGCTGTGGTGATTCTAGGGTCAAGGCATCCGTCTTTCCTCCTTGCTTATAGGCTCTTTAAGACATTCAATGATCTTACATACTATTCCACTATCCACACCGGACACAAGGTTGGTGATCCAGTTGTATGAGTTAGGGGAGTTGGAGGGCATGAGGGTTTGGGTGGGTGGGGTTTGTGGGGGGGGTTGTGCTGGTTGGGGGGAATGGGGGTTGTGGGAGTGGGGGGGGTATTTCAGGTGGTGGAGTTGAGGGTATAGGGGGGATTATGTCGAGGGGTGCCTGGGCCAGTTGTTTTGTAGTCCACCTAATGGGTGGGGTTTGGGGGGTGTGTTGTGCTGGTTGGGGGGAATGGGGGTTGTGGGAGTGGGGGGGTATTTCAGGTGGTGGAGTTGAGGGTATAGGGGGGATTATGTCGAGGGGTGCCTGGGCCAGTTGTTTTGTAGTCCACATAATTGTTGTTGTTTTTGGAAAAAAGCGTATACAGTCTACTAACCATTTCATACCATTGAAAATGACCTAGCGTATACCCACGACCACACGCATCTCGTGCAGGGAATGATTATTGTATACCTCAGAAAACAAACCTAGACCACACCACTGATGCAACTGTTTTCAGCTGTAAATGTATGTATTTACAGCCTGTACTATTTATCATTATTTAGTTATGCAATCACTTAACATCACAGTGCAAAAGCTCCTATCTGCAGAATTATCCAGGAAAAGTGGGGAAAAACCTCCTATCTGCATTTGCAATATGAGATCAGTGTAATTCACATATAATATTGTAATATAATCCAGAAATCCAGAAACGGTGAATTATGTGATGGGTATCATAAAAAAATAGCATTGTGCAAAAAAGATACAACATTTTGTAGTTTTCTTTTTCATTTTCCCAACAATGTTAATTTTTCAGATAGGAGGTTTTGCGTTTTGGCCATCGATATGAAGCCTATTTTAACATGCTGTTGCTATAGGCCACCTAGTTCTGGTATTGACTATTTGAATAATATATAAGTGCTTCACAAATAAACTTGAATTTGAAGAAAACATTTTATTAGAAGTGAACAAAACAGATGGTATGCTTATCATTTCAAAAGCAAGCGGTCACATTTATTTTTTTAATGCACATTTAATACACAAATGCAATTCAAAAACTGCTTTACATAATAAGGCATGAAAAGGAATTTAATGATAAAGTAAAAAAAAGGAAATGAGGATTTTAATGAAAATGTGCATATTTAAAAAGTAGCCATGACAACAATGAGCCAAAGTCGACATGAAACAAAATATATTATAAAAGCAAAGGCTAAAGAGTAGAGATGCACGATTATGAAATGATGACCGATCTCCGATTATTTGCAGGGTCATATCGGCCGATACCGATATATTATATTTATATTGAGCTCATTGATGATTTCTTTTATTTAACAATTTTTGTTTTGCTGGGGAAAGTTGATGGTAAACCCCCCTCCCCACTAACTCTACTGTGATGAAAAATATTTATGGAATAAATACATTAATTATATATTCTAAGTAACGAAATTAACTATGACATCATTTGTTTATGCTATAATAAGCCATTGCTTAATACAGAATTATTTGAATCGTTGTATAACGCAAAACCATGTTATGTGGCCTATGAAACTAAGATCATTGAATCTCGTTTGTTATTAACATTGTCTGTTGCCTAAATTCATTAGCCTCTGCTCTAAACAATAAAGCCCCCAGCTCTCCCAATCACAACTCACTGGGTGTGTGTGTGTGTGTGTGTGTGTGTGTGTGTGTGTGTGTGTGTGTGTGTGTGTGTGTGTGTGTGTGTGTGTGTGTGTGTGTGTGTGTGTGTGTGTGTGTGTGTGTCAAACTAATCTTACCATAAATACAATCATTGTTTAGTTTATCACTATCTAACATTCTATAACATCAGCAGTGAGTTTAGGAGTGGGGGGGGGGCAACAGCTTGCTTCCTACACTACAGAACACATTCCAGGACAACAGGTCGTCAAAGACAGAAACATTACCAGCTGAGAGTTAATTTGTGCTCATTCTCTGTGGTCAAATATACAAGCTTGCTTGTTCAAAAGCGGCGGTTGGTTGCACTGGAGTAACGAGTGCTTGTTACTTTGATGTTAAATAACGAGGCAATGTACACATATCCTCCGCAGTATCACTACTCTAATCTAATTTAAGATGTACAAGAAACCCTCTCTTACTGTTCTTCTTGGTATGAACTATGGACGTTAAGAGTTTGTTTGCTGTTAGTTTGACTACTTCTCTCTCTGTATGCACTGGCTTGCTTGTCTTTTTGTGAGAGAAGGCAGGCAGAGCTTGTGTGAAGGAGGGTGGAGGAGCCACAGCTGACTCTCTTAAAGAGACAGAGTCAGGCAGACAGACTGCTCTCGGTCACATTATTATTGCGTCTTCAATATCGGTGAAAATAATCAGGTTTATTTTTAGATCGGTTCGATACCGATATGGCATTTTACGGCCGATATCGGCCGATTTCGATTCGTTACGGATATAATCGTGAATCCCTACTAAAGAGGTAGCCAATGCCGAGGTTGGCAAAAATCCAAACCCAGTGGCTCATTTCAGCAAATCAATCAATAGTATTTCAAATGTAATCACAAGGCAAAAAGTTGCAAAGATCAAGTTGATCCACAATTTCAATAATAGAAATTAACACTGGAAGGAGGCTCCCAGTGTTGTCCTGATTCTGGACAATATATACATGTATGTTCATCAGTGGTGGAAAGTAACTAAGTACATTTACTCAAGTACTGTACTTAAGTACAAATCTGAGGAATTTTTACTTTACTGGAGTATTTCCAATTTTCAATACTTTTACTTCTACTCCATCACGTCTCAGAGGTAAATATTGTACTTTTACTCCACTACAATTATTTGAAAACTTTACTAGTTACTTTATAGATTTGGATTATTATTACAAAACATGCATTAACCACTTCATCCCTATATATACTTTCGTTGTGAGCTTGTAGATGCTATTTTCAAAATATATATATTTTTTATACATTTTGAAATGGGACAGTCTGCAGTCTACTTTTACTTTTTGTACTTTAAGTTTATTTTGATGCCAATACGTGTGTACTTTTACTCAAGTTGGTGCCGGAGAGGACCCTGGGGCTGGAGGCACCGGTGGAGGAGATGCAGGGGACGCCTGCGGAGGGGCTGGTGCCGGAGAGGAGCTGACCGGAGGCACCACTGGGGGGAGGAGGCGCAGGAGTCGCCTGGAGGTGAGCTGGCAGCTGCTGGGCTGCGTACTGTACGGGAAGGTGCTGGTCTTCGTACTGCTGGGCCGGTGTCTGGACCGGGTACGGCTGGGCAGCGTATGGCTGGGCAACGTACGACTGGGCCGATGTACTGCTGGGCCAGGTACGGCTGGACTGGAGGCTGGGCCAGGTGCGGCTGGGCTGCGTATGGCTGGGCCGAAGGTTGGAGCTGGTACTGTTGGGCGAAGGTTGGCGATGGTACTGTTGGGCGAAGGTTGGCGATGGTACTGTTGGGCGAAGGTTGGCGCTGGTACTGTTGGGCGAAGGTTGGAGCTGGTACTGTTGGGCGAAGGTTGGAGCTGGTACTGTTGGGCGAAGGTTGGAGCTGGTACTGTTGGGCGAAGGTTGGCGCTGGTACTGTTGGGCGAAGGTTGGAGCTGGTACTGTTGGGCGAAGGTTGGAGCTGGTACTGTTGGGCGAAGTTTGGAGCTGATAGGTGTACTGCTGGGAGGTGTACTGCTGGGGGGGCCGACTGGGCTGAGTACTGCTGGGAGGCCCCATGACTCTGTGGCTGGGAGCAGCCATTAGCCGTGGTCACCCCATTGGGATGCTATCAATGCATTGAATGGGACATTGTCACCTTTCATCAGACCATTGAATGGACGAAGTAGGCAACATACTGACCTACCTGCGATTTATCAGACCATTCATTGGGTGTTATCAAGACATACTGACCTACCGACGGAGATGACTTAAAAAGTCCAGTTTCGGTTTTGGTTCGGACCATGACGGAGGCGCGCAGTCTCAGGCGAACTGGAACCACGTGAGGGACCACCGAGTGAGCTAAAGCGAGCGAGTTGCCATCCCAAACGTTGTGACGTTCGCCTGAGCCTACTCAGTGCCGTTGGAGTTATGTACCGATAGGCACAGAATCATAAATCATGTTGTGGGGACTGCTCCGCCTCCGAGTAGGTCAGTAGCTCCTGATTACGGCCAATGAATGGTCTGACAAATCGCGGGTAGGTCAGTATATCGCCTACTCGTCGCCTACTCGCCCATTCAATGGTCTGATAAAACGTGATAATCTCCCATTCAATGCATTGATAGCATTCGAAGCCGGTGCCGTGGTAGCCTGGGCTATAGGATAGCCAGGTGCTGGCTGTGCATACAAGGTCTGGTAATGAGAGCTCCAGTACTGTTGCCATAAACTTTGCCGTACTGTTTCCATCTGGTCAGTTTTAATATTTCTGGTCTATGCCTGATGGCCAAATATTCCGGCCTCAAAGGACCATGTCAAATTGACTAACTAAGTTTGTGGTGTAATAATACTCAGGCATCAGGATACCTGTAACAGTATGACCAGTGGACCAGATGGATATATAGAAGTACTTATATATTTATTTCAGCAAACAGTACAAGCAATACAAGCAGAGATAGAGCAAGGAGGTGGTGATGAATTGATGGAGATGATGAACTATAAAAGAAACAAAAGGAAACCAATCAGACAAAGTACACATAACCAAAATATTCAAGGAGAAGTTTCTTCCAGAGGAGTCAGGAGATGGCAATGAACAGTGACTGTATAAGACAACAAGTGCCTATAATGGGCTGGTAAACCTGGCTTACTGGATAACTTGACTACTTTGTGGTTATTTAAGTAATTTTATAAGTAATAGATACATGCTTCCAAAACTGTTTGTGACATTACATTCGACAGTGAGTGTTCATTTGTTGTTTATACGTATGGGACATCACCTTGGGACGGATGCCATGTTGGATTTTGCAATAAATGATTAACTGATGGTAATTTCACTGACTCAGTCACATTCCTTGAGCCCCAGAACCTAGGGTTAGACACCACAACCACCTTTCTAAGTTGAATAGTATTTGAGATAATATCTCAAATACTATTCCAAGATCGCTGCTGGGAGCTTAAAATGGCTATATTATAGCCATTTTAAGCTCCCAGCAGCCATCTTGGACGCCATCTTGAAAATGATGCCTTTCTGGGATGTGTATTTTCCTGGATTTTTTGGATGTTCTCAAGCATGCGTAGAGGTACCAGAATCAATTGAAAAACCTTTTGTATCAATGCTTTGGGAGGTTTGTGCCTGTGATGTTTCTTGTTGTCACAGGACTAAAAGAAAAAATATGGTTTAGGCGAAAATGGTGGAAAAATGTGTGCTATTAAAGGTTTGAAGAGCTCCATGTGAATACTGTACTTGTCATACATTTCACAAAAGGGCTTGAATGAAAGCTCAAAGTGTCCCCTTAAAAATGATACCAAACACTATAGTAAAGAATATTGAAATATGTCCTGAACATGAGCCTATACCAAGATATGCACCTGCGTCTAAAAGGCACATTTTCAATGGGGGAGGGTAACTTTAGCAGCTGATAACACTAATTTAGCTGTGACTCAGGAAGGGTTATCATACCAAAATATTATCTACAGACATAGAGCTTCTCAAAAATGATGAGTAACCTTTGCCACCATGAGTGATACCAACATCTCATCTGGCCCATGGACTATAAGTAAAGACTTGAGTGTTGGGAAAAGTACTCAAGTAGGAGTATCAATACTGCAATATAGACATACTCTGTTACAAGTAAAAGTCCGGAATTCAAAATGTACTTGAGTAAAATTACAAAAGAATAGGCATCAAAATGCAGCAGCTCTCTACTCCTCCATACGAGAGACGCAACTAGGATTTGTGGTGCTGTTTGTGTAGGTCTTCTAAACATCTTTGTTTGAACGGCTTTTAGCGCGTCTAGGAACCGATATGCAGAACCGAAATTACATATTTTTGATGGGTACCCGGCCGGTACCCGCCATTTCTTATTAGGTTCCTACTTGGAACCGAATATCGGTACCCAACCTATTGGAAATATGTCAAAATTGTACTTAAGTACAGTACTTGAGTACATGTACTTAGTTACTTTACACAACTGACCTCCTCTCACAACACATTGTATACTTACACCTCGCATGTAGCCTTAAGTCCTTTTGCAGTCAGGCTCTTGCACAAGACTTGTACAGATGGATTGTCACAATTTGCCCTAAATAAAAATGTTTATGAACATGATTATTGTTATTTTACACAGATCTTTTAGACTTTATTTGTATTCTTTTAATGAACATGATTCGTCTCTGTCGGGTGGAAACCTCATATGTCCAAAACTGTTACTTTTCAGGATTCAAATTCAAAAATAGCTAAAATGAATAGCAGATCTACAAGCTCAAAACGTACCATTTCGAGCTTGTAGATCTGCTACTTTTGAAACTTTCGTGTGGCGCTGTAGTGAGATCAAATAGGGCGTTAATGTACAAAAAACCCTAAAAGTTAAAATATGGAATGCAATTTTTTATTTTTTTAGGGTAGCCAATAAATTTTTGCCCCTTTTTCTCTCCAATTTAGTAGTTATGCCATTTAATACCCCCCCCACACACATGTCTGTGTTGTCACTGCTGTTGTATCCTACTGACTCACTACCAGTGAGGAGCCCCCACCGGAAGGACTACTCCTCCCGCCCAACACTCCCTGCTGACGGGTGTCGTCCCAACCTATAGGAGTACATGCAATGACCGATATGACCCTCCTCCTCCTCCCCGCCCGGCTTCCATCCCCCGAACACGGGCCAATTGTGTTCGTGTAGACGCCCGACAAAGCCGGATGCACCACAGTGGATTTGAACCCACAACCTCCGTGGAGGTGGGCAGGGACTTTACCACTGCACCACCCGAGCGCCCTGACAGCAATGATATAACACTATATAACACAACAGCACACATGAAGAAATTACATTTTGAGAAGCGACATAATTATAAAGAAATAACCATCAATAATAATTACATCATACTGCATGGGAAACATGGATCATACTTTCCCACAGTGGTGGAAAAAGCACTAAAATATTTGACTTAAAGGTAGGGTAAGTGATTTACTTTGGTTAAAATAAGTGTTAAATAGCTCTATATTCTGATAGTAGTCATTGCTATAGAGTGTTTGTTCAGTAAAAGGAGTCTCCATGTCTCTCCAGCTCTTTCAGTGCTCTCTCCTGATTGGCTTAAATGTTGTCACCTACCTGAAAATGTACTATATTGGAGAGACCCCTGTGACCGAACAAACGCTCTGTAGCAATGATTACTATCACAATATAGTACTTTAACCTTTTAACAAAAAAAATATATATATATATATATATATATATCACTTACCCTGTCTTTAAGTAAAAGTATCAATACTGCAATGTAGAAATACAAATACTCATTATGCAGAATGTCCCATTTCACATTTTTTTTAATATATACAAATATTTTGAAAATAGCAGATTTACAAGCTCACAATGCATCGCGTCGCGACGCATTGTGAGCTTGTAGATCTGCTATTTTCAAATGGCCGACACAAAATCTTCATAGTAACTAGTAATTAAAGTTAAAGTAAAATTTTACTCTGCGATGTAGTGGAGTAGAAGTAAAAGTACTGACAATTAGAAATACTCAAGTGAAGTAAAAAATACCTCAAAATTGTACTTAAGTACAGTACTTGATTACATGTACTTAGTTACTTTACACCACTGCTTTCCCATGCAGTATGATGAGAGGATAATTGCACATCTTACGTAGGATTGCCCTTGCTGAGCAGAATGATAGTGAGGCTGGTGATCTTGCTGGTGAACTCTGGGACTTCTCTCATGGCCAGTGTGCTGTGAAGAAGATCACAACTTTGAGGGTCGTTCATAACCAGTGGTGGAAGAAGTACTCACATATTTTACTCAAAAGCAGCAATACCACAATACAAAAATACTCCGTTACAAGTAAAAGGCCTGTGTTCAAAAAGTTACTTGAGTAAAAGTACAAAAGTATTGGCATCAAAACATACTTAAAGTATCAAAAGTACAAGACTAAAATGTTTGAAAATGGCAGATCTACAAGCTCACAACGCGTTGCAAAGCGACAAGTTGTGAGCTTGTAGATCGGCTATTTACAATTAGCCTATGTATAAAATAGGGCTAAAGTGGTTAATGTATGTTTTATAATATAATAATTTATATCTGCAAAGTAACTGGTAACCAAAGTTTTCAACTGCTGAACAACATGGGAAGAGCAACATGACAAGAAGGAAATACATGCACATCTAAAGCAGGTGCTGAGTGAAAAAAAATATATATATATATTTTTTCCCCCGCATGATTCGATTGAGATTGGCAGTTGAATCATACAAAAAAGATGCAATAGAGGAACATTCCATTTCGGCTGTAGGGGTGCTTAATGTCTGATTTAACATACAACATACTTGCTTGGTTTCTCCCAATAAATCATGATGTATATCCTATTTTTGGCAAACTATTAGTTAATCAATATAACAAATTAGGCCAATCTCTCAGTCGAAAAATAATGAATACAAAAATTAATATTTCGGCCAATTATTGGCAGTCGACTCGGGACTCCCTCGATCGATTAGTCGATGATTTGAATAATCGAGGTAAGGCCTACAAAATACTTTATTGCACCTCAGTTTTGCTGTGACGTTGCAGGCTTTCACCCTTCCTCAGACGGAAGTGAAACCAAAGAGAAACCCATGATATACATTGAACATGATCACAGAAAGCAGTGCATATAATACACACTGACACATGACCAATGGCCAATTGGGTATGATTAATTACACAAATGCATTAAAATGTGGAAGCATTACAAGTGTCATACATTAAAATGTGTCTTGTCTGTACTACGCAACATCTATATTTGCTATACTCTGTCTCAAGAGTTCATGTTTCTTTTTAAATATTATTTTATTGCAGAATCCATTGGAACTACATGTGCTACAAAGCAGAAAGTCAACAGCACATTGACAGACTCTTCAGGAAGTGGTGGTGTCTAAAGAAACAAACTGCAATCAACAACGGAAGGAAGTGGTTTTCTTGTCTTTGTGGGCTCTTCAGTTTTATCACATCGTCAGCATCAAACAGAAACCTTGCATGTCAAAAACTGTTTTGTTTTCAGGAAATGGAAAAATAACCTGTGTTCCACTGTAGTTATTTAGTCACAAGCTCTTTTAATTGTTTAAATATTTTTAAAACCCACAAACACACTTGACCACTTTCACTGAAAAAAAAATTAAATAGCAGATCTAGAAGCTGAATATTCTGTCGCTATGCGATGCATTGTGTGCTTGTCACTATTTCCGCTACTTAAACTCATGGTTCAAGTTTCAAGGTCGTTTTATATTGTTACATCTTGTGCACATGGTAAATGGTAAATGGACTGCATTTATATAACGCCTTTCTAGTCTTTCCGGCCCTTCAAAGCGCTCTACGATGTACTTCACATTCACACATTCACACACCGATGGCGGAGGAAACCATGCAAGGCACCAACCTGCTCATCAGAAGCCGTAGGGGTTCAGTGTCGTGCTCAAGGACACTTAGATTTGTATGTCAAAGTAGGGCATTCATTTACTAAATATTCTAAAATAATAGTCTGCACACTATGACTTGCAGGGCACCCAGTCAAAAGCTTAATTGTGTATAATATATACACAATTAAGCTTTTGATCTGCTACTTTCAAAAGCAGCAGATCTACCAGCTCAAAACGCTTTGCGCCGCGTTTCGAGCTTGCAGATCTACTTTTTATGCTCTTGTGTGTGACGCTGTACTAGTATGATCAAGCAGGAAAAAAACAAAGTTAAAATATGGAGATAAGAGGTTTCTGCTCGACAAAGATATGACGATCATAATTAGAGTTTGTTTACAGAGACATTTGTGCTCCAGTCTGAGGTTCAGGATGGACCATAATACGTGTTGCGTTCCCGGATTGAATGGGTTAACAGAAGACGTTTAGCACAACTCACCTTGTAGGATCGAATGGTGTGGCTATATCGCCATCGAGCAAAACAGTGACAGCACCACAGGCAGCTTTTGCAAACTAAGGAGATCATAGAGTGTCAAAAGGAAGAGGCAGGGGAAAACATCAGAATGTAATCTATGCATTGTATAGACTTTTGGAAATGTCTTAACATGGCAGTCTATATTGTAAGAACATTTATCAGATATGGATTCTAGCCTTTGGGAGGCAGTACATATGTTTAACCCATTAAAACCGGGAACGCATCTGTGTAACCACTTTAACCATTATTTTATTATTCTTTGGCTATTCAAAAATAGCAGATCTACAAGCTTGTGTGCCACGCTACAAGCTTATAGATCTGCTATAAAAAAATATATATCGTGAAAATTTGTGCAAATCTTTGAACATATATATTTCTTAAAGTGATAATTTTTAATTCAAATCTTTGCTTCTGGGGGATTCTACAAATGTGTTCTAAAGTTTTTTATTTTTTGGGCGGTGCAACCGCCCCTATATGTGAGGTTTGGACATCGACATTCGCTGCACTGTGATTGGCCACCATTGTACCCCCCTAGCCCTACACATTCAATGCAAATCACTGGCCACCATTGTACCCCCCTAACCCTGCACCGTGATTGGCCACCATTGTACACCCCTAACCCCTACACATTCAATGCAAATCTATTGGCTGACTCTATTCAGGACTGTGATTGGCTAGTGAAACACATGACACATGTGCATAGCCCTATAAATAGGACTATGCACTTAAAAAAAACACATTTATGTTTTCTTTTACGAGCTTGTAGAAAAAAAACACATTTATGGTTTTTGGGCGGTGAAACTGCCCCTATAAGTGAGGTTTGGACCCCCCCACCCATTGCACCAACCCTGCGCTGTGATTGGCCACCAGTGTACCCCCCCTAACCCTGCACCGTGATTGGCCAATCACAGTCTATTCAGGACTGTGATTGGCTAGTGAAACATGTGCATAGCCCTATAAATAGGACTATGCACTTTAAAAAAACACATTTATGTTTTTTTTTAAGTTAGGGGTGTACAATGGTTGGTCCACAATATTACTTTTCTTTAAGTGAACTTCCATCACTGATGACCACTGTGACCACACCGCCCACTTCACACTGGGTATGATTATTTTTTTACTTTTTTAAATGTTGCTATAATCAGTGGTTCTCACACTTTTTCATGTCAAGGACCACCCAAAATGATATGTATTTAGCCGCGGACCCCCATCTCAAAATATGTTGTTCCAGGGGGGGAACAAAAATGATGAAAAAGTGTCGAGAAAGTGTTGAGAAAGTAACAAGTATACAGTCTCTTCCTAGACCAGGCTGCACCTGGTAAAAATAGCAGATCTACAAGCTCTTACCACGCTATTAGCTTGTAGATCTGCTATTTTTGAATAGGAAAAACAATCAAAAAATGACACACAGGTGGTTTCCCGGTCTTAATGGGTTAAGTCTTGTTAGGTACTTACTCCAGCAGAGGCTTTGTTCCAGAATGAATGCTTAGCGTTGTTAGGGCAATCTTGGTCGCCCCAGGCTGGACACCCAGTGGTCAATGTTTCTATAGGAAAACAGAGAATAGAGGGTTGGCGAAAGGGCCTTTCTGTGTGGAGTTTGCATGTTCTCCCTGTGTCTCTCAGGGTAGTTAATACCCTCACTAAAACATGCAGTAATCCTGGTCGCTATACCGCCTCCCCCATGACAGCCGGGGCGTCTGATGGAGGGGAAAGGAACTGGTTGGAATAACGTGTTCCTTCCACGCGCTACGTCCTACCGGACAAACTCTCCCCTGTCAGGTGACAAGAAGGTCAGTTGGCTGTCATGCATTGAAGGAGGCATGAGCTCGGCCCTGGCCTCCCTAGGCTGGTGAGGGGAGTATAGCGCCCAGGATCACTTAGAAAATTGGCACCGGGTGAAAAATAAGGGTTACAAAATCGTGGGATAAAAATATAGGAAAAAAAAGGGGGGAAAAAAGGAAAACAGAGATAGAAATAAAGAAAACAATGTATAATTCAGTTGATAATCAGTAACCATTGGTCAGTAACCATCAGTAACCATTGGTCAAGAAATTAGGAATATTCTCAACAAATAATAACCTTTGACAAATGTGTCAATGATGTTAAATCACAAATTTACAAATATAAATATTAGTACATTTCTTTACTTTCCTTTCCTTTACTCTTGCCTAGAGTTGTTCTTGGCAACTGACTTTCACATATGATCATATTGTATGCCAATTTATGGTATTATTAAACCACACAGTATCAGACCAGTAGGGAATAGGCCTTTGACCACCGACCATTATTTAGAAGACTTGCGATGTTTATCACATCATTTGTTATAACAGTAAAACTCCAGAGTCTTACCAGTGCTGCCTTTCTTTCCACACCAGGTCAGATCAGACACCTCATCCAGCACAGAGCCCAGGAGAGTGTCTTCCAGAGTTAAACAGTTTGTCTTCTTGGCGATTTCACGGACAGAAGCCTTTGTTTTACTCCAGAACATCATCTAAGCCAGAAACAGAGAATGAACACACTTGAACACAGGAGGCATTTCTTAAATGCAATTAAAACACTTATATACTTTCCCCAAGGGCTCTATACTAGGACCCCTTCTGTTTCCGCTGTACACTAATGTCTTCACCTAAAATAGCAGATCTGCAAGTTCACAGCGTGTCAAGTTGCGTCATGTTGCGTCATGTTGTGAGCTTGTAGATCTGCTATTTTTTTGCAGAATGTTAGCCCCACAATAGGGATGCTGTGGTTAAAGTTTAAAGGAACAAAAATAGGGCTCACAACTCACTTTGATGCTCCAAGGTTTATTCAAACAAACAGCAGATACGACGTTTCGACCCTTTCGGTCTTTTTCAAGTATATGACATATGGCATTGTGAGCTTGTAGATCGGCTATTTTCAAATGGCCGAAATGTATATAGGGCTGAAGTGGTTAATGTACGTTTTGTAATAATAATCAAAATCTACAAAGTAACTAGTAACTGAAGTTTTCAAATAATTGTAGTGGAGTAAAAGTACAATATTTGCCTCTGAGATGTAGTGGAGTAGAAGTAAAAGTACTGCAAATTGGAAATACTCAACAAAAAAAATGACCTCAAAATTGTACAGTACTTGAGTACATGTACTTAGTTACGTTAAACCACTGTGTGTCTATGGTACATGCAGACAGGTTGGTAGATCCAAATGGAGGGCCATAAAGATCCAGGTGGAAGGTTAAAAGGACACCTTGCTGGTTTTTAGACTAAATCTTTTTGTTCTAGTTGTAGTTGTATAAATATATACATTTTGTAGATCTTATGGTTTGACTGACCGGACATTCGTGTCATCGAAAAATGACTTTGTGGACATTCAAGATTTGTATTTAAGTAGGCAAACCCCTGGTGTAGACAATCACTATGGTAATTTAATACTTTAACCATCTATCCGGTCACAAAGAGACAACACAGTCTCAAAGAGACCTCTCCCATTCTACAGTATACTTACCAGTGGTGGGAAAAGTACTCACATTTTGCACTTAAGTAAAAGTATCAATACTGCCATGTAGAAGTAGGCCTACTCTGTTACAAGTGAAAGTCGAGTATTCAAAATGTACTTGAGTAAAAATACAAAAGTATTCGCATTAAAATATAGTACTGAAAGTAAAAGTATTCAGTTTGCAGAATGTCCCATTTTACAAGTTTCCAAATGTATGATTGAAAATGTTTGAAAATAGCAGATCTACAAGCTCACAACATGTAGCTAATCGACGCGTTGTGAGCTTGTAGATCTGCTATTTTCAAATTGCCTAAGTATGCATGGGGCTGAATTGGTTAATGTATGTTTTGTAATGATAATAAAAAAATAAGTTACTAGTAACTAATAACTAGTAACTAAAGTGGAGTAAAAGCTTTCCTCAGATGTAGTGGAGTAGAAGTAAAAGTATTGAAAATTGGAAATACTCCAGTAAAGTAAAATGATAGCCTCAAAATTGTACATAAGTACAGTACTTAAGTAAAAGTACTTAGTTACTTTACACCACTGATACTTACTCTGTTGCATGCAGCATCGAAGGGCTCTGCAGTGAAGAGATCCTCATAGTGTTTCATCTCAACGTTACATGGATCCTTGCCCACATAGGCGCTCTCAAATTTCTTCCATATCTCTTCACAGTCATTACTGAGGAGGGGGATCAATGGGAAAGTTTAGCTGACTAACTCATGGTTGCAAAGACAGCAAGTTGGTTTCAGGCTCTGCACCAGAGTTTGAGTTCGCTTGAAATGTTCATAGCGCGGCACTCGGTGCCGCCTGGAACCCCCCTCCAAGGACCCCTGGGAAACATGAAAACGAACGCTCTACACCACTTCCTTTGCAGGAAGTGTGCTTCACTCCTGTCACTGTGTTAACAGACATAAATACATAGACGACACACTGGCCACTGTTACCCATATTAAGACGGGCAGCTTGTCATTAACTCGTTGTATAGATAAATACAGTATCTGTGACTAAACCTTTTTTTCTGTTTTATAATCATTAATTTGTTTAACCCATTAATACCGGGAAAGCATAGACGTGTCATTTTAGATTTTAGAAAATAGCAGATTTACCACCTCACATGCAAGCTTGTACATGTGCTATTTTGGAACACTTAAGCAAAATCTTGAAAGTGTTTGAAAATGTAAGAATATCACCCATATTACCTGATGTGACAATAAATATTGATTTGATTTGATTTCACCTGCAGCGCACGGCCTCTACTGAAATCTCTTTAGAAGCACTCTTAATCATACAATTGCTATACATACACTCAGATTCAGTCAGCAGGTTGAACTCACTGTTTCGATCACTTTTCCTTTTATGATGCAGAAGAGACTTAAGTAGCTAATTGTGATGCCGCAGTGATGGGGTGTTAATGTAGTGCTATTGATCCCTGCATAAAACCTGCTAAATAACTAATAAATAACTACACAAAATAACAACAGTACTGTCAGATCAAAAAGAATACTCCACTATAGCCTGAAAATGAGAACAGAAGTGATAGAACAGTTTACCTTCGTCTTCCTGTGAACTCCTTGCATTTGGCAAGAAATCGACGCTTGATTTGATGCTTGAAGAGATGATGCAGTCCAACACCGAGGGCGATGCTGATGCTCGCAACAATAACTAGCACTGAGAGACCAACCCATAGCTTCTTGTTCATCTTTAAATGTTACGTGAAATGTTTTCTCAAAACAAACGCTTGTTCCTTGCTGTGAGTGTGAGAACTCTGGAGTCAAGTGGATGTGGGTTTTATTTGCTACCAAGTGAGGCGGGCCAATCACCTTCTGTGTGAACACTCCCCAGTATAGGAAGTAGGCCTGTACAGTATCTCTCTGCTGTCGGATAGAACCTATATTTATTCATATTTTCTAAAGAGTGGATGTCTACATTTTAGTTATTGAAAAGAAAATGCCCTTGTACGTTTCAATAATACTTTTAAAAGCATGTACTTTTCAGTACTTAAGCATTTTTAAAAGCAAGTGCTCCAGTTTTTTGACACAAGCACATATTTGACAGAGCAATGTTCACTAGTAGCTGAGTAGTATTTGACCAGGAGTATTTTTTACTTTTATTCAAGTACTATGGCTGAGTACTTTGTCCACCACTGGTCATAGGTTAACTTTCAGTCCCATGTGTTGTACAACCAGCTTCGTGGAACTTCACTCCCTCTGCTGGTGAGAAGTTGAGGTCCATTTCTTAAATTTCTCCTTAATGCTTTTTTATTGATTGATTGATTGATTGAATACTTTATTTGGAAATACATGGAAACAGTACACGGAAGTACAATTCACAATACAAGGTCCTCTAAAATGAATCGCTCATAAAAGCTCAGTGGCTTATTTAAAATGAGATCCCCACGCACTCAAATCATGATGACATTTAAGAAGACACAGACAGATATACACTACTATGCAGAACGTCATACAGTCAGCTTACAGGTTACTGGTTTGGGGGAAAAAAATAAATATGTACAATAAACAGTTCAAGGAGGGAGGGGGGGTAGGTTAAGACTGCCCCACAAACAAATGAGTAATTAACACAGGATTGACCCTAGCAG
Organism: Gymnoscopelus braueri; assembly: GCF_963280865.1. Lineage (NCBI taxonomy): Eukaryota > Metazoa > Chordata > Actinopteri > Myctophiformes > Myctophidae > Gymnoscopelus > Gymnoscopelus braueri. Next base: position 5,083,103 of record NC_137623.1, read on the forward strand.
CATATCAATGGTACACGTGTGTTGTTACCTGTTTATTAAGCTACTCCTATTTTTCAACCACATCTAATGAGACAAGACATCAGTTGAATGAGTTTGGGAACAGACCTCATGAGTCAAAAGACATAGTAAACAACACATTATTTTTGATGGGAAAATAAATTGCAACATCTGAAGAAAGGGAACTTGGAAGGACACTTTCTGACAAACCATAAATCATTTGACCTTTCCAGCAGACCCTGGGAAAGCTGAGAAAAGGGAACTGAAATCTCAACCACATGTATTTGTGTACCATACATGGAACTGAATAGAGCTCTCTCATCATTATTCTACTGTAAGTATTTGTCTGATCAGCAAGAACTGAAGTGATGGTGAAGAAAGAAAACTAGGAAAGACACGTGTGGACAAACCACACGTCATTTGACTAGACATTTCCAGCAGACAGAGAACTGAGAAAAATTAATAAACTAAGAACAAAACACATTTGTGACCTGAGTGCTAATTCAAGAAGGTTTGAACAGAAGTTCCCCCTCTGGGCCCCAACAGTTTCATTGTGGGCATGAGATCTATTTAGCCACTGCCTTTTCATCTTATTATAAACCCGTAATTCAAATAATGCAAAGAGAATAAGTCAATAGTTGAATATGTATAATTATGAAACTCTCATCTGTGTGAACACTCCAGTGTAGGAAGTACACAGGAAGTACAGTATATCTCTGCTGTCGGATAGAACCTATATTTATTCATATTTTCCAAAGAGGGGACGTCTATATTTTAGTTATTGAAAAGAAAATGCCCTTGTACGTTTCAATATTACTTTTAAAAGCATTTTCAGTACTTAAGCATTTTTAAAAGTAAGTGGTCCAGTTTTTTGACACAAGCACATATTTGACAGAGCAATGTTCACTCGTAGCTGAGTAGTATTTGACCAGGAGTATTTTTACTTTTATTCAAGTACTATGGCTGAGTACTTTGTCCACCACTAGTCATAGGTTAACTTTCAGTCCCATGTGTTGTACAACCAGCTTCGTGGAACTTGACTCCCTCTGCTGGTGAGAAGTTGAGGTCCATTTCTTAAATTTCTCCTTAATGCTTTTTTATTGATTGATTGATTGATTGAATACTTTATTCAGTATGTACAAAATTCCGCCGCCCGCCTGCTCACCAGGACCCGATCCAGAGACCACATCACTCCTGTCCTCCGTGACCTTCATTGGCTCCCAGTCAAACATCGAATTGACTTCAAGATACTCATCACCACCTACAAAGCCGTCAACAACCAGGCCCCCCACTACATCTCTGTACTCATCAAACGCCATGCCCCCTCCCGCTCCCTCAGGTCGGGTGATGACAACATCCTGGACACCCTCTGGACAAATAAACGAACCTGGGGTGACAGGGCCTTCTCTGCGGCTGCCCCCAAACTGTGGAACTCACTCCCAGCTCACATCAGAGCTGCTCCCACCCTCACCATGTTTAAAACCACACTCAAAACCCACCTTTTCAGAATCGCATTCCCTACATAAAACCCCAACCCCTGCCCCTCCTTTTTATTGTACTTTTCTTTTATAGATTTTAATCCTTTTTAACTAGTCAATTCTAATAAAGTTGTTATTTTCCTGCTATGTAAAGCGACTTTGAGTATTTAGAAAAGCGCTATATAAATCGTATGTATTATTATTATTATTATTTATTTGGAAATACATGGAAACAGTACACGGAAGTACAATTCACAATACAAGGTCCTCTAAAATGAATCGCTCATAAAAGCACTAAAATCATGATGACATTTTAAAAAACACATACAGATATACACTACTATGTAGAACGTCATACAGTCAGCTTACAGGTTACTAGTTTAAATAAAAATATATATATGTACAATAAACAGTTCAAGGAGGGAGGTTGAGGTTTGAGGGGTCATTTTGGAATTGCAGCCTCCTGAAGGTGTTTCTTTAGGGCAGTTTTGAAAGTGAGTAGGGTTTTACACTCCTTTACTCCTTTTGGTAGGGCATTCCACATTTTTGCTGCATAGCATGAGACCGAGTTCATTCCATTTGTTGTGCCAAATCTGGGTTGAACATGATCCGTGGAGCTGTCTCTGGTGTTGTGATCGTGGACTTCATTTACTCATTTGAAATATTTAGACCAGGCCCATTGTAAGTTGCTGTACTCTGTCCTCAACTCTGAGCCATGATCCAACCCTAGCAAAATGAGCAGGGGTTAGATGGGTTGTGTGTTTGAGGCCAAGAAGTAGCCTTACTAGTTTGTTTTGGGATGTTTGGGAGCCTTATTTTTAAGGCCTTGGTGGTGTTGTGATACCATGAGGAGCATGCATGATCGAAATGACCTTATATGAGGGCCTTTGAGAACTGAATAAATTAAAAAAAAAATAATAATAATAATAAGGTCACCAATCAGCCAAAAAGGCTATACAATAAAGCAGCAATCTCTCTTGACCTTTTAAACAAAACATTTTCAACAGGAAGTCAACACAACCTGAGTAATATGTAATATGTACTATTTTTTTTGTAATATGGTATAATATTACTGTTTTGGCAGAGTAATACCTTACACTACTCGTTACTGGGTATAATAATAATATCACAGTAATATATATCAAAAGTATCTTGTTACTGCCCAACACTGATAATGAATTAGTTCTCTCCAGGTTCTCTTCTTGCTAAGACACACACACACACACGCACACACACACACACACACACACACACACACACACACACACACACACACACACACACACACACACACACACACACACACACAGAGAGAGACAGAGTGTAGAGGGGTTTCCTCTGACTGGCTGATGACGTGCGCACTGAACCGGATGACGTACGCGGATGTGATTGGTCCACACACGGCAGAGCGCAGTGAGTGAACGGGGCCTACAGTGGAGCAGCATCACGGGGCCCGGGCAGCGCGAGCTGTGTGACAGTAGAACGTCAGAGCTCACTTTAAGAGAACAAAGTTCAAACACATTTTCTCGGACATAAAAAAATGTAGGCATCTTCTAAAACGGCACGAATTGACTGGGATAACCGTGCGTGTTTTTTTGAGCGGCGTTTGTTGTGTGTTTTTTGTTCCTCGGGAACGGGACGTTGTTCCCGGAGTTGACTTGGAACTCCCCGACGGCTAAGGAGAAAGAAAAGCCGCCTGGCCGGGGAGGGGATGCTAACCAGGCTAACGGGGCTAGCCGCCGCCGCTCGCGCCGCCGCGACCTACTAGAAGGCTCTGGACTAGCCTAGACGCGGGCGCTCGCGCCGCTAGGTACCGTAGTCTAGGTACCGTAGTAGGTACCGTAGTCCTACTCCTGTCGGTACTGTAGTTTGTTGTTGTTTCTACTGGGTCCAGAGACTATAATAATCCCACTTCCTTGTCACTGAGGCTCTGCTATGATGATGGAGCGCGTGAGGAACAAGTTGATGTTGTTCTGGAGCTGCTGTTCTTCTTCTTCACCTCAGCCCGTCATCGTCGTGTGGATCTATGGATCTATTAACTGACTGATACTTGAGGATCTATTGATTACTGACTTGAGGCGTTTCTTTAGCTGTTTAGTAAAAAGTGAAGGGTGTTGGTTCAGGCCTTATTATTGTGTTTGGACCCTGGTGTTCGGCATGGAATGGAATGCGACTGTCTGAGGAGAAGGTGGTCTACACACATGCTAGCTATAGCTAGCTAGCCACATTCACCTAGCATTCCTGCTATAAATCTGGGAGGGATGTTGTCCTCCAGACCTGGAACAACAGATTGATTATCGACTGACTGTAACAGCGACGACCTGAGTGGGATCATTGATTCATTGAGACTTTGTTCGGCGGCCGTCGTCGCCGCTGCTACCACCATGTTCTGACGGATCGTCACCCGGGATAACACACAGCATAGCTGCCCTGCTGATGGTTGGTGGGTGGTGGTGGTGATGCTAATGCTAGGCTAGTCGGTGGGCTAGCTGGCTGCCTGTGGAATATATACCGTTAGCCTAGCCTGCTGCTACGGCTAGCCTAATGTTTTGTTTTAGCCACCGTGCAACGAGGAGCGCGGAGCTTTCACTAAAAATAACCACAGCGTGGTAAAACGAGGATATTTACGAAAGAAAACGTGTGTAAATATATCAAATCTTGTTGATATTTCATTTAGATTAAGATGCCTAATTCGGAGGTGCTTCGTGAGGGTCGGGGCAGAAGCCCCTCTGCCCAGCAGAGAGCCTCCGCCAGGACAGCCGGGACCGGGCAGGACCGGCGCAGCAAGCCGGCCAGCAGCGCTGCTGCTGCTGCTGCTGCTGCCCAGCGTGAGGAGAGGCACCGGGACAAGAGGCGCGTCTCCGCGTCCCGGAGGAAGAAACACAGACCGGGGACGAGAGGAGGAGGAGGAGGGAGAGAGTCGTGGCAGCACGCCGATGGCCATGAAGGCAAAGGCGCCTTCCACAGAGAGGGTGAACTTCGGACCCTGGTGGAGTACGACGACGTGAGCTCCCAGTCGGAGGGCTTCTCGGGGAGCCCCTCTCCCAAAGTGGACCCGCACCACCATCACCACCACCACCACGCGCACGACAGGTTGTCGGCGGAGCGCCTCAGCGAGGCGGACCCGGCCGAGTACAACGGACCAGCGACCCCCCCGGACAGGAGAAAGCGCCACAGAGCCCGGGACGTCGTTCACCCACCACCTCCCGCCGCCGCCACCACCAAGGATGAGCAGAAACCAACCAGGGGACCATCGGAGAGGAGCAGCAGCAGGCAGGAGAAGGAGCCGGGCAGCAGGCGAAAGGACCGCCCGAGCCGGGAGAGAGACCCGAAAGCATCAGCAGCAGCAGCCCGTGGTGGAGGTGGCGTAAACGTGGCTAAAAACAACCGGGAGACCACGACGAGGAGCAGTGACCGAAACGGGAAGAGGACGTCTGCGTCGTCTCAGCAGGCCCCCCCGGTGGTGTCTGCGGATAAGACGGACAAGAAGGACTCCGCCAGACGGCACAAAAGCAAAACGAGATCCGAGAGACCCGACAAGGAGCCCCCGTCCGCGTACAGGGACGCTCCACAGTCCTACCGAGAAGACCGCGAAGACCCGGTCCCCAGGGCGCACCGGAGGAGTCCCGGGCTCAAAGGAGAAAGTCCCTACGGGACTGGGACGTCGTCACACCCGTTTGGCTACCAGTCTCCCGGCGGTAGCAGTTACAACCAGCTGATCTCCAGGAGAACGAGCCCTCCTACCTTCGGGAACAAAGACAGACAGAGACAGTCGTCGCCGCCGCCTAGTTCCACGTACTACGGCCGGGACACCGAGCTGTACGGCGGAGGAGGAGGAGGAGGAGCCTACGGCGCTTCGAAGTCGCCCAGCTCGTATTCGGGCAACAAGCGGAAACGTTCCCCCGCGGGGAGCCCGGCCACCTGGCGCAGGTCCCCCAGCTACGGCAAACACAGCCCGTTCGAACAGGGGGAGCTCGGTGGAAGTCCCTACGGGAACCGCAGGCGATCGCGAAGCCCGTACAGGAAGTCGCTGAGCCCGAGTCCAGATGTCAGGTGAGATATTTATGACTTATAGGAGGACCTGTGTTCTTCTAGAACGGTGGTTTTCAACCAGTGGTCCAGGCTTGAGGGGGTTCCAGGTGGTCCCCTGCTTAAATGATGGAGAGTTGGTAACCAAATGGACCATTATATAGATCTTTAACTCTTGGGAGTGTAAAATGAAACCAAATGGACCCTCACGGGTCCATTTGGTTTCATTTGACACTCTCAAGAGTTACATTATTGTTAACCCATTAAGACCTGAGAAGATTCTAGAAATGTCTTCTAAATCCTAACAATTTTTTGAAAGAAAAATCCACATTTTTTTTCCTCGATTTTTCAAAAATAGCAGATCTACAAGCTCATAGCGCGGCACTCGGTGCCGCGCTATGAGCTTGTATATCTGCTATTTTTGAATAGCCAAAGAAATCTAAAGTGACACAGATGCGTTCCAGGTATTAATGGGTTAAACATCTGCATTACTTACTTAAGAACTGTTATTTTGATCAACGTTTGCCTGTTGTCTCTCCTAATGGTACCAACATCAATACAGCATGGATGGAATTGTGGGACAAAACCTTATCCAATAATAGAGGTTAAACGGTGGTTCCGTGGCTCAAATGCCGAATAAATAATGGACCTTTTGATATGAAAAGGGTTGAAAACCACTGTTCTCGAATCAATCACTCACTCACTTCACTATGTGTTTGTTTGGTTGAATCTGCACAGCTTCCAACATGGCTGTTAAAAGGTGATGAAATCCAGAAAGCCAGTTTCGTTTTCTTTTTCCACCCTCCCCACTGATGGAAAAAAAGAGAAAAAGGAATGAATTGGGTGTTACTGTTGACAGAGCAGCAGTAGAGAGACTACTATCACCCCACTACACAACTGATAACATAGTTATACTAGTACAACACTGTGAAACACCTACTTTATTAACTACACTACTCCATTTTCAATCCTGACCAAATAAAGGGAATTGCGATTCAGGCTAGTGCCTGAAACATCAGCAGTTTGCTCAATATTTGGTGATGCAATGCCTGCTATTATTGCCTAGTGTCTGCTATCCCAAACAACGCCTCGATATCCACACCTAAAGAAACGTTTCTGGTCACTTTTTAATGGTTTGTTTGATACGTGTCAATTTCACTTTCATGTTCAGAGTAGTACTATGGCCTTCACTGACTATGGTAGTATTCATTTGTCAAATATTGACACTAGATATCTAACAGATGTATTACACTAGCTCAATAAAGAACCTCTCACTCCGCTATACAGCTCCGAGATGAGGTTCTAGGTGGTTACCTTCCAGAATCGGGTGAACGTCCGCCAAGGCTCCGCTGTTTACCCTTTTGTATATGTTGTATCCCAAAACTAATGGTAGATTCCAAGCCGCACGGATGTTTAAAGTTTGGAACGGAGCATAATATTTTAGGTCCGAAGCGAAACTACCCGTTTAAATCGCTTATTTAGTCAGCCTGTGGCCATGTTTCCCATTGTAGCCAAACCGGGAGCAGTACTGGCAGCGGACGTAGGGGGTTTTTCCGGGTTGAATGGGAAACATGGCCACAGACTGACTAAATAAGCGATTTAAACGGGTAGTTTCGCTTCGGACCTAAAATATTATGCTCCGTTCCAAACTTTAAACATCCGTGCGGCTTGGAATCTACCATTAGTTTTGGGATACTACAACATATACAAAAGGGTAAACAGCGGAGCCTTGGTGGACGTTCACCCGATTCTGGAAGGTAACGACATAGAACCTCATCTCGGAGCTGTATAGCGGAGTGAGAGGTTCTTTATTGAGCTAGTATTACACATGCAAGTGTAATATAAATCATACTGAATGCTCAAAACTATCATGATACATGTACCAAACATGAAAACTAAACTTATGTATTTTATTCCAATTCCAGGCGTTCTGCCAGGTCGCGCAGCAGAAGTCCATACTCGTCCGTCGCGAGGCACTCGCGCTCGCACAGCCGCCACCGGCACTCGTCGCGCTCGCGGAGCCGCCCCTCCAGCCTGTCGCCCAGCACCATCACGTTCAAGAACAGCCTCGCCGCCGAGCTCAGCAAGCAGAGCAAGCAGAAGAAGGCCAAGGCGCTCGCCGAGGCGCTCGCCCGGGCCAAGAGCTCCGGCACCAGCAACGCCTCCACGCCCACCAAGGCGGGCTCTCTGTCCTCCTCGGCCCACCCCCACCAGCACCAGCCCAGTCCCAAGTCCAACCACCACCACCACGCGGCCAGGAAGGGGGGCCGTCCGCCGTCTCCTCCGCCGCATCCTCCTCCTCCTCCTCCGCAGCCCACGGAGAAGGGTCCCAGGACCCCTCCCACGTCCAGCCAGCCTCAGTCCCCCGCTGACAGCAAGGTGTCCAAGAGGACGGCCGCCGCGGAGCACCACCACCAGCCCAGCAGCCGGGACAGGGATGGAGGAAAGGGGAAGGAGGACTCCGTCGTCAGTCGGGACAAGAGGAAAGCGCCGCCGGCACCGGGACCGGTCAAAGTCAAGGAGCGATCGACTGGCCCCACCGTCACCTCCATCATGTCCACTCTCCCGCTGCCGCAGAATGTCTTCGAGCACATGGACAGAGGGGAAAGGTATTCTGCCCTGCCAAGCTAAAGTGCAGTAACTACGTTTTTGGACACACCGACTTATTTGTGTATCCCAAAGGTCAAAGTAGCCTTCGTGATTTTCGTTGGATAAACAATTACCTCAAGAACAGATGTACAATTAGTGTAATATCACTTATATGCCGATATCTCATTTGGCCGACCAGTTGAATCACTTTTAAACCCATTTTTCAATGATTTTCTTTTTCGTAGTCACTGCACTTTACCTTGGCAGGGCAGTTTAATTGGCGTCCATGATAGGCCGGTCAGAATTATTACATAATCGTGTATATTCGCAAATTATTTGAGATGATCGCAGTTAAAGGGATACTTCACTTTCGGGCCGGGGACACATTTAAAAAAAATATTAAAAATAAATGAAAAAAGTTATGGAAAATTCATGGCCCCCTCACACATTAGTAGGACACTGCGTGTCGTGAGGGGGCCATGAATTTTCCATAACTTTTTTCATTTATTTTTAATATTTTTTTTAAATGTGTCCCCGGCCCGAAAGTGAAGTATCCCTTTAATTTTGCATAATCGTCACAATCGTTTCCATGTTGAAAAATGTTCACACATTTTCAAATATATAAAAAAAAAAAGCAGAAATAGCTGATCTACAAGCTTACAACGCGTGATCAGCTATTTCTGCTTTTTTTTTTAAAATAATAATAATAGTCATAATTGTTTCTATGTTGAAACATTTTCACACATTTTCAAATATTAAAAAATAGCAGAAATAGCTATTTCTGCAATTTTTTTACATTATTAAATGTCAATTTATTTGCCATATCTGCTCTTTGCAATTTTTGATTACGAAGCCTAAAATGCAAACAGAAATAAACATTGTATTCATATGTTCAATGCCAAACACACAATTAATTTGCTAATCGCAATTATTCGAGTGACAATTAATCGTCAACTTAAATTTGTAATTGCGACAGCCCTACGTCCGATTGTGTCGGTGTCTTTTGATGTCGTCATAATGAATCGGGACTCATTTCTTTTTTTCCCCTCCATTGTTTTCATAATATCAGCCTCAGGGACACCCTGTCCTTGCTCTCAGGGAAGAAGAGGCCAGAGCGGAAGGTCCGCCAGCTCCTGTCCGACCTGCCTCTGCCCCCCGAGCTTCCTGGCGGGCTGACGGCGTCCCCTTGCAGTCCGCCCGACGACAAAAAGGCACAGGCACTCCGCCGCAGGCCCAAGTATGTTTTTGGACTCTGCTTGTGTTGTGTCGTTTTACTTATGTTGTATTGATCTGAGCTGTCTATGATTGTCAAGCCTGATTTAACCCATTCAATCCGGGAACGCATCTGTGCCACTTTAGATGTCTTTGGGCTATTCAAAAAATAGCAGATCTACAAGCTCATAGAGCTCTGCTATTTTTGAAAAATCGTAAAAATGTGTGCACATCTTTGAATATATATTCTACAAATGTCTTCTAAATAAATTGTCTAAACTTATGTTGCTATATATCAGTGATGCTCCAACTTTTCCATGTCAAGGACCCCCAAAATGATATGTATTTGGCCGCTGACCCCCATCTCAAAATATGTTGTTCCAGGGACCCCCAGAAACAAAGATTTGAGTTAAAAATGTTCGCTTTAAAAGAATATATATTCAAAGATTTGCAAAAATGTTCACGATAAAAAAATAAAATAAACAGATCTACAAGATTGTAGCGCGGCACTCATGCAACACTATGAGCTTGTAGATCTGCTATTTTTTAATAGCCAAAGTATACCCCCTCGGAAGCACAGATCAGAGTTAAAAATGTTCGCTTACAAACATATTCAAAGATTTGCAAAAATGTGCAGATCTACAAGCTCATAGTGTAGCACTTGGTGCCACGCTATGAGCTTGTAGATCTGCTATTTTTGAATAGCAACAGAAATCTAAAATGATACACATGAGTTCGGTCTTAAACTTTGGGTTTGTCACCGATGCCGGAAATAACAGATTTTCAAGCTAACGACGCGTTGTGTTGCATTGTTGGTGACAAGGTATATATCAGGCTCAAGTGTTTCTGTGCTATGTTGAGTTTTAATCTCTAATCCCCAGAATCTGTGGTCCGCGGTTCGGCGAGATCAAGGAGACGGAGATCGACTGGGGCAAGCGCTGCGTGGACAAGTTCGAGATCATCGGCATCACGGGAGAGGGAACCTACGGCCAGGTGTACAAGGCTAAAGACAAGGACACCGGTTAGTGGTTCACTGGACAGTGGGGGGAGTAGACATTTTGTTGTTTGTTGCCCTTGAGCCAAAGTGGGGAAACCGTACGTGATAAGTAGATTACATGGATTAAAGATCTCAAGTCGCCACGACTGGTTTCAGTCTTATGGAGATCTATAGAAGCCAGCGTGTCTTCTATGGCTGTGGTTCTCAACCTATTCAGGCCGTGACCCCCAAAATAATCATATTTGAACTGGGGACCCGCCTCAAAATAATCATATTTGAACTGGGGACCCCCCCAAAATAATCATACTTGAACTGGGGACCCCCCCAAAATAATCATATTTGAACTGGGGACCCCCCCAAAATAATCATATTTGAACTGGGGACCCGCCTCAAAATAATCATATTTGAACTGGGGACCCCCCCAAAATAATCATACTTGAACTGGGGACCCCCCCAAAATAATCATATTTGAACTGGGGACCCCCCCAAAATAATCATATTTGAACTGGGGACCCCCCCAAAATAATCATATTTGAACTGGGGACCCGCCTCAAAATAATCATATTTGAACTGGGGACCCCCCCAAAATAATCATACTTGAACTGGGGACCCCCCCAAAATAATCATATTTGAACTGGGGACCCCCCCAAAATAATCATATTTGAACTGGGGACCCCCCCAAAATAATCATACTTGAACTGGGGACCCCCCCAAAATAATCATATTTGAACTGGGGACCCGCCTCAAAATAATCATATTTGAACTGGGGACCCCCCCAAAATAATCATATTTGAACTGGGGACCCCCCCAAAATAATCATATTTGAACTGGGGACCCCCACCCTTACAAGAATTGTAAGAGTTGAGTCATTACATTTAGTTACAACTAAACGCCAACTAAACTTACAACGCCTTGCGCTGCGAGGCGTTGTAAACTTGTAGATCTGCTATTTTCACAATATTTGCCTCTTTCTTATATTGTTTGACCATTTGGCCAATGTTTCACCAATTTTTATACTTTTGATGCAGCAAAAGTAATGCTCTTTTTTTTAGGTATTAGGAGGAAGGTCTTAAAAGTCCTTAAATTGTCACTTTACTGTACTATCTGGGGACCCCCCCCCCCCCCCCAAATCATGTCCCGACCCACAGGTTGAGACCCACAGGCTATTTCCGCTGAGCAACATGCTCCCATAGAACAGTGGTTTTCTAAGGGAGCATGTCGCTCAGCGGAAATAGCCGATCTACAATGTGACAAGGAGCTTTTAGATGGGCTATCTTCGGTTATTATTTTAAGATTAGACCATTTGAAGTGGTCAAACTAGTCTCGGATGTTTAAGAAAAGCAAAATGACTTTTTTTCTATGGATTAGTCACCCCATTGGAGACTTGAATTCATGGATATTTTTCCGTTATTGTCGCAGTCCTAAGCCAATAATTTAACTGATCAATAGAAAAAAAAGTCATTTTGGGGATGAACTATCCCATTAAGGTCTACCTAATCTAATTCAATTCAAACTATAATCAGTTACCCAGTCAGTCAGTCATCCGATCCTACAACTCAACCACACAGCAGGGCAGAGAGGGGTTAGGATGACCTGACTCAGATTGGAGACACATCATCATCCGTGGGATTTTATACAATGGGCCTAGAACAGGGATTTTCAACAGGGGGTCCGGGACCCCTAGGAGGTCCTCAGGGTTACTTTTCTTTTCTTTCTTTAACCACTTGAACCCTAGCACCCTATTCTGAGAAGAACTTTAGCCTAAAATAGCCGATCTACAAGCTCACAACGCCTCATGCTGCGAGGCGTTGTAAGCTTGTAGATTGGCTATTTTCGGCAAAGAGGCAAAAGGACCCCTTAGCTGAGGGAGTGATGAAGGAGGGACCCCCACTACAGATTGTATAAAATTGTGTTGCAGATTTACCTACGCCAATAATTTGATGACAAGCAGCGGTTCCGGTAGGAGACACATAGAGTCTCCTTTGTGTCTCCTATACCGGAACCGCTGCCTACCGGTTCCGCTGGTCATCAAATTATTGTCTTAGGAATGAGACAAAGACTAAACAATATCCATGAATTCAAGTCTCCATGGGGTGACTAATTGATAGGGAAAAAAAATGTAAAGCCTCAATCTGTGATCTCTTCACCTGGTTGGCAGTATGTAGAACAGCAGGAACAATATTACTAAAACATCATCATTGTGCATATTGTGTTAATTGTGTGTGTGTGTGTGTGTGTGTGTGTGCGCTCCTTTACTGTTTCACAAATCACACAGTAGGACGTGGTCATAAAAACATATGAGACCATTTAGACCGGGAAATAAGCTGTCATTTTTTTATTTGGCTATTCAAAAATAGCAGATCTACAAGCTCATAGCGAGCTTGTAGATCTGCTATTTTTGAAAAATTGTGAAAATGTTTGCAAATATTTTAATATATATATATATATTTTTTTAAAAGCAAACATTTGTAATTCAAATCTTTGCTTCTGGGGGATTCTACAAATATCTTCTAAATCCTAAGATTTTTCTGAAAAACTTATGTTGCTATAATATCAGTGGTTCTCAAACGTTTTCATGTCAAGGACCCCCAGAATTACATTTATTTGGCCGCGGACCCCCATATCAAAACCTTTTGTTCCAGTGACCCCCCCAGAAGCAAAGATAGCAGATCTACAAGCTCATTGCGTGGCACTTGGTGCCGTGCTATGAGATAAAATAATGGTTTAAGTGGGGTACACAGATGCGATCCAGGTTTTAATGGGTTAAATTGCTTTAATCCATGGGATTATACGACTTGACCCAAGTTCTTTCCCTTCCGTAGCTGAGATGGTGGCTTTGAAGAAGGTCCGCCTGGACAACGAGAAGGAGGGCTTCCCCATCACCGCCATCAGGGAGATCAAGATCTTGCGGCAGCTCAACCACAAGAGCATCATAAACATGAAGGAGATCGTTACCGACAAGGCGGACGCCCTGGACTTCAAGAATGACAAAGGTATGTTTTTATATTATTATGGGTAATAACAACAGCAGCACACTTTGGGCTCACATGACTTTGAGACCATGCTGTGGAAAGTTAACCCCATTAAGACCAGGAACCCATCTGTGTCATTTTAAGATTTCTTAGGCTATTCAAAAATAGCAGATCTACAAGCTCACCAAGTGCCGCTATGAGCTTGTAGATCTGCTATTTTTTGATAAATTGTGAGAATTTTTGCAAATATTTAGTTTGAATATATATATATTTTTTAAAGCAAACATTTGTTATTCAAATGTTTGCTTCTGGGCATTCTACAAATGTATTCTAAATCCTAGCAGTTTAACGGAAAGAAAAACGTATGTTGCCAGTGGTTCTCAAACATTTTTCATGTCAAGGACCACCTAAAATGATATGTATTTGGCCACCGAACCCATCTCAAAATATTTAGTTCTAGGGACCCCAGATATTTAGTTCTAGGGACCCCACAAAGATTTGAGTTACAAATGTTCGCCCTAATGGGTCTGTCTGGGTCTAATAACAGCATGGCTTGTCCTACTGAAGAGCCAGTATAACATGAACCACAAACCTTATCTGAAGGTAATACATCCAATACATAGAAATAGTCATCTAGGATCATAGCTAAACCAAGAACCTATCATCAGTCTAAACGGTATAATATCAACAAAATAAATAATCTGAACATTGAAACAAACTATACATAACATGCTATTCTAAATTACATGTAACCTTTGCATAAGCCTGCAAGGTGGTAAAGGCTAGGCGGGCAAGTGCTACGGGCTGAAGAGGTGAGTCTTCATATTACGGCCGAAGATGGGGAGTGAATCTGCAGTTCTAGAGTCTGGGACGTGTGGAGCGTTGTCCCCCCAGATGTATTAGGGAAGGTTCTGACTAGTGTTGATTTCGTTGACTAAAACCATGACGAAAAATGTTCGTCGACTACCTTTTTTTCATTGACGAAAACTAAATAAAAATGAAATAAAGACTAAGCTAGACTAAATATATTGACAATTTCGTCAACAAATAAAAACTAGACTAAAATGTCAGTGAGGGATCTAGTGGAGAAGAGATCCAGTAGAACTAAAAGACAAGTCATTTGATGTTTAGTTGCGCTCGGGTGTTGCACTCTGAAAATAGCAGATCTACAAGCTCACAACACGTCGCGCTGCGACGCGTTGTGGGCTTGTAGATCTGCTATTTTCAGCATGCACCAAGCACCAAGTGTAAAATCACCCATTATGACACCATCAAGGCACCGCCAAGATACATTTTAGCCGACTAAATCAACTGTAGATTTAGTCGACCATAATCTTATAAACCAGACAAAAACTAAAACATTTCAGATGACTAAAATATGACTAAAACTAAATGGAATTTTATTCAAAAGATTATGACTAAAACCAAATCAAAATTTGATGTCAAAATCAACACTGGTTCTGACGGCGTCCCTGTGTTGTTCCTTTCCCCACCCCCAGGTGCGTTCTACCTCGTGTTCGAGTACATGGACCATGACCTGATGGGGCTGCTGGAGTCCGGTCTGGTCCACTTCAACGAGAGCCACATCAAGTCCTTCATGAGACAGCTGCTGGAGGGCCTGGACTACTGCCACAAGAAGAACTTCCTGCACAGGGACATCAAGTGCTCCAACATCCTGCTCAACAACAAGTGAGTTCTTTGGGGATAGCTGTCGCCACAACTCATTTCAGCTGGCTGACTTCTATGGAAGCGTGTCACTCACCGAAAATAGGCAAATCTACAAGTTTACAATGCGTCTGCGACGCATTGTAAACTTGTAGATGGCCTATTTTTGCTTATTAGTTATGTTAACACATTTTGACTGCCAGAGGTTAATCTCATAATGTACTCACCAGTGCCAACGTGTTATTGTTGTTTTTTTTGTTTTTTTCATGTCGCCATAGATCTTGTTAAAATCCTTAAGATTGAGCCGTACACGGTCTGTTTACATCGGCGACATCTCACTGTATCTCCCAGTGAAAACCGCATGTCAAACGGATCTCCATGATTGTAGTTAGAGCGGATTACGTTAAACAGTGATATGCGAGGAGAAAAAACTACAGGAAGAGAATTGAGTTTCAGTTTCGTCTGTAGAACGAGGGCGGACGTGATCGTCAAAACCGGATCCCAAATAATTCTGTTTCCGGTCATCAAACCGGAAACGGAAGTGAATCAAAAAAATTCCGAAAGTGCACCTGGAAAATTTTCAACGCGAATCGGCGGTTCGCGTAGATCTACGCGACTGGCACGCTGCGGCTTTAAATAGGTTCGCGTGTCAACACATTGGCTGCCAAAAACGCAGATCTGCGTTCTATTTTTAATAAATACGTGGGCTGCCAAGAACGCAGATCTGCGTTCTATTAAAAAAAAAAAAAAAGACCAAGGAGATATGATTGTTCGAAGATTTAGACTCCTATCCACTTCCTTGTTAACTTAAAACTTAAAAATTCTGTATCTCGGCTCCTGAGTACTTTTTTTTTTCAATGAAAAATCTCTGGCAGGCTACAGCTAAAAATCTGAAATAATTCTGGCAGTCAATGTGTTAACAACACATTGACTGCCAGAGTTTATTCATAATGTAATCACCCCAGTGCCAGCGATTTGTGTTTTATAACCCTTTTCAACCGGTCACAGAATTGTTATATCCATTAAAATCGTTTGTCTGACTGTGTTTATAAACAAACATGACAGATAGAGAAGCACTCAAACAGTTAAGTTTTCTCTCTACGTCACCACTCTCTCTCTCTCCGCCTCCCAAATAGGCTGCAAACGTCATATCCGGTGGCTGTAGACGTATTTCCGCCCCGCTTCCGCATCTTAGCTTAGCTTATGATCGGGTTTCAGATCGTTGGTATACACAACGACGCTAACTGTTCGTCGTCCAGAGTAAAGAAATGTACAACCAGAGCTCTCCTTTCGTTTATTATACCGTGTGAAAAACCGTGTTTTGCCCTTTTTTGCCTAAAAATCCAATTTTTCAAGCTAAAACCGAAAACCGGAAACGGAACCCACTGATTTTGCATCCGGGTGAGTCGGAAGTAAGTGGAAAGGGAACCTGATCTCGGAATGTACAGAAAACAGCGCGATCGTCTATTAAACCACAATTAAACAATATAACGCAGTTCTGGCAGCCCACGGATTAATTTAATGGAACGCAGATCTGCGTCTATGGCAGTCAATGTGTTAAGATTAAAGAGTATTTGAAGTGGTCAAACTAGTGATAGAATAAATATCCAATCTTCCAGATAACCCTAATGATCTCGGATATTTCATAAAAGCAAAGGTCAAAGCCTCAATCTGCAAATTCTTCAACTTGGCTGGCTGTATGGTTACTAAAACATAATTATTTTTTACATATTTTGCTTGTTTATGAAACACGGCGCTAGTTTCACAAATTGCAGATTAGGACGTGGCCTAACAAAATGTTTTTCATCAGCTTTTATTTTGCTTTAATCCATGTGTCTGTGACCAAATTCTCAACACGTTTCCTTATTGTCATGACATGTATTTTTTTTTGGTGTGGAAAAGGCAGTTACTTTTGGTGATTTTTCTTTTTTTCCTCTTTTCTTCCCTAACAGGGGTCAAATAAAGCTTGCAGACTTTGGCCTGGCTCGTCTATACAGCTCAGAAGAGAGGTGTGTATTATTTGTGTCTGTTAGGTTTGACAACTGCAACTTTGCCTTTTTTCCTTAGCTTGTGTTGCTTCAACAAAAGATTTGCATCTTATTACTGATTGCATCTTATTATGCGCTATATATACAGTCGTGTTGATTTTGACAGCAAATTTAGATTTTGTTTTAGTCATATTTTAGTCATCTGAAAGTCTAGTTTTAGTCGACTAAATATCATAAGATTATAGTCGACTAAATGTACAGTTGATTTAGTCGACTAAAATGTATTTAGGCGGTGCCTTGATGGCGTCGTAATGGCTTATTTTACACTTGGCTGCATGCTGAAAATAGCCGATCTACAAGCTCACTGCGACGCGTTGTGAGCTTGTAGATCTGGTATTTTCAGAGCGCAACGCCCGAGCGCAACCTCGTAAATGACCTTGTCTTTTAGTTCTACTGGATCTCTTCTCCACTAGATCCCTCACTAACATTTTAGTCTAGTTTTTATTTGTTGAAGAAATTGTCAATATATTTAGTCATAGTTTTAGTCATCATAGCTTAGTTTTTATTTAGTTTTTGTCTGTGAAAAAAGGTAGCCGACAAAAAAAAATCATCATAGTTTGAGTCGACGAAATCAACACTGATATACAGTCTGATAACACATGTTTCCCGTTTGACCTCCTTGTTGCTCCCTTCCAGTCGACCGTACACCAACAAGGTGATTACACTGTGGTACCGACCGCCAGAGCTGCTCCTGGGAGAGGAGAGATACACGCCTGCTATCGATGTGTGGAGCTGTGGGTACGTAACACCACCGGGCTTACTGGCTGTTCAATGAGATCTATCTGTGTTGATCCTGGCTTACTGGGCTGTTCAATGAGATCTATCTGTGTTGATCCTGGCTTACTGGGCTGTTCAATGAGATCTATCTGTGTTGATCCTGGCTTACTGGCTGTTCAATGAGATCTATCTGTGTTGATCCTGGCTTACTGGCTGTTCAATGAGATCTGTCTGTGTTGATCCTGGCTTACTGGCTGTTCAATGAGATCTATCTGTGTTGATCCTGGCTTACTGGGCTGTTCAATGAGATCTATCTGTGTTGATCCTGGTTTACTGGCTGTTCAATGAGATCTATCTGTGTTGATCCTGGCTTACTGGGCTGTTCAATGAGATCTATCTGTGTTGATCTGGGGTGTTCAATAGATCAAGGGTTCCCAAACTTTTCAGGCCGCGACCCCCCCAGAAAATTCATATTTGAACTGGGGACCCCCCACCCTGACAAGCACTTGGAATTGTAGGCATTATAATTTAGTTTGACTCGGTTCCACAGATAAATAGCCGATCTACAAGATCACAACGCCTCGCAGTGCGAGGTGTTGCGAGCTTGTAGATCGGCTATTTTCACAATGTTTGCCTCTTTCTTATTTAATATTTGGCCAATTTGGTATTAAAAAGGTCTTAACACATTGGGTGCCAGCATTTTTTCATAACAACTTACGTTGGGTGCCAGCATTCTCCCCATTGACTGCGCTTTGCTGTTTAAAGCTCTAGACTCCACGAGGAGCAAATCCATGTAAAAAAAAACATCCATTCATGTTGCGCGATGACCCTGGCTACAGCCTGGAACGATAACATTTCACTCGCGAGTTACAATGGGGGGGGATCGCGCATCGCGCATGACCGGTTTTCCCCACCGGAAACAGATTCGGAGATATAGGTGTTTTAAAGAAGGAAATAGACAGGAAGTGGATGGGAGCCATGTTTTTGTTTTTCCGGTGATCTATCTGGCCTATCCTTCTCAAGATCACAATGGGTACTCCCAGAGCTGCTCTAGCCCCGCCCGTGTGGAGAAAAACGAAAAAAACAAAAAGACATATTTCACGGTCTGGACCGTGTTCGGCACCGGACCGCTACTCTGCGCAAACACGGTTCAGACCGTGTTTGGCACCCGATGTGTTAAAAGGCATTAAATTGTAACTATAAATGTGCAGATACCTTGTATGCACTTATACTGTATGTTGGTTTGCTAACTGTTGAGTGAGAAAACAATGTTGCACATCAATATTTCAATTAAAAATATCCACGTTTTGAAGAATCTACTCATGAGTGTCATATATCATATCTTGTCCACCCTACAGATGCATTCTTGGGGAACTGTTCACAAAGAAGCCGATCTTTCAAGCTAATCAGGAGCTGGCTCAGTTAGAGCTTATCAGGTAAGTTAAGGCTGAGAAAATGTTGTCTTAAAAAAAATTACACAATTTGTATCTTGACCTCAAAGTCCATAAAACTTGTTGGGGGGGAAAAGAGTTGTTAAAGTGTGTCGTCCTATTGAGGACTCAGAGGAGCACATTGCTATACCTTTTGTTTAATGTGTGTCTACTGTCATGGAATTCTGGATCAATCAGTAATTGATGAGGCAATAGGCGTCGGAGACAATTATTCTAGGTGGTGATGGATATGCTTTAAAGTACATGATATCATGGGGAGAAGTACGTTAGACATACAGTCTGACACAGATCGTGGTACGGTAGTTATGTTAACCCTTTCAGACCGAGAACGCATCTGTGGCATTTTAAGATGTCTTTGGCTATTCAAAAATAGCAGATATACAAGCTCATAGCGCGGCACTCGGTGCCGCGCTATGAGCTTGTAGATCTGCTATTTTTGAAAAATCTTGAAAATTTGAGCAAATCTTTGAATATATATATATATATATATATATATATATATATATATATATATATATATATATATATATATATATTTTAACTCAAATCTTTGCTTCTGGGGGGGATTCTACAAATGTCTTCTAAATCCTATTTTTTGAAGAAAAAAAATATGTTGCTATAATCAGTGGTTCTCAAACTTTTTCATGTCAAGGACCCCCAAAATTATATGAATTTTGGCCGCGGACCCCCCATTTCAAAATATTTGGTTCCAGGCACCCCCCAGAAGTTGTAACAGAGTTAAAAATTTTCGCTACGGAAAAACAGATATTCAAAGATTTGCACACATTTTCACGATCTTTCAAAAAATAGCAGATCTACAAGCTCATAGCGCACGCAGCACTCGGTGCCGCGCTATGAGCTTGTAGATCTGCTATTTTTGAATAGCAGATGGATTGTGTTCTCGCTCTTAAAGGGTTAACGAGCACCGGATTCGGACCGTAGTTATACTCTAGCTGCTACAAGGACAAGCTGAACCATAGACAGGCTGTAACAAAAACAATAGCTATCAGGCCTATAGCGGAGACATCTTGGCTCCAAATATCATGTCATGTCATAATGTATAATAAAAGTACTATAAGTGATGGTAAAATATAACGGTTAGATATAAACAACCAGTTTTAACTAAAGCTAAGATGAGAGAACATATTACTCCAGTTCTAGCTTCACTACACTGGCTCCCGGTTTGTTTTTAGGATTGATTTAAACATTATTTTACTTGTTTATAAAGCTCTAAATGGTCTGGCACCTTCCTACCTCTATGACTGCCTGCCTGGATATGTTCCAATCCAAACCGCCCCCTCAGGTCTTCAAGTGCTGACCTGCTCGTGGTGCTTACAATGACATATAAGAAATAATAATGTTATTATGCAATGTTTTGCTATTATTTTAATGTTTTATGATTTTGCTTTTTTTTTTTTGCTTTTTTTTTTTAATTAGTTGTACCTTTTCTGTAATTTTCTTGCTCTGTAAAGCATTGGTTCTCAAAGTGGGGTCCGGGGACCCCCAGGGGTCCTTGAGGGAGTTTCCCCGGGGTTCCCATATGATAGATAGTTAGGAACTTAATTGACCCTTATGGGTCTGTAACTCTGAGAGTGTACAAATGGAACCAAATGGACCCGTTAGGGTCCATTTGGTTCCATTTGTACACTCTCAGAGTTAAATTAACATTGATTTTACAATATAAATTGGGGTCCCATAGATAGAAATGCCATTAAATGGGCATCCGTAGCCTATAATGCATGTCAAAATGGGGGTCCTTGAAATTAAAATGGTTGAAAATCACTGGTAGAGCCGTAAAGATCTTCTCTCATGGGGGTCCCTGAGGCATATCTTTTCAAATGGGGTTCCGCGGGCTAATAAGTGTCAATTTGGGGGTCCTTGACATGAAAAGGTTTGAGAACCACTGGTGTAAAACACTTTGAGCTGCATTTCATGTCATGAAATGTTCTATACAAATAAAGTTTATTATTAATATTATTATTATTATTATTATAATAGCATAACATAATTTCTTCCTCACTACCTTCCAGCCGGATCTGTGGTAGCCCGTGCCCCGGTGTCTGGCCAGATGTCATCAAGCTCCCGTACTTCAACACCATGAAACCAAAGAAGCAGTACAGGAGACGGCTACGAGAGGAGTTTGCTTTGTGAGTATATAAAATGCAAAATCTTCCACATTTACCCCGATGGATGGATGGATGCCCTTGTCCACATGCAGTGAGCCAGCAAATAGTTATTCAGTGTCTTGGGCCAGGATATTAGACATTAAAAAACGTGGCTAATTGACAGCTGTTTGTGTGGATTTAACGTTTAGGCCACTGAAGACATTTGAACCAATAATAATAAAAATAAATGTAATTGGCACATTGATTACAGTTCTCAGTCGCCACGTCTGATTTCAGTCTATGGAAGCATGTTGTCCAGCAAAAATAGCCCATCTACCAGCTTTAACCCTTTAAGACCTGGAACGCATCTGTGTCACTTTAGATTTCTTTGGCTATTCAAAAATAGCAGATATACAAGCTCATAGTGCGGCACCGAGTGCCGCGCTATGAGCTTGTAGCTCTGCTATTTTTGAAAAATCTTGGGAAAATATTTATTAGATTTTTTTTAAAGAATCGCATCAGGTCTTAACTGATTCACTGCCAGTCGCGTAGATCTACGTGAATTTTTTCTTCAATTTGACCCAAAGACCAAGGAGATATGATTTTTCGAAGATCTAGACTCCTATCCACTTCCTTGTTAACTTAAAACTTAAAAATTCTGTATCTCGGCTCCTGAGTACTTTTTTTTTTTTCAATGAAAAATCTCTGGCAGTGGGCAAACGCGGCCAGAAATAATTTTGGCAGTCAATGGGTTAATAGTCTGGGATATTTCATATTAAAGCAAAGGTTAAAGCCTCAATCTGTGATTTCTTCACCTGGTTGACAGTGTGTAGAACAGTATTACTAAAACATCATAATTGTACCTGTTGTGTTAATTGTTTAGGCAACAGCGCTAGTGTGTGTGTGTGTGTGTGTGTGGGGGGGGGGGGGGGGGGCTCCTTTCATAGTGTTTCACAAATCGCACATTAGGACTTGGTCATACAAATATTTTCAGTCATGAGAATTTATTTTTCTTTAATCCATGTCAATTGAACGGAAACAACAGAGCACATTGTTGTCAAGTCTTGGGTCTTTCAGCAGTGTGTGATTTAAGATGTTTCTTTTGCCTCAGCATCCCGCCGTCAGCCCTGGACCTGTTTGACCACATGCTGAACCTGGACCCCAGCAAACGCTGCACGGCCGAGCAGGCGCTGGTCAGCGAGTTCCTCAAGGACGTCGACCCAGACAAGATGCCTCCTCCAGAGTAGGTTTTCACCTCGTGTTGATGTTGTCGCCTAAAACCATGACGACAAAAATGTTTGTCGACTACCTTTTTTTCACTGATGAAAACAAAATAAAATCTTAATAAAAACCAAGCTATGATGACTAAAACTATGACTAAATATTCTGACAATTTCGTCAACAAATAAAAACTAGAAAAAATGTTACGGAGGGATTAGTGGAGAAGAGATGCAGTAGAACTAAGACAAGTCATCATGGGTGCGTGCGGGTGTCACAGACCGAAAATAGCTGATCTACAAGCTCACAACGCGTCGCAGCGCGACGCGTTGTGAGCTTGTAGATCAGCTATTTTCAGCATGCAACCAAGTGTAAAATCTGCCATTTCTATGTCATCAAGGCACCGCCAAAAATACATTTTAGTCGTCAAAATCAACTGTAGTTTTAGTCGACTAAAATCTTAAGGTATTTAGTCGACTAAAACTAGACTAAAAGTAAAACATGTCGGGTGACTAAAATATGACCACAACTAAACAGAACTTTATTCAAAAGACTACGACTAAAACTAAACACAAATTTGCTGTCAAAATCAACACTGGTTTTGGGCCCTTTTTTTTGTTTTTGTCACGTGTCCAAACTCTTCATCTGTAGACGCTGTCTCACCATTCTTTATCCCAACTCTCCTCTCCTCTCTCTCTCCAGCCTCCCGTTGTGGCAGGACTGCCACGAGTTGTGGAGCAAGAAGCGTCGGCGACAGAAGCAGATGCCGGGGGAGGAGCTGGCGCCCCCCAAGGCCCCCCGCAAGGAGCTGGGCCTGGACGACAGCCGCAGCAACACCCCGCAGGGCTTCCCCGTTACCGGGGTCCTCAAGGCCCCCAATGTGTCTGCCTCTGCACTGCTGGGTGAGGAGGACATTCGTTTTTTTATTGCGTTGTATTTGTGGTGAATTTGAATTGTGGTTGTTTTTTTCTGCAAATCACCAATTTTGATTGAAGCCGTGATAAAATGTTGAGATGTAAGCATTACTGTTGCAAGATATGGGGTTTAATTCAGTGGGTTATGCCCTCACCAATGATACAGGGTCCCCACGGTCATGAAATTCCTGGAAATATTTTGAAATTAGAAAAAACTTTCCAGTCCTGGAAAAGGTTTGAAATTTATCAAGGGTCCTGGAAAAATATTTGGCTATGCATTGTTTTTGGCTATTGATTTTGTTGATAAAACACTTTCCAAAACATGTATAACATTACACGAAATATGTAACGAAATACGTTTTTCGCCGAACGGGCTACGTGATTGCAGCCTAATGCATACCGGACGTGAGGGAAAAAAATGGATCTACAAGCTCACAACGTGCTGCAGTGCGATGCGTAGTTAGTTAGTAAATTTGGCACACAATTTGGAATTGTATTATACAGTTCTATATTTATATTACGGTATATGCTTTATTTTTGCTACACTGCCTGTCTTTGGGCATTGCATATAGGAGTAAGAGACTCATTATTGCACTGAATGATTGTTATATAGGCCTGGAAATTGGGTTAAATACTCTGGAAAAGTTTTGGAAATTCATTGGTAAAAATGTGTGGGAACCCTGATGATAACATTTTTGTTCATCAGTCGTTTTGTCTAATTGCGGAATCATTTGTTATATGCGGTAGTTTTATGTTTGTCTGTCTTTTTTTTTTTATTGATTGAATACTTAATTAGTCAGTAATGTAAATGGCATGACGCACAGTAAAGGCCTTTGCAGACGGGGGTGCGATTTTTCGCACGGAAAAAACGGACAATATCATTTAAAAAAATTAACACATGGTTCTCAATGACCTCATGCACACCGGCTCTGAATTTACCGTGCGGCGACGCGATGCAGTTTTTTTTTTCCAATCGAACCCAGTTCGATTCATGCGTCTTTTCGCATGTGGTAAAAACTGATCGACTAAATCGCACCCTGTGTCTGCAAAGGCCTTTAGACATTAAAGCTAAAAGGATAACAAGAAAGTCCTGGGAACTTGTTTCATCTAGAGCGGTGGTTCTCAACCAGTGGTCCGGGGACCACCAGTGGTCCTTGAGGGGGTTCCAGGTGGTCCCCAGCTAAATGATGGAGAGTTGGTAACCAAATGGACCCTTATAGATCTTTAACTCTTGAGAGCGTAAAATGAAACCAAATGGACCCTTATAGATCTTTAACTCTTGAGAGCGTAAAATGAAACCAAATGGACCCTTATAGATCTTTAACTCTTGAGAGCGTAAAATGAAACCAAATGGACCCTTATAGATCTTTAACTCTTGAGAGCGTAAAATGAAACCAAATGGACCCGTACGGGTCCATTTGGTTTCATTTTACTCCCTCAAGAGTTAAATTATTGTTAAACATCTGCATTACTTAATTTACAAGAAGTTTAACACAATTATAGAATGTAGAAGAATTGTTCTTTTGACAAAATCTTATCCAACAACAACAAAATATTATAAGTTTTGGATCTGAGAGTCTAAATCTCATCTAAACGGTGGTTCCGTGGCCTCAAATGCCCAATAAATAACGGCCCCTTGATATGAAAAAGGTTGAAAAACCACTGATGTGGTTTGCAGGTCCCAGTAAAATCAATCTTTGACAATGAACAAAGATTTTTAATCCCTCAAATGTTTCCTCCTGCAGATCCAAAGGGTCCCGTCACCTCCCAGCTGACCAAGGAGCAGCTGGCCGTCCTCATCAACTTCCTGGGCCAGCCCAACAACGCCGTCAACGCCCAGGCCCAGGCCCAGTTCCAGTTTGACCCCAAGGTAGGAGATTCAGTACCACTTAAACCCTCTATGCTTGATAAAAACAGAAAGTATTGGCATCAAAATCTACCTAAAGTACCAAAAGTAAAAGTACTAAAATGTTTGAAAATAGCCGATCTACAAGCTCGCGACGCGTTGTGAGCTTGTAGATCTGCTATTTTCAAATAGCCTAGGTATAAAATAGGGCTAAAGTGGTTAATGTATGTTTTATAATGTAATAATTTATATCTGCAAAGTAACTAGTAACTAAAATGTTCAAATAATTGTAGTGGAGTAAAAAGTACAATATTTTGCCTCTGAGATGTGTATTGGAGTAGAAGTAAAAGTACTGAAAATTGGAAATACTCCAGTAAAGTAAAAATATCTCACAACTGTACTTAACTCTCTGCCTGTCAAAAACGTTTATAAATGTTTTTGAGAATTAAGCTATTGCCTAAAAAAATCTAAAACAAAATTTAAAAAAATCTAAAAGTATTCTTAATGTTTTTTTTTTTTTTTTCAGTTTTTCCGTTCTTCACAAAGAACCAGGAGAGAACATTTTCCAAAAAGTTGCTGTTCCATTCACTTCAATGTTAAAACATAAACGGATAAATAAATAACATTTTTCCTATGTTTTACCATGTAAACTGCTGGCAGTTTTTCAGTACTATTTTTGAAAAACCCTGGCAGTTTAAGAGTTAAGTACAGTACTTGAGTAAATGTACTTAGTTACTTTACACCACTGGCCACAATAATAACCGTGACATGTACTTTTCATATCATCCCCATCCCTAACCCCAAAGGTCACCCAGGAGACCCTGCAGCAGCTCTCCAAGGTCCTGGACCACGCCCCGGAGAGGACCGGCGCCTCGCCTCACCCCCTCCTCCTCCCACCCCAGCAGCAGCAGCAGCAGCAGCAGCAGCAGCAGCAGCAGCACACCCCCAGCAGGCACACGCCCAGCAGACACACCCCCGGCAGGCCTCCTCATCCTCCTCCCTCCTCCGCTCCTCCAGGAGGAGTGCCCCGCACCCCTCCCATGCCCAAGCCTCCGTCTCCTCCTTCTCTGTCCTCCTCCTCCTCCGCAGCAGCGCCACCACCACCACTAGGGGGCGTCCCAGAGGGAGGGGAGGCGGCCCAGACGTCCTTGACCATGCTGCTGGCCCAGCTGCTCCAGGCCCAGCAGGCCCAGCAGCAGAGGCAAGAGCCTGGAGGAGGAGGCGGCGGCGAGTGTGGAGACGTAGGGGACGGCGGCGCTAACCTCACCGCCGCAGGGAGAGGAGCTACACCGCTAAGGGGGGGTGGTCCTCTGCCGCCAGCCGCGGAGGTCAAGCAGCCCCCCGAGCCCTGCCCGGTCTCTCCAGGTAAGAAGACGCTAGTTTTCAAACCTTTTTCGTTGCCACGGGGTCCTCCTCCCCAAATCCATACGTCATTGGCCGCAGACCCATCTGAAAAATGGGTCTGCTTCTGGGGGGGGTCCCTGGAACAAAATATTTTAAGATGGGGAAAACCACTGATATTATAGCAACATAAGTAAAAAAATAACTAAACTGTTCATGATTTAGAAGACATTTGTCGAATCCCCAGAAGTAAAGATTTAAGTTAAAAATGTAAAACATATTTTCAAAGATTTGTACACATTTTCAAAGATTTTCTTAACACATTAACCGCCAAGAACGTAGTCCTACGGTCCGTTAAATCCAACTGTTAAGCGCCGAGACCGTAGCCCTACGGTCCACGGTCTTTTCGTGCTAAAAATGTCCGGGTTCACTTTCGGAATTTTTTTGATCGACTTCCGTTTCCGGTTTGATGACCGGAAACGGAATTATTTGGGATCCGGTTTTGACGATCACGTCCGCTCCCATTCTACAGACGAAACTGAAACTCAATTCTCTTCCTGTAGTTTTTTCTCCTCGCATTTCACTGTTTAACGTAATCCGCTCTAACTACAACATGGATGCCCCGTTTGACACGTGATTTTCACTGGGAGATACGTTGAGATCTCGCGGATGTAAACAGACCGTGTACGGCTCAATCTTAAGGATTTTAACAAGATCTATGGCGACATGAAAAAAACAAAAAAACAACAAACACCTTGGCACTGGTGAGTACATTATGAGATTAACCTCTGGCGGTCGATGTGTTAAACATAATAGCTGATTTACAAGTCCATAGCATAGCACATATTCTTTTTGAATAGCCAAAGAAATCAAATATGACACAGATGCGTTCCCGGTTTGAATGGGTTAAGCAAAAGTAACATAGCCTCACAACATTTTTTTTACCACTTTCTCCTTATATGTTGTGCTGCAAGCTTGCACAGCTGCTATTTTTGAAAATGGCACAAATATTTTCAGATGGGGGGGTCCGTGGCCAAATATCAATTTGGGGGTCCTTGACATGAAAAAAGTGCACTAGAGTTCATGTGGGGTTAAGGGCGCACCACTCATTCAATCTTCTTTTTTTTCCCCAGTTTCCGACGCAGGAGGCGTATCCATCCTGCCTCCAGACCAGCGGCCCCCCGAGCCCCCGGAACCTCCGCCCCACGCAGACCTGGACTACAGGCAGCAGCTGCCCCCCTCCTCTGAGCCCCAACAAACCAGCCTGGTTCTATTACCCCCCAACGCATCGTCATCATCAGGTAGGCCTGTCCCAATTATTACATCCGTGTCTAAACGCAATTATTTTTGTCATAATCGGCATCGTTTCCATTTTTTTTTATAAAAAAAAAGGCAGAATTAGCAGATCACAACGCGTCAGTGCGTTGTGTAAGCAGTGTTGATTTTGTTATTCGTCGGCTACCTTTTTTCACTGACAAAAACTAAATAAAAATTAAGCTACGATGACTAAAACTAAGACTAAATAATGTTGACAATTTTGTCAACGAATAAAAACTAGACTATAATGTCAGTGAGGGATCTAGTGGAGAGGAGATCCAGTAGAACTAAAAGACAAGTCATTTTATGTTTGGTTGCCCTCGGGTGTTACCGAAATAGCAGAAATAGCAGATCTACAAGCTCACAACGCGTCGCGAGCTTGTAGATCGGCTATTTTCAGCATGCAACCAAGTGTAAAATCAGCCATTACGACGCCATCAAGGCACCGCCAACATACATTTTAGTCGACTAAATCAACTGTAGATTTAGTCGACTAAAACTAGACAAAAACTAAAACATCTCAGATGACTAAAATATGACTTAAACTTAATCGACTGTCAAATTCAACACTGGTTGTAAGCTTGTAGATCAGCTATTTCCTCTATTTTAACCTTTTTTTTAAGCATAAGATTGATACATTTGTCAGTAATGTCTTTGTATAATTCCATTATTTGTCATATCTGCCCTGTGCATTTTTTGGTATTGTGAGGCAAACAGAAATGTATTTTTTATTCATAAAGTTCCGATGTTCAATGTCCAAAAACAGTTTTTGAACTGTTGGTGCCACTATATATGACTATGAATTGAATACCAAGGTCCTCAATGGAAACAAGACCGCAAGGACCTTTTTTGAACTGACCTTTTAGACAAAGTGTTTTAAATGTAACTGTGCTGTTTACATTTGTTTGCCTAATAAAATATTCAATCAATCAATCAACACAATTAACTCTTTGACTGCCAGATCGATAGTGTAACAGTGTGCCACTGCTGCTTGCAAAAACTGCGATTTCACTGTACCTTTAAAAAATCATGGAATATTATCCGTGACCGCTGTCCTCACAAAGATGGGCTCATTACACACACAGGGTTGTCATAGTAGAGGAAAATAAATTCTGTCCGGTCGCGATCCTCCATTCAAGAGCTATGGCCGTTTCAGTGGGGCTTGTTTTGCCGTAAAGTATGAGGAATGGAGATCTAGCACAGTGGTTCTCAAACTTTTTCATGTCAAGGGCCCCCAAATTGACACTTGTTAGCCCGCGGACCCCATTTGAAAATATAAGCCAAGGACCCCCATAAGGGAAGATTTTTACTGCTCTAGCAGTGATTTGACGTTTGACGTGCATTAGGCTACGGACCCCCATTGAATTTGGGACCCCAATTTATATTGTAAAATCCATGTTAATGTAACTCTGAGAGTGTACAAATGGAACCAAATGGACCCGTTGGGGTCCATTTGGTTCCATTTGTACACTCTCTGAGTTACAGACCCACAAGGGTCCATTTGGTTAACTATCTATCATTTAGCTGGGGACCCCCTGGAACTCCCTCAAGGACCCCTGGGGGTCCCCGGACCCCACGTTGAGAACCAATGATCTAGCAGAGATATGGCCATCTCACAGCAGGAAGTAAACAAGCTTTTATATTTTAATATGACGTCATGTCCCGGTCTGTCGTCATCAGGAAGTGAAAGAATCATCCATAGGATAGGTAACAGCGCCATCTAGTGCAGTGGTGTTCAACCTTTTTCATGCCAAGGACCCCTAAATTGATATATATTTGGCCGCGGACCCCCATTTGAAAATGTTTTGTGCCAGGGACCCCCAGAAGCAAAGATATGAGTTAATTTTCTACTTAAAAAAAAAGTAGCAGATCTAAAATCTCATAGCGCGGTGAGAGCCGTGCTATGAGCTTGTAGATCTGCTATTTTTGAATAGCCAAAGCTAAGTGGTTAAAATTATTGTGACGCTTATGTTAAAGGTAGGGTAAGTGATATTTTTTGGTTAAAACTAAAAGTATTTTGTTAAAAGGTTAAAACACTATATTCTGATAGTAATCATTGCTATAGAGTGTTTTTTCAGTAACAGGAGTCTCCCCGTCTCTCCAGCTCTTTAATAAACAGAAAATACATTTTCCGGTAGGTGTCAAAATCTCAGCCAATCAGGAGAAAGTACCCATTTTAAGCTTAATTTGTATAGTGTTCCAGTTCCAATTTTGTCTGCTCATTCCTTAGTGTCATCACTTCCAATTTCACTTGTTTAATCTGTATCCTGATTGAGTTCTCTATCCTGATTGGATAAAATTGGAAATGAAACTGAAACTGAAACGAAAATGCATTTTCTGTTTTATAAAGAGCTGGAGAGACAAGGAGACTCCTTTTACTGAACTCTATAGCAATGAGTACTATCACAATATAGAGCTATTTAACACTTATTTTAACCAAAGCAAATCACTTACCCTACCTTTAACTAATTTGGCTGGTGACCCCCTGGTACCCCCTCAAGGACCACTGGTGGTCCCCGTACCACTGGTTGAAAACCACTGATCTAGTGAAAAACCACTAGAAAACAAAAAGTCGTTCCAACCTCGTCGTCGGCAGGCTGGGACTTAGCGGAATTCGACGCGTTGACGCGTCTATGGCAGGCAAAGAGTTAAATCGTTAATCGCAATTAATTATTAGTGTGTCCAATTATTAAACGTCAACGTACATGTGTTATCGTGACAGCCCTGTCGTCGGGTGGAAGCGACGGAGCAGGGAGGCCCCCGGAACCCCCAGACTACCCCCCACCACCTCACCCCGCCGGTACAGAGGGACCACCGCCCGGCTACGGAGCCGCACCGCCAGACTACAGCCATCACCCCCCGCCTCCCCCGTTCCCCCCCGCTGGCTTTGGGGACACTTACATGGGCCAGATGTTAGGAGGAGGAGGAGGAGGAGGAGGAGGAGGAGGAGGACTCCCCTTGCCCCACGCCGCCCTGAGAGAGGTGTTCAGCGGACAGCCTCCTCTGGCGGGGGGGACCGGGGGGTCCCCGGCTGCCCACCACCAGCAGCAGGACCCCTCCTCCTACCCTCCTCCTCCTCCTCCCCGAGGAGCAGCAGGAGTGGCCACGATGTTCTCCGGGGACATAGACCACCGCTTCGAGTACAATCACAGCCCCTTGGGGCCCGAGGCGGCGGGACACCATCCTCCATCCAACCCCAACACCATCCACCTGTACAACCACGCCATGGGGACGCCTCCCCCTCAGACCATCCCGGGGGGGGTGGGGCTGCCGCCACCACTGGGCCAATCGTGGGGCTCCCCGTCGCAGCAGGCTCCGCCTCCTCCTCCTCTCCCCTTGGGCTTCGGCCCTCACGCGAACTCGACGGCGGCAATCGGAGGGCGGGGCCTTCCGTTTCGATAAGGACTGCACCGTCTTGTCTTGTCTGTCTGTCCGCACGAACAGCAGCCATCTGAAACGTGGAGGTCCAGGAGGTCACACTACCAATGGGCATAGAGAATAGACTAGAGGACTCGATAAAATAAAAAAGGCCTCCTCTGGAACCAGAGGGATCTAGTGGAGATATGATGATGAGGATGATGCACACCTCAACCCCCCGGTTTGTTATAACTTAATACAATGTGTCTGTGTGTGTGTGTGTGTGTGTGAGGCGTTGTACTCTTTCTTCCTCTGGAATGTGAAGTACGTTTTTGCAGAAAGAAGAAACCACAGGAAACGTTACAGTACATAGGAGGAGCTTTTCTTACGCTCATACCATTTTTCATATTTTTTTGTAATCTATTCTGCTGTCTTTTAAATTAAACTTTTACCCCCCCCCCCCCCCCTCTTTTTTGAGTGTACATTTATCCCCCAGGGCCCGGGTGTATTTTAAAATCTCCGAACCTTTAGCCTATTTCTTTAATTGCCTCCAGCAGGGGCTAAAAGACGTTAGTATTAATAATTGTTTTTGCACTACTGACTTCAAAAGTAGGCGGATACTATTTTAGCTATGGAATTGAAAATGAATGACGTGCATTATCTGCAGAAATGTAGAAAAATGACCAGTAATGTAGTTTCTTTTTTTGTTTTTGTTTTTTTGCCAAGAATATGGTGAAATGATGATGGGGGTCAGTCGATTGGTTTTGATGGGCTTAGAACAGTGGCTCTCAACCTGTGGGTCGGTGGGGGGGGTCCCCACGTGTTTTTTTTTGGGGGGGGGGGGGGGGGGTCGGCCTGATGACAACAGTAAAGAGACAATTTAAAGACTTTTAAGACCCTTTTCAGCACATAAAATAACAACTGGTGAAATTGTCAAATAATATAAGTAAGAGGCAAAGATTTTGAAAACGCCTCGCGTGTGAGCTTGTAGATCAGCTATTTTCACTATTTATCTGTGAAGCCGAGTCGAACTAAATGTAATGCCTCAACTCCCTATTGCTTGTCAGGGTGGGGGGTGCCCAGTTCAAATATGATTATTTTGGGTGGTCCCCAGTTCAATTATGATTATTTTGGGTGGTCCCCAGTTCAATTATGATTATTTTGGGTGGTCCCCAGTTCAATTATGATTATTTTTGGGGGGGGGGGGGTCATAGCCCTGAAAAGGTTGAGAACCACTGTGTTTAGAAAGCGGAGGAGAGAAGACCGTTGGTTCCAGAGAGACTGGTATGGTAGCACTTGGATGACTGCAGTAAAACTGATAGCTACTGAATGACTTGATGGACTAAAGGCTGTGTTTATAGTTTAAATTGCACACAGGCCCCACTTTTTTTGCCAATAGCCATTGTAAAATCAAAAAGTAAAACGAGAACACTTGTAACCCCGCGTTCAAAAGACAAAGCACCAATGTCTTTTTTTTTTCTTTTTTTTTTTGTACTAAAATGTTTTTGTTCCCCCCACCCCCCCCCTCTCCCCCCTTTGGCAAATGTTTATTAAAGAAATGCCAACAATGCATTATGAACGTTGTTTTTCTTTCTTTTCAGGCTACAGGTTTATTGTTCTACCTGTTATATATCGTGATGGGATAATTACGGTTTGGTCATTATCATTTTTTTTTTAAATCCGGAAACACATCTGTCTGTCATTTTAAGATTTCTTAGGCTATTCAAAAATAGCAGATATACAAGCTCATAGCGCGGCACTCGGTGTCGCGCTATGAGCTTGTAGATCTGCTATTTTTGAAAAAATCGTGAACATTGGTGCAAATCTTTAAATACATAATATTTTTAAAGCGAACATTTGTAAAATATTTTGTTCCAGGGACACCTAGAAGCAAAGATTAAAAATAGCAGATATACAAAGCTCCTAGCATGGCTCTCGGTGCCGCGCTATGAGCTTGTGTATCTGCTATTTTCAGACCCTTCCTCGCCAGACCCTGCCTCACACAGGAGTCAGCCCAGCTCCGTATCCAGGCATCAGTCATATAAAAACTTGAATACTGTAACTCCCTCCTTACTGGCCTCCCGGCATGTGCACTTAAAGGGTTAGTTCAGATTTTGAGTATTTTCTGTAGAAAATACTTACCATTAATGTAGTGGTTGCAAAGGTATTAATTGATTGCCCGAGTCTCGTGGTCAGAGTTATGGTCCGGTTCTGATGAATATGAAGTAGTTCCGGTAGATTAGTAGATTTGGTGGGGGCCGCTCATTAACAATAAATTAATTAAAAAAACTAGCGTCATTTGTATTGTTGAACTATTTCTACCATATAGTGCAGGTTTCGTTCAACTTCGACCCCTCTGTCACATGCACTAATGTTTGTGTCCAGAATCACTACGCCGCGGCAGCCTACTCACGCACAAAATATATGACACAAAAAATAGTACCATGTGACAGAGGGGTCGAAATTGAACGAAACCTGCTCTATATGGTAGAAATAGGTCAACAATACAAATGATGCTAGTTTTTTTAATTAATGTATTTTTAATGAGCGGCCCCCACCAAATCTACTAATCTACCGGAACTACTTCATATTTATCAGAACCGCACCATAACTCTGACCACGGGACTCGGGCAATCAATTAATACCTTTGCAACCACTACATTAATGGTAAGTATTTCCTACAGAAAATACTCAAAAAATCTGAACTAACCCTTTAAGCCTCTCCAAATGATCCAGAATGCAGCACCACGCTTGGTCTTCAACCAGACAAAATGTTCACATGTCTCTCCCCTTCTCTGCTCCCTGCATTGGCTCCCAGTTACTGCCCACACAGAGTACAAAACACTGACGTTGGCCTACAAATCAACCAAAGGTATGGCAGTACCCCCATATATCCTCAAAGCCTGATCCAACCCTACAACCCCTCACGCTCACTCAGATCAGCTAACACCAGTAGTGGGAAAAAGTACTCCCAGTTAAGTAAAAGTATCATTACTGCAATGTAGAAATACTCTGCTACAAGTTTGAAGTCCGGAATTCAACATTTACTTGAGTAAAAGTACTAAAGTATTGGCATCAAAATGTACTTAAAGTACCAAAAGTAGAAGGTAGTCATTATGCAGGATGTCCCTGTTTCACAAGTTCCAAATGTATAGACATCTTTTGAAAATAGCAGATCTACAAGCTCACAATGTGTCGCATCGCGACGCATTGTGAGCTTGTAGATCGACTATTTTTCAAATGGCCGAAATGTATATAGGGCTGATGTGGTTAATGTATGTTTTGTAATCTAAATCTACAAAGTAACTAGTAACTAAACTAAACTAACTAAACTAAAGTTTTCAAATAATTGTAGTGGAGCAAAAGTACAATATTTGCCTCTGAGATGTAGTGGAGTAGAAGTAAAAGTATTGAATATTGGAAATACTCCAGTAAAGTAGAAATACCTCAATTGTACTTAAGTACAGTACTAGAGTAAATGTACTAACACAGGGAAGCTGTCAGAACCTTAACCCTAAAACATCCGGGGACAACGCTCCACACGTCCCAGACTCTTCTCCCTCCTGACTCCAAAACTGTGGAATGAATGAACTCCCCATTGCAGTTAGAGCTGACTCAGATTACTCTTCAGCCAGTAGCACTTGCCCGCTAGCCTTGACGACCTTGCAGGCTCATGCAAAGGTTAAAATGTAATTTAGATATAGGATGTTACGTAGACCCAGGGGTCTTCAACGTTTTCAGGCCAAGAACCCCCTAGCTGGGAGAAAGATGAAGCAGGGACCCCCACTGCATATTGTATAAAGTTGTGTTGGCAGATTAAACCGCTTTATAGATTTCATATAGCTTCAATCATAGACTATCAGTGTTGTGTGAATTATTGTGTTTTGTTGATTTCAGACATTTAACTTCTGAAACCCTCAATACTTGGGAAAAAGAGCAGATCAAGTAGAGAGCCAACGGTGATGTTTACTCTCTACACAAAACCTCTTTGCCGAAAATAGCAGATCTACCAGCACACCACGCCTCGCAGCGCGAGGCGTGGTGTGCTTGTAGATCTGCCATTTTCGGCTAATGTTCCCCTCAGAATAATAGGAATTCTAGGGTTGAAGTGGTTAAAAGAAAAATCCCACAATCTCGCATCTCACACAAATCTCACACAAAGATTTGGTGGCCCCCCTGTAGTAACTCTGAGGACCCCCTGTTGAAGACCCCGATGTAGACAGATGCCAGGTTCATTGTTGACCTGGCATCCTATAGCTTGTATAGTTTCAATGTACAGATTATTACATTTTTGATATTATGCTGTTTTAGACTGATGATAGGTTCTTGGTTCACCTATGATCCTAGATTACAATTTCTATGCATTTGATGTATTACCTGGTGTTTTCCTTTCTTACTGTAAATCGCTCTGGATTAAGAGAGTCTGCTAAAATGCTTAAAGGGATATTTCACTTTCAAAAAAACTTTTGGTAATTTTATCATCTACTCAGGCCTTTGTGAGCCCCCCAGACAGTTTATAAGTTGCTCGTTCAGTATTTAGATATTTGATATTCATTTTATCAGACACGCCCCCTTCCTATACAAACCCATTGTAACTTCAAACTCTATTTTAACCATGTTAGATTCATCAAAAACACCCGTCCTTGGTCCTGGTGACTCATACTGCCCTCCTAATACGTGAGGGGGCCGTGTTTTTCCGATCATTTTTTTTCATTTTTTTTTTATTGTATTAAATTTGTGTTCATTTTCCAAAAAATATATATGAAAAAAGTAATTGAAAAAACACGGCCCCCTCGCGTATTAGGGGGGCGCTATGAGTCACCAGAACCAAGGACGGGTGTTTTTTATGAATCTAACATGGTTAAAGTGGAGTTTGAAGTTACAATGGGTTTGTATAGGAAGGGGGCATGTCTGATAAAATGAATATCAAATATCTAAATACTGGATCGAGCAACTTAAAAACTGTCTGGGGGGCTCACAAAGGCCTGAGTAGACGATACAATAACCAAAAGTTTTTTTTGAAAGTGAAATATCCCTTTAAATTGTACATTGTGTGTATCCAACCACCGGATGGCAGCAGCATGTCATGTGCCAGCACACCTGCATTTATTTTCTTCTTGCATAAATACAGAGTCCGACAGTGCTGTCTGTATATATTATCATTGCTGTCGTCAGGCAGAAACCTTGTATCTCCATATTTCAACGTTTTCAGTCATGAGATTTTATTTTTGCTTTATTCCATGTTAATTCAAATGTTAGCATTTGCTATGCACACACATATACAGGCATTAAGGTCTGCCTAATCTAACCTATTATTTTACACTTTGGCTATTCAAAAATAGCAGATATACAAGCTCGTGGCGCGGCACCGACTGCCACGCTACGAGCTTGTATATCTGCTATTTTTGAAAAATCGTGAAAATGTGTGCAAATCTTTGAATATATTGTTTTAAAGCGAACATTTTTTAACTCAAATCTTTGCTTCTGCGGGGTCCCTGGAACAACATATTTTGAGATGGGGGGTCCGTGGTCAAATACATATAATTCTGGGGGTCCTTGACATGAAAAAGTTTGAGCGCCACTGATATAGAAACATACGTTTTTCAGAAAACAGTTAGGATTTAGAAGATATTTGTAGAATCGGCTTCAGGTCTTAATGGGTTCTAATTCAATTCAAACTCTATATCAGTTTCACTCCGAGCAGATCCTACAACCCAAACCAACCACACAGCAGGGCAGTGAGGGGTTAGGATGACCTGACTGAGGTAATGGAATCTCAGATTGGAGACACGTCATCATCCGTGGGATTTTACACAATGGGCCTAAAACAGGGATCTTCAACGTTTTATTTTCAGGCCCTAGCTGAGAGAGAGAGAGAGAGAGAGAGATGAAGGAGGGACCCCCCCCTACTATACATTGTCTAAAACTGCGTTGCAGATTAAACTTTTTCATAGATTTCATAGATAGATTCATAGATGTCACAGCACTGTCATTCATGTTTTTTGTTTGTTTGTTTGTTTACACTTTATCTTTATTATTATGTTGGATTTATGTATTTAGACCTTTCACTCTTGTACTATTTTTCCACCTCTACACCAAACCTCTTTGCCGAAAACAGCAGATCTACAAGCTCACAACGCCTCGCAGTGCGAGGCGTTGTGAGCTTGTAGATCTGCTGTTTTCGGTTAATGTTCTCCTCAGCATAGTAGGGTCCAAGTAATGTACAAAAAAAAACAAAAACATTCCCAGCACACAAATATTTTGGCCCCTCTGTAGTAACTCTGAGGACCCCCTAGGGGTCACGGACCCCCTGTCCAAGACCCCTGGCATAAAAGATGACACGTTTCAGCTCAGAGACACCCTCATCACCATCCAAACATTTGTCACATCATAGCTGGTGATGAAAAAGCCATTAACTCGATCACAGTTGATTCCGTTCTAGAGAGCTAATTTGGGAGCGTTGATGGAAGCTACTCTGTGATTAATACAGTGTGGATGATGGATTACGGACGATTGACAGCGGCTTTCGCTCAGATTGGCAGCATCATATTTTCTCTCAGGAAGGGGAACTGAGAACACAGTGAGCTGGATGAGGATAGAAAAAGATGCCATTGTATTATTTGGGAAGCCTTTTCTGCTGTGAGCTTGTAGATCTGCTATTTTCGGCTAATGTTAATAACCCTCAGAATAGGGATGCTAGGTTCAAGTGGTTAAAGAGATAGTTCACCCAAAATAAATCTCTTTTTTTTTCTTCTATGGATTAGTCACCCCATGGAGACTTGAATTTATGGATATTGTTTTGTTTTGGTCGCATTCCTAAGACAATAATTTGATGTCCAGCGGGGACCGGTAGGCAGCGGTTCCGGTGAGGAGACACAAAGGAGACTCTTTGTGTCTCCTACCGGAGCCGCTGCTGAATTATTGTCTTAGGAATGAGACAAAAACTAAAAAACATCCATGAATTCTAGTCTCAGTGACTAGAAAAAAAATATTTTTGTGTGTGAACTATCCCTTTAATGTAAACTAAATAAATACATCACGTATGACAGTATTTTCTGAGCCACCTCTCTAATCTTTATCTCTGTGTACCTAACATCCCCCAACACACACACGCACAAACACACACACACACACAGACACACACACACACACACACACACACACACACACACACACACACACACACGCACAAACACACAGACACACACACACACACACACACACACACACACACACACACACACACACACACACACTGCTGTTACAGCTTGTAATGTTCAAATACACCACAGGGTGGTGCTGAAACACCAGAGAGGAGACGTTGGAGGCGGTGTTGAAATTGAAAATCTCTAGTATCAATCTATCACTATATATATATATATATATATATATATATATATATATATATATATATATATATATATTCATATATATATATATATATATATATATATGAAAATCACAAATATGATAGCGTTTCTTCCCATAGCCACGGTTCATTAATATGTTCTTTAATAATGCTCTCTGACAGGTAAGACGTTTTATTTTCCCTGATTCCTGGAAGCTACAGGAACCTAATATTAAGCATCTCTCTCATCACATAATGTGATAGGTTGGACATCTGCCTTGTTTAAAAAAAAATCTAACTATAACTGGTTCATTGTTCAAATATTGTGCGCACCTGACTGACTGACTGACTGACTGACTGACTGACTGACTGAGTGTGTGAGACTGTCTGTCTGTCTGTCTGTCTGTCTCACAGTAAACACTTGTGTCTTGCGTGCCAAAGATACAGGAGTATAGTGTTAACTGAAATGTATTTCTAGACAGTAAAAACTCATTGTTTCGAGTTGTTATTTTTGTTTCGGCCTGGCGAGAGAGTATGTTTTGCACCCTGTCCGATCATCCATCTGTGTGTGTTTGTGTGTCATTCTGTCTGTGAACAGCTAATCTCCGGCACCGATGGCTTGATCGCAGCGAAACTAGCGCCACCAGGAGACCGATTTGTGCAAAACATTTTAAAAAAGAAATCCTCAAATCATGAACACAGCATGCAATTTCGGTGAAATTTTGCACGTACATTTCCACTAGGCCAAGGAAAAACCTCTGCCCTGTATTTTTCACATCTATATTTTATAGCACCACCAGGAGGCCGATTTATGTAAAAAATAAATGTATGTAATATTAAGCCTTCAGATTTTATCCAAATTTCACCCAAATCGGTACACATAATCTTTATAGTCATATGATGAAGATGGATCTGTTTGATTGTTCATGTTCCATCCTGATTGGCTAAGATTGACATCTAAAGTTTGCAGGAGTGGCCCAGTTGTACGAACTCTTGTTTTATTGTTTTATTGGATCTTGTTTATTCGATACACTTATTTGTTTTAGCTCTTGCTCATTTGATTTTCCTACTTTGTCTCATCTGTTTATGAAAGTAGGTAGCTGATATATTGCACTTTTACTTTAGCGCTATATACTCTTGGTTGCTTGTTTTAGAAGAGAATGCACTTAATGCTTCTGGTGATTAGTAGTTTCGTTCCCTACCTATGTTGAATGCACTTATTGTAAGTCGCTTTGGATAAAAGTGTCTGCTAAATGACTGTAATGTAATGTAATGTAATGTAATGGTTTGAACAAAATGCCGCAGATCATGAACGCAGCGTCCGATTGCGGTGAAACTTTGCAGGCACATTCGCGCTACGTTGAGGAACAAATGCCAGCCTTTTAACATTGCCCTATTATAGCGCCACCAGGAGGCGCTATATATTACTCCTACAAATGTTGTCCAAACATCATGCAAATCGGTACATATTACCTCTATAGTCAAGTGATCAAGACGGTTCCGTCCGATTTTTCGTATTCCATCCTGATTGGCAAATTCCAAACATGGCTGGCCCACAATAACCTACCTGACCTGACGGAGACCTGTGCTCCGAGGAGCACTTTTTCTAGTTTGTAATGTGTATTATCCTGACTTTTTTTGTTACAGCAATAACCAAATTTCCTCTGGGAATCAGCCAAGTTAATATTATCCTTAATCTAATGTCTAAATATGAAATGTCAATCTTAATCTCATAAGAGCCCTTTGATTTCAGAGAGGGGGCAATTTGAGTTAATTATGCAATGAATGAGATGAGGAGGCAAAGCCTCTCAAAACAGATCGATGATGATGATGGACTTTTAAAGGGCAGCGTCTCCATTCCAGGGCTCTATATAGCCGGTCTATAATGTGTCACATCGGGCTGTTAGCTGAAGCTCTGCTTAAAGGTCACGCTGATCCTGCCCCCGTACGGTGTCACACACTCACTGTCGGGGTGACCCCCGGGATCAGACAGATGTCCCTAAAAGATCCACATACTGGACCCCCCCCCCCCCCGCCCCCCCTATACAGCCAACATTGTCCATCAAAGTGACCTTGAGCAACACACACACACACACACACACACACACACACACACACACACACACACACACACACACACACACACCAGCAGTGGTGTAAAGTAACTAAGTACATTTACTTAAGTACTGTACTTAAGTACAATTTTGAGGTATTTGTACTTTACTTGAGTATTTCCAATTTCCTATACTTTTACTTCTACTCCACTACATCTCAGAGGCAAATATTGTACTTTTACTCCACTACATTTACTTGAAAACTTTAGTTACTAGTTACTTTCCAGATATAAACTATGATATAATAAAACATACATTAACCACTTTAGCCCTATTTTATACGTAGGCTATTTGAAAATAGCCGATCTACAAGCTCACAACGCGTCGCATCGCGACGCGTTGTGAGCTTGTAGATCTGCTATTTTCAAATATTTAGTACTTTTACATTTGGTACTTTAAGTACATTTTGATGCCAATACTTTTGTACTTTTACTCAAGTAATTTTTTTATTCTGGACTTTTACTTGTAACAGAGTATGTTTATATTGCAGTATTGGTACTTTTACTTAAGTAAAGAATTTGAGTACTTTTTCCACCACTGCGCACACACACACACACACACACACACACACACACACACACACACACACACACACACACACACACACACACACACACCAGTCCCACCTGCGTGTACGCGTTGTTGTGCTGGATAAGAGCATCACCAAAATGTCTACAATTTAAACGGACACAAATGCATTCAACTTAAATGTATCACAATCCGTGCCCAATTGCTCCGTCTCCCTGTTGTGTTTTCTTGTGTTCATTGTTTCTTAGTTAGTGTTTTACTTCACAGTTGTGTTCCTTTAATATTGAAGTAATGTATCCTTGTTCCTTAATTTTAGTTAGGTTTTTCTTTACGCTTGTGTTGTGTGCCTTTATTTTGTAGTAATGTTCTAGTGTCTCCGGGTTTTCCTCTGTTGTTGCTGTTACCTGTCTTTTCTCACCCAGCTTACTTTATACTGTTGAGCAGTGACAATGGCAGATCTTCAAGCACTCAAGTGAGCTTAGATCTGCTTTTTTTTTCCCCCCATTAAGCAACACCGTTATACAACAAAGTATTAATCAGGCTTGTGTCTCCTGTTGGGCCACGTTCTCCCAGACAGACACCTCTAATAACGCGAACCTTGAAAACACACACACACACACACAACCTTCCAGCCCATTACAGCGGCCCCATAAACACCACGCTATTATACACCTGACCGTTGACACTGAAGGCCACGTTCTAAGTCATTATGAAGCAGAATTATGTTAAAAGCGATTGGTCCCTGTCGTAATGGACCAACAGTGAAGACCCCCCCCCCCCCTCCAGACCTTATTTGGAAGGACATGGCAATGATAAAGATGCAGCTCAGCATCCATAATGCAGATCTGACTCAGTGTTGCCATGTCCGCTTATTATAAGCCACTTTGGGCTTGTTTTGTCTGTAAAGTCGATCGTAAATATTGGTAGTTGCGTTTTTTTTGGGGGGGCTTGTTTCTAGTGTAGTGTAGTTGCTTGTTTGGGATGGCTGTCTGAAGCTGTTTAAATCAGTCTAACTCAAACATTTTCATGTCAAGGACCCCCATCTGAAAAAAAAAAAAAAAAAAGATCCCACAATTTTGTGACCCGTTTTTCACCCAGTGCCAATGCCTAAGCTTGGCACTGGGAACTAGCTACTCTCCCTCTGCCAGCCTGGGGAGAGCCCCAAACTGAGCTCATGCCTCCTTCAACGCATAAGGAGTGAGCAGGCCGCTTCTTATCACCCGACAGGGTAGGACGTAGCGCGTGTAAGGAACACGTTCCAACCAGTTCCTTTACCCTCCATCAGGCGCCCCGGCTGACCAGGGGGAGGCAGTATAGTGACCAGGATTACTGCATGTTTTTGTGAGGGTACCTACCCTAGGGGACACGGGGAGAACATGCAAACTCCACACAGAAAGGCCCTTTCGCCAGATATTCCAAATAGTTCGCCTTTATTCCTAAGTCTTTTTTTTTTTTTTTAATAGCCGATCTACAAGCTCACAACGCGTCGCGTTGTGAGCTTGTAGATCTGCTATTTTCAAATAGCCGCGCGCGTGTGTGTGAGGCGAGCTCATGTGGCCTGCTAGTCTTTTGGGCTAGTTTTTTGTAGACCTGGTTGCTTATTTCTCTCACTAAATTTGGCAACACTGATGTGACTGCGTAAAGCCCCCACTCAGCACTTTGGCCCCAACATCTCCACCATGCACCACCCGGCTCATAGTTAAGTGAGTCCATTGTGACCCATGCTGGTGTTGTAGAGCCAGGCTGTTTGTGCTTTACAAGAGGAGATAGAATATTGATGAGAGCATCTGAAAGTGGGAACGACGGGTCTTGTTGGGACTATAAGAGATGAGGTTGTTTCTTTTATCCTCCATTGTCACTGTCTCCCTCTCTTTGTTTGGCCTCCCTCCCTCTCTCTCTCTCTCTCTCTCGCGCGCGCGCACACTCACTCGCACACACACACACACACACACACACAGACACAGACACAGACACACACACACACACACACACACACACAATTTCAACGTCTTGGCCAGTTCTGACTGGTTAATGAGGTCTCGAACCTAAATGTGAATTTCCTGGTTAAATAAAGGTTACATTCATACACACACACACACGCACACGCACACGCACACGCACACGCACACGCACACATACATACATTTATTTCATGGTGGTGTCCAAAAAACGTTTGCTGAGTGATGCACAGACGGCAATGCAAATATGGCGTTTTTAAGCATCTTCACTGTGGCCGGAGTTCTCAAAAATATTAGTTTTTGTGCACGAGCCCCCCCTCCCCCCCCAAACTAATATAAAAAGATGCGTTTAAAAAACATGACCACATGTTGGTGTGGACATGGCCTAAGGCTCAGGCACTGTAGTCAAGTTGCATGGGATCATCAGGCTTGATGTTTGTTTTTATGAAATGGTAGATAGTTTTGTATGGTGTCATTGATTGATTGAAGACTTTATTTACAGTTTACAAAAAAAGCACAGGAAAGTACAGTTAAAAACTCTCTGCCTGCCAACATTTATAAAGGTTTAAAAAATTTATAATAATAAATAAATAAATAAAAAATCTAAAATTATTCTTTATTTTTTTGTTTTTTTCGTTTTCCATTCTTCACAAAGAACCAGGAGATAACATTTCCCAAAAAGTTGCTGCTCCATTCACTTCAATATTAAAAAATAAACGGAGAAATAAATAAAAAAAATTCCTATGTTTTACCATGTAAACTGGCAGAGGCTGCTAACTGTCTTAGAAAACCCCTGGCAGTTTAAGAGTTAAATACAAAGGTCTGCTAAGAGGATTTGAAACCCAAGAAAGCCTATGGCGGCTTGTTTCCATTGGGGTCCTTTTGTACTCAATTCATCTAAACATGTAATAACAGACAAATATACACTACTATGCAAAACATAATAATAATAATAATATGTACAGTAAACAGTTGGAGGGGGGCTAGGCCTTGACTTGTACAGCGGCCAGTTTTTCGAATTGCAGCCTTACAGCCTTGTAAGTGCTCCTTTCAGAGCGGGTTTGAAGGAGAGTAGGGATTTACTCTCCTTTATGACTGTTGGTCGGGCGTTCCACATTTTTGTGGCGTAGCAGGAGAACGATTTTTAACCCCTTTTTTTTTAGCCAAATCTGGGTTGAACGTGATCAGTGGAGCTCCCGCTGGTGTTGTGATTGTGGACTTGATTGACGTTTGTGAAGTAGTTTTGACAGGTACACGGGGGTCTTTGTGGTGTAGTGCAGGGGTCTTCAACGTTTTCAAACCAAGGACCCCTTGGCTGAGAGAGAGAAGAAGCATGGACCCCCCCCCCCCACTACATATTGTATAACATTGTGTTGTACATTAAACATTTTCATAGATTTCTTAGACGGCTTCATAGACTTTGACAGCACTATCATCAGTGTATGTTCGATTAATGTGTATTTTCAGACATTTAACCACTTTTTTCCCCCCCTCTAAACCAAACCTCTTTGCCAAAAACAGCAGATCTACAAGCTCACAACGCCTCGCACTGCGAGGCGTTGTGAGCTTGTAGATCGTCTATTTTTGGCTAATGTTCCACTCAGAATAGGGATGCTGCAGGGTTCAAG
Source organism: Gymnoscopelus braueri (assembly GCF_963280865.1). Taxonomy (NCBI): domain Eukaryota; kingdom Metazoa; phylum Chordata; class Actinopteri; order Myctophiformes; family Myctophidae; genus Gymnoscopelus; species Gymnoscopelus braueri. The sequence goes on from NC_137623.1 coordinate 5,127,932, forward strand.
TGGTTCATGTAAAAAACATGATCCTATATCACACAAAGATTTGACGGCCCCCCCTGTAGTAACTCTGGGGACCCCCTGTTGAAGACCCCTGGTGCAGCGTATCTTGTAGACCAGGGCCATGGTTATGAGTGGCTGGAAACGTACTTTAACCCATTGAGACCTGAAGCCGATTCTACATGTCTCAACATACTCAACAGTATTCTGAAAAACCTATGTTTCTATATCAGTGGTGCTCAATCATTTTCATGTCAAGGACCCCCAAAATGATATGTATTTGGCCGCGGACCCCCATCAAAATATTTTGTTCCAGGGACCCCCAGAAGCAAAGAATAGAGTTAAAAATGTTCGCTTTAAAAATATTTATATTCAAATATTTTCACACATTTTCACGATTTTTCAAAAATAGCAGATCTACAAGTTCATAGCGCGGCACTCGGTGCCGCGCTATGAGCTTGTATATCTGCTATTTTTGAATAGCCAAAGTGTACAATTATGCTTTTTAGCTCAAATAAAAAAATGACAGTTCCAGGTATTAATGGGTTAAAAAAACAGGGCCATGTTGTGACGGGTCTGAAGGAGTGTATAGTCAGCGAAACAACTTGACCTCCATGCATCATGCAACATATTCTGTATTATGGGCATGTTGAGACGAGGCTAGATGGCCCGTAACACGCTACATGTGTTATTTTCAAGCGTCTGTCTGATACTAAACACATTACGGTTCGTCTTAACTGTGACAAAACAATCTCCAGAGGCCATTAAAGTCAATTGTGCAAAGAAAACACAAATGCATTTCTGTAAGGAGTGGAAAGAAATATTAAACCAACCGTGAAATGTACGAACTGAACCCTGCAGAATTACTATGGTTGAAATCGATATGACTTGTTGGGATGGATACATTTACCTACGTGTGTGTGTGTGTGTGTGTGTGTGTGTGTGTGTGTGTTCAGAGAGAGAGAGATGGCGAGAGAGAGACACAGACAGACAGACAGAATCTCTGTCTTATTTCAAAGACAATTTCCCCAAGGAATGTTGTTAATTAATTAATTGTCTTTATCTATATCGGCATGCTTTCATCGTATCAATGTGCGCTCCTATAGAAGCAAAAGAAAGAAAGAAATATAAATACACTGGCCGACCCATTCAAAGTAATGACCCTCACATGAAGATATAGGTGTGGTACATATATGGGCAACGGGCGGCCCGGGAGCCACATGCGGCCCACACCTTCACTTAATGCGGCCCGCAGGTTAATATCAGAATACTGATTATATTATTGATTTCAGCTGTTATGATTCCAAACATGCAAACATGACCCACTTTAATTACTTCAGTCTGTTTTAGTAGCTTAATGACTAGTGTTAAAAATGTATTGTCTTTTTTATGTCCAATGTATTTGTATTTAAGTTCATAAAGTTAACATAAGTATAACTAAATACATTTGACATTAAATAAAAATGTTATTTTTCAGGATTCCAATTCAAAAAGAGCAAAAACTAGTCTGAATTCTAATTAAAAAATAGTAAAAATAGCCGACGTGTTTTGAGCTTGTAGATCGGCTATTTTTGCTATACTTTTGTGTGATATAGAATGGCCCGACAGTATGTGCAATGTGGCCCTCTTAGTCCAGTAGCTTAACCCCATTTTTTTAAATTATCGAAACGAAGCAGATAAAAGCGCAATTTTTTTAATGAGGCTTCTTTAAGACCTACTGATGGATTCTAGCCTTGGGTACCAAACTTTATTTTGAAAATTATCCATACAATTATCCATATCAATATCCATAAAAAAACAGGGCGATTCACTTTTTGGCCTATAACTCTTGAACCGTAGGTCATGGCATCAAAAATCTTTTTTTCCCTGGACTCCTTGGATCAGGACGCAACTTTCCATATAGGTCCCGCCCCTTTTCCGATATCAAGATTCTTCGCCATTTTACGTTATCTTCAAAACACATATTTTGCTATTACTCCTACAAATTTGGTCCAAAACTCACACAAATCGGCACACACTCTTTGTCTTTGGTCATGTGATCAAGATTTATCAGTCAGATTTTTCATATTCCCTTCGGATTGGCTACGACTGGCTTCTGCAATTTGTGGGAGGGTCCGTTTGGCAAAAATGGCACAAATCATGAACTCAGCATCCTATCTGTCCCAAATGTTTATCATTGAGGGGCCACTAATAAACACAGAGCCAATGCGATTTCACTTCCACCCATAGGGGGTGCAACACATTCTACAAATGTCACTGTTTCTGCACCAAATTAAGTATAAATGGTCTTGTGAGTCATGTGACAATGACCGTCCAACAGGCTTTTGATATTCCATACTGTTTGCCTGTAATTGGCTTCAAAGAAAAATAATTTGATGAGTATGACGTTGTCATCCCTTTTATCTGCTTTAGCAGCGGTTGGATGTTGTATGGGACACATATATCCCAGATAGTTTGAAGGAGTCCACCCGCAAAAAGAGAGGACAAGGTGTTCGCAGGAAAGTGTCAGGTCAGACAAAGCTACCAGGCAATTGGATGGATTTTCCTTTGTGACCCAACAAATAATCCATCCAAAGCTGTGTATGTCACATCAGGGCTAGCCTGAGGCTACGAGCTCAATCCATGGTCTTGAAGGGCGGACCCAAACACAGCCGCCCGGATTTGTGCGTGGCTTCCTATTGCTTCACCAATCTATGTCCCCGCCTCCCCTCCCCTCCCCCCCTCGGCCTGTGCACGGAGCACGCTGACGTCACCAAATTTAGAGCGACGCCCCTCTGCACTCTGATTGGTTAGGAGATAACAAGGTCCAAGACCATCGTTCCTGCATGGCTCCCCCAGGCTTTTTTTCTTTTGTAACAAAAAAAAAAGCCTGGGTTTCCGAGGCTACATCAGGGCAAGCTGTGTCATTTTTTTTGGTTCCAGTAGTACCATGAGATTGTTGATGCTATGACCTACGGTTCAAGAGTTATAGGCCAAAAAGTGAATCGGCCCGTTTGTTTTCATGGATATTGATATGGATAATTGTATGGATAATTTTCAAAATAAAAGTTTGGTACCCAAGGCTAGAATCCATCAGTAGGTCCTAAAGAAGCCTCGTCATAAAACATTTGGCACTTTTATCCGCTTCGTTTAGATAATCTTGTTAAGCTATCCCACTATCTGGAGTGAGTGTGGAAACATAGTGGCCCTCTCCATCATCAAAGTTGCATCGCCCCCTGCACTAGACGTCTTCAAAACATGACGGCTTTTATTATGTTTAGCAATTATTCGAAAACTTTACTTACTAGTTACTTTTCAGATATAAGTTATGATATTATGACACATGCATTAACCACTCCAGCCCTATTGTATACCTAGGCTATTTGAAAATAGACGATATGCAAGCTCACAACGCGTCGCATCGCGACGCGTTGTGAGCTTGTAGATCTGCTATTTTCAAATATTGTAGTTCTTTTACTTTTGGTACTCTCAGTACATTTTGATGACAATACTTTTGTACTTTTACTCAAGTAAATGTTTAATTATGGACTTTTACTTGTAACAGAGTATTTATATAAAGCAGTATTGGAACTTTTACTTAAGTAAATAATGAGAGTACTTTTTCCACCACTGCACTTTCCACCACTGCACATTTTTGCACAATAAGTGTGATTTATGTTATTTTGCTGCTCTAACGTTCCCCTATATCCTCATCCTCTTGCCATAAAAGCTACATTGAATTAAAGTGCTTTTCAAAACGAGGCTAACTGAACCACAGCTGAACCACATGGGGAATGTGTACTTTAAGTAAAAAAAATATAGATTTTCATAAACAATCTGACTGATGTAATAAAAATGTAAATGTATAGGTGCACGCCTTTTTTAAGTAAAAAAGGACAAATAAATAAATACAAATAAGTGGACTGGAAAGTTTGTGACCAGGGTTGCCATGTCTGCTTATTATAAGCGACTTTGGGTTGTTTTTCTGTAAAGTGGCTTGTAAATATTGGTGGTGGCGGGTTGCGTTTTATTTTTTTTGGGGGGGGGGCTTGTTTCTAAAGTGTAGCTGCTTATTTGGACTTGGTTCCTAATGTCAAGGAACCTACAAATTAATATGTATTTGTCCATGGACCCCCCCATCTGAAATTATTTTCATGTCAGGGACCCCCAGATGAATATGTATTGGTCTGCGGACCCCCAATTTTAGGGTTCCTTGGCACGAAAAAGTTGAGACCCACTGGGGTTGAGTCTGTGTGGCTGCAGGTGAAGTAGGGGTTGAGCTGAATTCAAATGACTCTGGGAGAAGCAGAGATGGAACACCCAAAAAGACAACGAGGGACAAGGGAAGCAGACAGGAAGGTTAACCCATTAAGACCGGGAACGCATCTGTGTCATTTTAAGATTTATTTGTGCTATTCAAAAATAGCAGATGTACAAGCTCATTAGCCTGGAAAACCACCCCCCCCCCCCCCCCCCCCCCCCCCCGTCCGGAAATCTCATTTCCGTTTGATTTCAGGATCCAAATACAAATGAGATTTTTCCGGAGGGGGGGGGAGGCTACAAGCTCATAGCTATGATGGTAGATATGCTATTTTTTTTTTTTAAACATCTTGGAAATGTTTTGCAAATCTTTCAATATATATGTTTTAAAGCGAACATTTGTAACTCTCTGGGGGGTTTCTACAAATCCCCCAAAGAAAATCTTATGTTGCTATAATATCAGTGGTTCTCAAACCTTTTTCAAGGCTGTTCGCTTAAAAAAATATATATATATATTCAAAGTTTTTGTACATAGTGGTATTTTTTCTCTGTATTTGTATGTTGATTTTTTGAACTGTTTGGTTGCTACTATATATGTCTATGAAATTAATTCAAGGACCCCAACGGAAACAAGTCCGCAAGGACTTTTTTGGTCGGACCTTTTAGACAAAAGTATTATAAATGTAACTGTGTTGTTTTACATTCTTTTGCCTAATACAAATTTCAATCAATCAATCAATCAAAGATTTGCACACATTTTCACGATTTTTCAAAAATAGCAGATCTACAAGCTCGTAGCGCGGCACTCGGTGCCGCGCTATGAGCTTGTAGATCTGCTATAGCCAAAGAAATCTTAAAATGACACACATGCGTTCCCGGGTTGAATGCATTAATTGACCCTCGCATGCCTTTGTCTCAGTAGGAACAGCAGAATGAAATGAGTGGATTGACAGTGATATGTTTCTGTACAAAGACCTGCAGCTCTCTCTCAGGAATACAAAGGAAACGGTACTTCCTCTCAGGAATACAAAGAAAACGGTACTTCCTCTCAGGAATACAAAAGGATGCTTGTAGTGAGCTTATACCAGCATGGTGGAAACTCATTTAGTGGACTGTAAGACCCTTGGATACCCAGTGTGAAGGCAATTAATTTTCTACCTTTAATTAATGAATTCTCAGACCAAATGATGTCTGAGTCATATAGTGTCGGAGGCTTTGTCAGAGTACCCATTGTGCCCGTCTGTGTCCCTTTTGTGCCCATATATGGAGATCCCATTAGTATAATAGTTTCTGTATTTTCTCCATTTTCTAACTTGTGACTCGTAACTTCTTGTTTCGTAAATTAGCGTCCTTCTTGGTCATATACTACAGCGTCACACAAAAGCACCGAAAGTAACGGATCTACAAGCTCAAAGCGAGCTCTTTGCCGATGCGCAAGCCGGGTTTGGAAGCCGGTCGGTCCCATATATCATCGGATCTGTGGCTTACCGCATCTCCATATATGTCTATATTTGGGCATATCAGATTTGTTTATGGCTATATCTCTGTCATAGTGACATGCCGGGTTTGTACGGCGCCGGCATAGTCCGGTTTCTTCTGTGTCTCTGCTCCCCCCCCCCATTCAAGTGTGAGTCTCGGTGGTGCTCTGAAATACAAGCAATCCTAGAAACATTTTCACCACCAAAACGTGTTGAGATGACGTCACTTATTTTGTTATACGCTGATGGGGTTGTCTGTCAACGCTACTACTCCCGCCCACGGCGAAACGGCCACACAGGACAAAGGGGCAGACTCCCACGTGAAATCAAATTGCAAAGCGATTTTTGTGCGTGCGGGGGGAGGGGTAATCTTTGTGAGTGAGAGGTATAACCTTTTGCCCTAATTATTAGTCAATCTATGACCCCAACGCGGGGTTTATTTATTGTGCTGCGAAAGCCCTTTGTGTGTGGAGCGCCGAGACGAGGACAAACTGTATATTCAGAGTCCATCTCAGTCTCTCTTGAGCTTGATTAATGAGATAGCAGACAGACAGGCTGCGTGCATTCTAATCACTCACACAAGGACAGAGTGATGGAGGCGAGGAGAGAGAGAAGGAGAGAAAGATGGAGAGAGTATAGAGAGAGTGTGGGGTTGCATGGGGAAGAGGAAACGTAGTGTGACTGTAATCACAAAATAGACTTTCCTACTGTCTGCATTCTATCAGATTTCACTCCATTTGAAAACTGGAGTCGCTCTATTAAGACTGACTGGGAGAGTGACTTTAATGGTGATAATATTGCCGGTAATATTTCTACAGGATGGGAACATTATGGCTGTTCCAGGACTGTCAGTATACTGTATATACGGCACTACAGCAGCAGCAGCATGAAACAATTAAACAGTATATGCGTGGAAAAAAACCCAGAAAGACATTCTTCTTTAATCTGTGTGTCCTCACACCACCTCTACAATTAAAGAGCTGGCTCACATTGTATGTCTTAATGACACAGCCTTAGTAGGGGTTAATTTTAACCCATTAAGACCTTCTAAATGGCTTTTTATGATAAATATTATAATAATACAATGTTATGTTCCAGGGACCCCCAGAAACAAAGATTTCAGTAAAAACATTTTGCATTTTGCTTTTAAATATATATCTAAATATAGATCTACAAGCTCATAGGTTCTCTTATAAGTCGGCACAGCACTATTCTGTCGTCTTTCCCAGGAAAGAAGTAGTATACTATGTATATGAATGTAGTTTCTGTTGTGCAAATCAATAACTCAATCATTCACATTGTAAATCATAAGAAAGTCTAGAGCCCCTTCATGAGGTAAAAGTGCATTTGTGATTGATTCAGTCACCAGCAGAAGTGGAAAAAGTACTCCCATTTTTTACTTAAGTAAAAGTATCAATACTGCAATATAGAAATCCTCTGTTCCAAGTAAAAGTCCGGAATGTACTTGAGTAAAAGTACAAAAGTATTGGCATCAAAAAAGTTAAAGAACTCATTATGCAAAATGTCCCAATTCAAAATTTCTAATTTATAAAATGTATAAACCTATTTTGAAAATAGCAGATCTACAAGCTCACAATGCGTCGCATCGCGTAGATCGGCTATTTTCAAACGGCCGAAAGGTATATAGGGCTGAAGTGGGTAATGTATGTTTTGTAATAATAATCAAAATCTACAAAGTAACTAGTAACTAAAGTTTAGGTATTTGGATCCGAGATGTAGTGTAGTAGAAGTAAATGTATTGGAAATTGGAAATACTCAAGTCAAGTACAAATACCTCTAAATTGTACTTGAGTACAGTACCTAAGTAAATGTACTTAGTTACTTTACACCGCTGGTGCATTTGTGATTCAGTCACCAGACCTCTCATCACTCCTGTTTTCTTTTTCTTTCTCCTCTCTCCAATGTGTGGGGGATGTATCGCCAAAAGTCGCCATAGATTTAGGTGATGTATCTGCTGTCACTTTGTGCATTAACGCTGTGACCTTTTCCTTCCCGTTGTCCAGTGGAACAGCGGTAAGACAGATGAATGCATAGAGGATGGAATGTGTCAGAATGGAAGTAATGGGAACACACAGTTTAATACTGTAGTTGCTGCGTGTAAACAGAGAGGTCCTCTGTTACTGATGTTTGGCACTTTATAGCATTTTGCACAGTTGTACTTTGCACAATTAAGTCATGATTATTATTTTTTTTATCATTTTTGAATGATAATCATGAGGGGCAAGTGCAATAGAGAGGGTCATGCTAAGTGATTATTGGAAGCTTAAAGGGATAGTTCACCCAAAAAAAATACTTTTTTCCTATCGATTAGTCACCCCATGGAGACTTGAATTCATGGATATTTTTTAGTTTCTATCGGGTTCCTAAGCCAATAATTTGGATGACCAGCGGACCGGTTGGCAGTGGTTCCGGTAGGAGACACAAAGGAGACTTTTTGTGTCTCCTACCGGAACCGCTGCCGGTCATCAAATTATTGTCTTATGAATGAGACACAAAAAAATATATCCATGAATTCAAGTCTCCATGGGGTGACTAATCCATAGAAAATAAGTATTTTTGGGGGGTGAACTATCCCTTTAACATGTACCAAGTTGTACAAAATAAATACACCTTTTTGGTTGCACCCTATCAAGGCCTCTGTACTAACTCCAACCTCTAAAGGGCTCATCCTCACAGTGCCACATTATAAACAAGACTGGGTGCAAACCTAGCACATGGCTGTACTGTGTGTATCATTACACTGGAGGGCTTTTAGTTTGATGGTACAGGGGCTGCATGAGGTAATCCAAACTTATTGAGGCATAGGGGCATAAAAACTCAGAAATTAGTGCATATACATAGACCATAAAATAAGTGTGTTCTTGAAGTGCCTGCGAGTAGTGTTTGCTGTCTCTCTCTCTCTTCTCTTCTCTGTCTGTCTCTCTCTATCTGTCTGTCTCTCTCAGAGAGAGAGAGACAGAGAAGAGAGAGAGACAGAGAGTCTCTGTCTCACTCACCCCTGATGTTCTGTCCTGATGTTCCTGCTTCACGTGCACATGTGCTGTACCGGCCTGTGTGTGTGTGTGTGCATGTCTTTAAGTGGCACATGTGTTGCACTGTGTCTCCTGTTTGTGTTTAATACATGTAACTGGTTGCATCTATGCGTTGCAATCAGCTGCAGCTGACGATGCCGTGCTCATACGGACGGACAAACACACTCTGTCACTTGTAGGAGAGGCTGGCACCGCTCAAAAACAAAACAAGTTTTTGCAGAGATATTGTTTTTTTACTCAATTTCCCCATCTCTCTCTCTCTCTCTCTCTCTCTCTGGCTGGCTTTCTTTGTGTCTGGCCTCTGTAACAGATAGTATGTTGTGCTATTATTTCAGTGTCCTCCCTGTTGCTTCTATCATGGCCTGACAATTATGTGTTGTTGTTGTTGCCTCCGGGCGTAGATAGCAGCAGCAGCAGCATGCAGCCACCAACCTAAACCAAGAAACACCATTAAGAAGGAACTGACGCCAAGGCGTTAAGCATTCCAACGCATTGGGAGGAACTGATTGATTGATATCAATATTGATCATGAATTAATACATAATGTCACATGTAACATAGGGGTGGGACGATATGGGTACCTCACGATACGATATATATCACGATATTAGGCCCACGATAACAATATATATCACGATATTCGACGATATTCGATATAACGATATTCAATATATATTTCAAGAAATTTCACCAACGATATATCACGATATCTGAAAATATCGATATATTGCGATATCACGATATATTGCATGAAATTTCACCAACGATATATCACGATAGTCCTTGTATTCAATTCATAAACACATAAAATAGCACCAAACAGTTCAAAATCATCATTACACAAATACAGAGTAGGAAAAACTTTTTTATATCGATATTCTTCGGCAGTATATCGATTATTTATCGCGGGAGAAAGTATCGCGATATATAGCTATCGATATATCGTCCCACCCCTAATGTAACATACATCTGACCCACCATAATCAAATGGTGAGACAGTAAGACATTAAGGCTAAAAGACTAAATAGTCGTTAAGGAATTTTATTGAGGCATCTAAACAGCGGCAGCTCTCCTTTCTGGCTCGGCAGTATCGCAAGATTTGGTTGTCAGGCCGTCAATGATGGACAGTCTGGCGATGACAGCCCATACTGTATACTGTGACACGTTCAGAAACATACTGTGTGTGTGTGTGTGTGTGTGTGTGTGTGTGTGTGTGTGTGTGTGTGTGTGTGTGTGTGTGTGTGTGTGTGTGTGTGTGTGTGTGTGCGCGCGAGTAACATTGTTAAGTGAGTTTTGGATTACAAAACTTCACCATGCTCTTCTTATTTGATAAAAAAAAAAAAAAAAACAGCTTCATTCCTCACTCTGTAAGGGACATGAAACTCACTTCTGAGTGATTCAGCGTCGTTGTTAGAGGCAATATGAATTCAGAGATATTTCAAGAAAGTAACCCGGGTCTTTGGCTTATACCTGCTCATGCAAACTTTTGAGATATATAAAAACGTCACGTTGTGATGAATAATGAATGTGGTTGGGGATCAGACCACACCAACGTGGGAGGGAGACGCCAAAGCCATTTGATGCAACAGATTGATGCTTCAGTTTGACTGACTGGTCATTTTCTAGGCTATGTGCTTTCAAGTGCTAACGCTACACGCTGTGTCAGTCTGAAGCCACCGCAACTCCTCTCCATGAGCCATGATCTCTCACCAACTGTCCACAAATCTTCAGGAAAGGAAAACAATACAAAATGAAATCACAGTTGGTGACTTTATACATTGTCAGATACGTGTCCTTTATGTTATCATCACTTTACCCAAATACAGCTCAAGTGGAGTTAGGAGGTTTTTGACCATTAATGTGGAGATGGTTGTTTTGTCCATCGTTGATTGATGACCGACAGTTTGAGGATCCAATGGAGTTAGGAGGTTTAGTCAGAAGCGCTTTTTTAATACTCTTCATTGGTTCAATGTTCGTAAATCCCACACACAGACGTAAAGGGTGTTTGATAGCACTGATTGTCTCCGCCAGGCCGAAAGGCACGGTGAGAGAGTATGTTTTGCACCCTGTCCATCCGTCCACGTGTCCGTCCCCGTCCCCGTGTGTCCATCTGTCTGTGAACAGCTAATCTCCGCCACCGTTGGCCCGGGCGCTGCGATACTGTGCATACACACTCCCTGGATACCAATTCAGAACCTCTGACCCAATATTTTTACATGGGCCTTTTATAGCGCCACCAGCAGGCCGATTTGTGCAAAACTATTTTTTTAGGGTTACTCCTACAGATTTTATCCAAACCAGAGGCGTACGGTCATTGGGGCCAACGAGGCCGTGGCCCGGTCTGTAAACTGGCAAGATCCGCCAGGGGAAAAAAAACAAAAAAATCAACATAACATTAGCAGCCCCTCACCCTGTTCTTTTGTAGCCAACCACAGCAAGTCGCCTTTGTTTTCAAATGAGGCTCATTTGCAATCGGCCGAATTGTAAATGAGGACCATTTGAAAACCGGTTTGGCCGCCGACAGGCGCCCAGAAAGCATGGATGCATATTTATAGCAGAAAGAGCTTCACATTTAACTATAGCCATACTCATTCAATTCTGAACCGATTCTTAATCAAAATTAAAAATTCTCTATTAGCTGTGAAGGGTCTACTTTTCTTTCATGTGTATGTATCAGTCATGATTGTATCGCCATCAAACAATATCAACACACCGGGCCCCGCAAAAAATAAATAAATAAATAAATAAATAACAATCACATTTATTAAGAGTTATAAAAAGAAATAACCGCAAATAACCACCACTGGGGCCGCGCACGCGACTTCGCACCGGGCCCCGCATTTCTCCCAGACGGCTCCGGTTGCGCGGGTTAAGATTCTGGCCCGGTCAACGTTATAATTCACCATACGCCACTGATCCAAACGTCATGCAAATTGGTACACAGTATCTCTATTGTCATGTGATCAACCCGGATGTGTCCGATTTCCCAGATTCCATCCTCATTGGCTAAGGTTGGCTTCCAAAGTTTGCAGGATTGGTCCGCTTTGAACAAAATGCCTCAAATCATGAACGCAGCTTGCGATTTCCGTGAAATTTCACACGCACATTCCCACTAGGCCGAGGAAGAAATGCCACCCTTTTTCACATTGGCCTGTTATAGCGCCACCAGCAGGTCTAATTTAGCAAAACACATTTTTGGAACAAAATGCCTCAAATCATGAATGCAGTGTCCGATTGCCGTGATAGCCCTAGAAGAAGAAATGGCACCCTTTTCACATTAGCCTATTATAGCACCACCAGGAGGCCACAATAACCTACCTGACCTGGCGGAGACCTGTGCTCCGAGGAGCACTTTTTCTAGTTTATACTCATTCACTGCCACGGACGACGAAGATGACTTTCTTTTTTTGGTGTTTCCACTAGATGGCGCTCTTCGCTAACACATGATTGACCATTGTATCCCCAGATGCACGCAGAACCAGGAGATCACGTGATCCCAAGATTTACTGCTCCATTCACTTCCTGGTTAACGTATTTGGGAAATCGCCCGTATCTCGCCTCCTGTGTTTTACTATGTATTTTTGACGAGACATGCTATTTTCAACGGCATATAACACACGAACGGGGGGTCGCAATGACATTATTTTTTTGGGGCAGTGGCTGCACACGGCCAGAAATAAGGCGGGCCAGAGGGCCTAGGAGGAGAGTCTGCCGCCTCATACCGTGTAATCACGGTGACGTGGTGTGAAGACTGGGGGGACAGGGGTGGACGGGGACGGGATGGGACGGGGGGGCTGGACGGGGGGGGGTTAGCTGTCTATTTGATTTTGGATGAGCCCAGTCCACCTTGGAGGGTTGAAAGGACGCCAGCCATCATCGTGGATGGCATCCAGCCCCGACAACTCCCCCATGTCAGTTAACCCGTAAAGACCGGGAACGCATCTGTGTAACCACCTAAGCCATTATTTTATACTTTGGGCTATTCAAAAATAGCAGATCTACAAGCTCATAGCGCGGCACCGAGTGCCGCGCTATGAGCTTGTAGATCTGCTATTTTCTGAAAAATGTAGGATTTTTTTTTGCAAATCTTTGAATGTATATAATTCTTAGAGCAAACATTTTTAACTCAAATCTTTGCTTCTCGGGATTCTACAAATGTCTTCTAAATCCCAACAGTTAATTTATTTATTTTTAAATGTATGTTGCTATATATATATATATCAGTGGTTCTCAAACCTAAAATGATATGTATTATTTAGCCATCTCAAAATATTTATTTCCAGGTACCCCCAGAAGAAAAATAGCAGATCTATAAGCTCATAGCGCGGCACCGAGTATGCGCTCATAGATCTGTTTGTATATCTGCTATTTATGAATAGCCAAATAAATCAAAAAATGTCACACACAGATGCGTTCCCGGTTGTAATGGCTTAACAGCCGGAGGGGGTGTGACCCGCTCGACAGCACAGCGGAGAGAGGGAGAGAGAGAAGTCGCCGTGAACCATCCATCCGTCCGCCACCAAACCCAACCATGCGTTTGGCTGCTCAAACAAGATATGACACCTGCCTCGTCCCCTCATGCCAGCCCTTGACAAGGCATGGGGAAATTGCATTACTCATGCAATACTGATGTCGCTTGAAAATAATATCTGTATATCTATAAGTCCCCCTGGATCAAACATTGCTGTGTCCTATTATTGGCTTTGTAAGTGGAACATAATCCTGGTTGTAGGCTAGCCAGTGTTGTAGTGCTAATTTTGGAAGTGGGGGAGCGCACCTCTGAAGACCCCCCCCCACGATAGCCCCCCTGCACCCAGTATCAATGCTTCAATATACTGTAGAAGTACTCTGCTACAAGTAAAAGTCCCGAATTCAAAATTTACTTGAGTAAAAGTACAAAAGTATTGGCATCAACATATACTTAAAGTACCGAAAGTAAAAGCACTAAAATGTTTGAAAATGTTTCACAACGCGTCGCAATGTTTCAGTTTCATTTCCAATTTTATCCAATCAGGACAGAGAACTCAGTCAGGATATAGATAAAACAAGTGAAATTGGAAGTGATGACACTAAGAAATGAGCAGACAAAATTGGAACTGGAACACTATACAAATTAAGCTTAGAAATGGGTACTTTCTCCTGATTGGCTGAGATTTTGACACCTACCGAAACATTTATTTTCTGTTTATCAAAGAGCTGGAGAGACGGGGAGACTCCTGTTACTGAACAAACACTCTATAGCAATGATTACTATCACAATATAGTGCTTTAACCTTTTAACAAAATACTTTTTGTTTTAACCCAAAAATATCACTTACCCTACCTTTAATGTGTGTTTTGTAATAATTCAAATCTACAAAGTAAATGATAGTTAACATTTTCAAATAATTGTAGTGGAGTAGAAGTAAAAGTACCGAAGATTGGAAATACTCCAGTAAAGTAGAAGTACCTCAAAATTGTACTTGAGTAAATATACTTAGTTACTTTCCACCACTGGCTTTAAGTGGTTAACCACATGAACCCTAGGGTCCCTATTCTGGGCATGTAATATAGGCGAAAAAGACAAACATTTGGCAAAATATAGGTGAACATTTAATAGGCGAAAATAGCAGAATAGTTATTTTCACCATTCGACCGTACAATGAAGTATATCAGGGTTTTAAAGTGCCGTTCTATCCTATTTATATGCCGTCTGTGTAGCAGAGCCACAGAGAGAGAGAGAAGCTACTGTAAGGCCAGCCGTGTTGTTGCCCAAAAGTATTTAGGAATGCATGAGCTGTGTGACCGGAATCTGCAATCTTTATAAGCAGCTCCATTCATATTTTATGGAGTAATGGAACATGAATTTTTCACTCTGCAGTCAGCGGGACGGAGACTCTGTGGTCTGTGTTCATTTCTCTCTGCATTTCCAGGTCAAAGCTCCTTCGTCAGGCTATCTGTGTACAGCAGTGGTGTAAAGTAACTAAGTACATTTACTCAAGTACTGTACTTAAGTACAATTTTGAGGTACTTTTACTTGACTGGAGTATTTCCAATTGTCTATACTTTTACTTCTACTCCACTACATCTCAGAAGAGGCAAATATTGTACTTTTTACTCTACTACAATTATTTGAAAACTTAACTTACTAGTTACTTTGCAGATATACATTATTGCATTATAAAACATTTATAACATTAACCAGTTTTAACCCCATTTTATACCTAGGCTATTTGAAAATAGCCGATCTACAAGCGCACATTGTGCGCTTGTAGATCTGCTATTTTCAAACATTTTAGTACTTTTACTATTTACTACTTTTTCCATCTGAGAGAGACGATATGCATTCATTGATATTAATTCATGGGCATGTTCAAATGCTCACGGACACGCACGCACGCTCGCTCGCTCACTCACTCACTCACTCACTCACTCACTCACTCACTCACTCACTCACTCACTCACTCACTCGTCACAATGTAGTCTACTGTGCATTTCATGTTCAGAGGCAATAAGCATGTGCTAATTTGCTACTGTATTAATGGCTTAAAGGGATAGTTTTTTTTATGGATTAGTCACCCCATGGAGACTTGAATTGATATGTTTATAGTTTTTGTCGCATTCCTAAGCCAATAATTTTACACACACACACACCCACACCCACACACACACACACACACACACACACACACACACACACACACACACACACACACACAGAGAAGAGAGCCTGCGAAACCAGATCATCTATTCTCTGTTCATTTCTCATGATCTTGTAGAGGCCATTGTGCAGTTCCTATATTCTCACTGTATATATATAGGGGACAGAACAGAACCGCCACACGTTTTCCCACCTCCAGTATGCATTAATGTACCTTTTCCACGGTGCAGGTGATATATATCTCTACGTGGCACTACAGGTTACTGAGGACGGAACATTTGTTTCCTGATACGCCTTGCGCGGCCGAAAGGGAAAATAACCTGATATTGCCTTCCTTTAGGGAAGGCCTGCGCCATATAAAGTGCTTTCATAAAAAAGAAATATTTATATCCGAGCTGCTTATCGCCCGGCAAACGTCGTGGAGTATTAACCCAATAGGACCTGAAGGACGGTTCTATAAAATGTCTTCTTTCTGGAGAAGCTTATGTTGGTGTATATCATCTCTCTGCAGGTGGAAAGCCCATATTATCTCCAAAACTGTTACCTTCCTGGATTCAAATTCAAGAAGTAGCTGATCTACAAGCTCGAAACGCGGCGCGAAGCGACGCGTTTCGAGCTTGTAGATCAGCTACTTCTGTAGCAGATCTACAAGCTTGTACCAGATCTAGCAGCTTGTAGATCTGCTGCTTCTGTAGCAGATCTACAAGCTTGTAGCAGATCTAGCAGCTTGTAGATCTGCTACTTCTTGAAAATTGCATTTTTAAAAACATATATATTATATCCAATATATATTTGATCCATATATACTATATACTGCATTTATTTATAGTGTAAAGTGGAGATGGACAGGAAACAGGGGGACAGAGAGATGGGGAGAGACATGCAGTAAAGATCGTATAGGAACGGGACTCGAACCCGCGATGCACTGTCAGGTTACTTTAGAGCCTATAGGTCACTTTTGTGTGACGCTGTTGCATGATCACGAAGGATGTTATTTTTACGAAAAAACGTAACGAGTTAGAATATGGAGATTAAGAGGTTTCTGCCCGACAACAGTGATGATATATATATATATATAGCTAAAATCTCAATTGACTCAGAAGCTTTCCCGGTTTTAAGGGGTTAATATGTAAGGTCCTGCAGCATGCAGAAGCCTCTCCAGGCTCCCTAAAGCAGGGGAGAGCGAGCCGAGCAGAGCGGCGGCGGCGGTGTGTTATCGAGGCTCGGCAGTGTGACTTGATGATAGTTATCGGCCCAAGCTGACTGGATTCCATTAGAGGCAGCGACGCTGGGCCCCACATCTATGTGTGTCTGTGGAACATATTGTGGCTCGCACTGCGGGGGGGGGAGAGGGGGGAGGGGGAGGGGTGTATGGGTGATCAGCCCCGCAGTCATCATGACACATGGCCTATCATCCATAATCCATGGGCTCATATCAGTGCAACACACATTAGTCCATACTGTAGACCTGATGGTGCAGCAGTGCACAGATTATGAAGACTATCTTTTCTTTGTTTGTTTGTTTGTTTCTTTCTTTCTTTCCTTCACTCTCTTTCCTTTGCTCTTGTATAAATATTATAGTTGTTAATAAACAACGACACTTAGGATAATGTTTTAACCCATTGATACCTGGAACGTATCCGTGTCACTTTAGATTTCTTTGGCTATTCAAAAATAGCAGATCTACAAGCTCGTAGCGCGGCACCGAGTGCCGCGCTACGAGCTTGTAGATCTGCTATTTTTGAAAAATCGTGAAAACATTTTTTTTTTTTTTTTCCCAAAAACTGTTAGGATTTAGATTTTTTTTTAGAATCGTCTCAGGTCTTAAAGGGTTAAAAATCCTCAGAACCCCTGCAGGCTATATCTCAAGATTCAAGATTGCTTTATTTGTCATTTGTTTTCCATCTGCAAGCAGTGCTAGAAAAATAAACGAAATGATGTTTCTCCCAGTAAGAGACAGCAGAATATTTTTTATTTTTATTTTTAAATATAGAGTAGCACATTTTTTACCCCCTTTTTTCTCCCCAATTTAGTCGTTATGCCAATTAATTCCTCCCCACACACATGTCTGTGTTGTCACTGCTGTCGTATCCTATTGACTCACCTATCAGTGAGGAGCCCCCACCAGGAGGACGTAGAGCCTTCGTCCTACTCCTCCCGCCCAACACTCCTTTCTGACAGGTGCCCCCCCCCCCCCAGCCCGTAGGAGGACGTGCAATGACCGATATCACCCTCCCCGGCTTCCCTCCCCCGAACATAGACGCCCGACAAAGCCGGATGCACCACGGTGGATTGGAACCCACAACCTCCGTGGTGGTGGGCAGGACTAGCCTGGTAAACACCCCCTCCCTCCGGAAATCTCATGCATTGCATTGCATTTGGTTTCAGGAAGGAGGGTCTGGGATTGCTCACAGAGTAAAGCTGCCCGAACCGCTGCGCATACGAACCAATCAGCGGCTGCTAGGGGCGGGATCATCCAATCACCTGCCTAGTAGCTTGAAAAAATGAAACTCCGTCTGTCATCGATTCTGCGCCCGGAGTCTCAGATGCAAGTACGCTGTGAAACAAAATGTGTGTCGCAAGCTTCTTCCATTTGACGGAGTGAGGTTAGGGCAGGACTACCACTACGCCACCCGAGCGCCTCCATATTTCTCAAAGCTAATATACGTTATTAGTATTTTTTTCTCCCCCCTTTTTCTAAGCAGTAGACATGTCATAAAGGCAGCAATAGATAGAAAAACAAAAACAAAAACAAAACAAAACATCAAGATGCAGAACAGGAAGTAAAAGTGCAACACAGCTGAAGGCGCTATAGGCACTTCTTCTCTCTTTAAACGTAGTGGTTGGTCCTCTGGGGGTCTGAGAGGCTGTGAAACAGACTCTGCTCTGCTGTGCGTTTGTGCATCAAGCTGTTGTTTTAATGAGCAAAGCCTGTGCTGTGTTAGAAGAACAGACACACAGCCATCAAAACAACTGAACAATGAGGGGTTGCAGTCAGTGTTGCCATGTCTGCTTCTTTTACAGTATAAGCGATTTTTGCCTTGTTTTTTCTGTAAAGTTGCTTGTAAAAATTGGTAGTTTGCGGATAGTTTTTTTTTGGGCTTGTTTCCAAAGTGTAGTTGCTTATTTGGGCTTGCTTCCTACTGTTGTTTAAACCAGTAGTTCTTCTCAAACATTTTCATGTCATCATGGACCCTCAAATTATGTATTTGTCCCTCTCTAACCCCCATCTGAAAATATTTTGTGCCACAGATTCCCGTACCAGATTTGTGTTTAGAAATTTGTGTTAAAATGTTTCCAAAAATATTCCAAATATTTCACATTTTATTTCAAGATTATTTTGGGAAAATAGCAGATCTACATGCTCATGATGCGACGCGTCATGAGCTTGTGGATCCGCTATTTTCAAAAAGCCCATATAGGTTTAAACTAAGTGCTCGCGTGGCCTGCAGTCGCTTCTTTTAGGCTTGTTTTCATAGACCTGGTTGCTTATTTATCTCCCAAAATCTGGCAACACTGGTTTCAGTTAGCACTACATTACGACGAGGCAAAAAGAGGTCAATTACATTATGTTCTATGAAGATGGTGTGATGGGAGACTTATATGAGCCCTTTGAGGGTTTTAATTGATATATATTTAATATTTAATATCGTTTAAAGTAACCTCAAATGAATTTCTCCCTCACTTTTGCTATGTTATATGTGCAACGAATAATCTACATTTAATTGAACTTCCGTGTCAGATTTTGTGACATTCAAAAGGAAAAGATAATATCTTTCTCCTCAGTGACTTTAAAAGAGATTTTAGAAGTTGAGATAAGACAGTAAAAAACAATCAAGCTTTGAAGGCAGAAGCCCTTTGAGACGGTCATAACAAGAACCATTTCACAAATAGTACCACTGGATAGAATATTTAAAACATATTTAATTGGCTTGTACTAGCATTACAGGCTAAACCATCCAGTGAATGGTATAATGCTTCACCTCAAGATTGTTAGTAGAATAAAGAATACTTAAAGGGGTACTTCACCCCCAAAATTAAAAAAAAATGTTTCCTATGGAATAGTCACCCCATGGAGACTTGAATTCATGGATGTTTCTTTAGTTTTTGTTGCATCCCTTTAAACCAATGATTTGATGACAGGCAGCGGTTCCCGGTAGGAGACACAAAGAGTCTCCTTTGTGTCTCCTACCGGAACCGCTGCCTACCGGTCCACTGGTCATCAAATTATTGTCTTATATAGGAATGTGTCTGTTTCTGACTGACTCAGTCAGTCAGTCAGTCAGTCCATCCGTCCGTCCGTCCGTCTGTCTGTCATTGAACTACATAAGAATTGGAGGGGGCATAGAAAAGTACTGCCCGTTCATTTCAATGAAACCTGCTCAAAACGTGTCGCTTCGCGCCGCGTTTTCGAGCTTGTAGATCTGCTACTTTTATGCTTTTGTGTGACGCTGTAGTGTGATCAAGTAGGGCGTCAATTTACGAAAAATATGGAGATAAAGAGGTTTCTGCCTGACAACTAGATAATGGCCGGGTTTCCCAAACAAATTTCAGCTCTTACGCAGCCTAGAAGCTGCGTAAGAACCTCCACGCAGCTGCGCAGTATAGCAACCCCGCTACGCACTATTTTCATTAATAGCAGCTCTGTGTGCCCTACGTGCCATCTAAACTGGCTTCAGGAAACACCATCGTCGTAGGTTCTCAAGTACACAGCGTTACGTGTGTGCTAAACTAAATTCGGGAAACAGCACGCACGTTAAGACCTCCTGGACGAAGCCTACGTAAAGCCTATATATATATATATATATATATATATATATATATATATGTATATATATATATATATATATACATACATAAATACATAAATACATAAATAAATAAATGGCCGGGCCGGCGTGTAACGTGCGACGCCTATCCAAAAAAACAGACATACAAGCTATCAACACACTGCGACATGCCGTGTTGATAGCTTGCAGATCTGTTCTTTTGGGTAGGGCGAGCGGCTGTTAGGAGGAACTGCTGCGCTGGTTCTATGTGTAGCCCCCACAGTGAAATTAGCCAGAACCGGCGTGCAACAGACCTGGCTATCGGGCTCAGGCTTATTGGCATGACTGGTAACACGTCAGACTGGCGAGTGGGAGCCTCGGGTCCAATCCCAGCTCACTGCGTTCCACTACATTATGCATGAACCCGGTGTTTACAAATTGTAGCCTACTCTCACACGGAGGATCCGATCATCTGATAAAAATACTGTAGGTGACAAACTGCTGCGTAGGACAGCACTCAGGGCTACAGCCTCTCCCAGGAGTAGGATACGTGCGTGCTGTTTCCCGAATTTAGTTTTAGCAGACACGTAACGTTGTGCACTTGAGAACCTACGACGATGGTGTCTCCTGAAGCCAGTTTAGATAGCACGTAGGGCACAACCAGCTGCTACTAATGAGGGTATAGAGCGAAGGTTTCGCCGGGTCCCAGCTGTGCAGGAGGCTCTTACGCAAGCTGCGTAGGCTACGCACGACCTGAAATCGCTTTAGGAAAACCCGGCTCTTACGTGCCTGCTAAGGTACTGCGCAGGCTGTGTGGACGCACGTAAGACCCTTCGAAGGACCTGCGCAGCATCTCCACGCATCTCTTTGGGAAACGCGGCCAATGTTACTTATGTGCTGCATTACCCCGACCCCACTGGAAACCAATCATGTTAATGTAAAGCTGACGCAGTCAGGGTGAGTAATATAAACACACTATATAAAATGATAATAAGTAGACCTTTACCCCCATATTATCACTTTGAAATACCAGCATTATGATGAACCTTTGGCTCTCCCTCTGCCTCTCTCTTTCAGTTTGCAGTGTTGTGTGAAGGTGGATGTTTTTCTTTTGGCAGCTTTTACAGGCTCAGGAAAGAGTTCACACTAGTTCCTCCATGGTTCTGAAAAACACACCGTGTGCTGTGTAAGGATCAGTGGTGGAAAAAGTACTCGGATATATTACTTAAGTAAAAGTGGCTAGCAATACCACAATATAGAAATACTCTGTTGCAAGTAAAAGTCCGGAATTCAAAATTCATTTGAGTGAAAGTACAAAAGTATTGCTATCCAAATGTACTTAAAGTACCAAAAGTAAAAGTACTAAAATGTTTGAAAATAGCAGATCTACAAGCTCTCAACGCGTCACGATGCGACGCATTGAGAGCTTGCAGATCGGCTATTTTCAAATAGCCTATGGTATAAAATAGGGCTCATAGCACGGCACAGTGCTAAAAATGACACGAATGTGTTCCCGGATTGAATGGGTTAATTGATTGTATATATATATATATCGCCTCGTAAAATGTGTGCTTGTTGCCACGCTTACAGTAAAACTGTGTGTTTCCAGTTGCTTTTTACTGAGTTCTAGGTTGACAGAACAAAGACATGTATCTTCATGCCTCACAGTGGCTGTGACTGGGTTTGTAGTCGGGTACTGGAAACTTTCCTGAATCCTTTGTTTTCCCCATGAAACAGCTGCACTGTGTGTGTGTGTGTGTGTGTGTGTGTGTGTGTGTGTGTGTGTGTGTGTGTGTGTGTGTGTGTGTGTGTGTGTGTGTGTGTGTGTGTGTGTGTGTGTGTGTGTGTGTGTGTGTGTGTGTGTGTGTGTGTGTGTGTGTGTGTGTGTGTGCGCGCATGTGCGTGTACATTTGATATACAGTACATACTGTACTTCAGAATTTGACTACCATTTTCTCTCTCTATAGGTTGTCCTCAGAGGAGCCCTCCAGCAGCATCTCAGTCCTCCATATCACCTGCTAGCTCGCCGGTATTCTCTGCACCCTGCGTTTTTCTTTCTACATTGGTATAGGTGCGGGATACCCTTGTGTGACTGATGCCTGTGTGTTATAGTTCCCACAGCGCTGGTTTGTTATTCAAGAGTCACACCGGGGGCAATTCTTTCATGCAAATAATGTTTTTTTTTAAAAACCTTATAAAGTCAATGAAAGCTTCCACATCAGTTTCGCGGAGCGAAAAAGCGTCTCTTATTTATTCGGGTTCCGAGTCCGAATTTTGCGTATATTCGCATAATCGCCGGTGTGTAATGACCTTTACTGTGGGACCCCCCCCAACATTGGCCCCCTCTCCTCGCAGACAGGAAAACCAGACAAGGTTCTATACTTTGTCCCCTCCTTTTTCCCTCTACACCAAATCTCTTCGCTGATCAAAAGCTCACGCTATTTTCACGGAATGTTCGCCTACGGTATTTTCACGGAATGTTCGCTTACGATATTTTCACGGAATGTTCGCCTACGGTATTTTCACGGGATGTTCGCCTACGTTATTTTCACAGAATGTTCGCTTACGATATTTTCACAGAATGTTCGCCTACGGTATTTTCACGGAATGTTCGCCTACGGTATTTTCACGGGATGTTCGCCTACGTTATTTTCACAGAATGTTCGCCTACGTTATTTTCACGGAATATTCGCCTACGGTATTTTCACGGAATGTTCGCCTACGGTATTTTCACGGAATGTTCGCCTACGGTATTTTCACGGAATGTTCGCCTACGGTATTTTCACGGAATGTTCGCCTACGGTATTTTCAAGGGATGTTCGCCTACGGTATTTTCACGGGATGTTCGCCCACGGTATTTTCACGGAATGTTCGCCTACGGTATTTTCAAGGGATGTTCGCCTACGGTATTTTCACGGAATGTTCGCCTACGGTATTTTCAAGGGATGTTCGCCTACGATATTTTCACGGAATGTTCGCCTACGGTATTTTCACGTAATGTTCGCCTATTATGACATGCCTAGAATAGGAATGCTATGAGTCCACAACATATGGCCCCTATAGCAATTGAATTAAGATTGATCAATAATAGTCTATAGCAGGGGTCTTCAACAGTGGGTCCGGGACCCCTAGGGGGTCCTCAGAGTTACTACAGGGGGTCCGCCAAATCTTTGTGTGATATGATTATTTTTTACATTAACCACTTGAACCCTAGCATCCCTTTTTCTGAGGAGAACTTTAGCCAAAAATAGACGATCTACAAGCTCACAACGCCTCGCGCTGCGAGCTGTTGTGAGCTTGTAGATCTGCTATTTTTGGCAAAGAGGTATATGTGTAGAGGGGGAAAAGAGCAGACCAAGTAAACAAATAAAGTTTAATCTGAAACACAATTTTATACAATATAGAGGGGGTCCCTGCTTCATCTCTCTCTCAGCCAGGGGGTCCTTGGCCTGAAAATGTTGAAGACCCCTGGTCTATAGGCGTCGTGGCATGGAGAGCTGTTAGTTGTGAAAGTATTTTGTGAAAGTATAACGACTATGAACGGGTAGCAAGGAATTGCTGAAGATGAAACTTGAAAGTTATGCACTGGAATAAATTAAGGTTACAAGAACAGTTGTGGTATAAAAAAGAGTGAGTTCCTTTTCTTTTTTGGGGGGGGCAGGGGTCACTCCGTCCACACACGCTTGGTTGAATTCCATTAGTTCTCGAATCCTCAAAGACGCACTGATGCCTGAGCGGGAGAAAAGAAAAAAAGAAAAATCAATAATATATAAAAGGTGAGTCGACAGTGACGTTTCCCTTCAGAAGTTACTCACATTGTGTCGGCTTGAAGTAGGTGTGTGTGTGTGTGTGTGTGTGTGTGTGTGTGTGTGTGTGTGTGTGTGTGTGTGTGTGTGTGTGTGTGTGTGTGTGTGTGTGTGTGTGTGTGTGTGTGTGTGTGTGTGTGTGTGTGTGTGTGTGTGTGTGATCTATCCAGTCATCCAGGAAATGAGAGGGCAGTCATGTGATGTACGGAGGAGAGATTGTCTGTCAGCCATCCGTTACACCGGAGACCATGAGATCCTTCTAGATGTTCAGCAGGCCGCTGATGGAGAGAGGAGAGGAGAGGAGTGTTCAGCAGGCCGTTGATGGAAAGAGGAGAGGGGAGGTATGCTGTCCGTCTGTTGTCTCTTTCTTCTCCTTCTGGCCTTTTGATCGTCCAATCTCATGTTTTATCTGCACGCCAAAAAATGATTTTCCGTGTAATGTTGTGTAACGTTGTTCTTGTACCACATCAGGCAGGGATAGGACGCTGCTTTTGTCCTCATAACGTATAACATCAATGCATGTTTTCATCCTACATCCTAGACACTGAGAGAATAACAAAGAGACAGTGTGTGTGTGTGTGCGTGCGAGTGAGTGAGTGAGTGAGTGTGCGTGAGTGTGGTCAGTGGTGTAAAAGTGGAGTATTTCTGATTTTTGCTTTTACTTCTACTCCACTACATCGCAGAGACAAATATTGTACTTTTACTCCACTACTATTATTTGAAAACTTTAGTTACTTTGTAGATTTAGAATAGTATCACAAGACGTACATTAACCATTTCAGCCTTAATATATACTATACTTAAGCTATTTGAAAATACTTTTATACATTTTGAAAACTTGAAATTAGTACATTACTGTAGTACTTTAAGTATATGTTGATGCCAATGCTTTTGTACTTTTACTCAAGTACATTTTAAATACCAAACTTTTACTTGTATTTTAAAAAATTGTGGTATTGATACTTTCACTTAAGTAAACATTTTTAGTACCATCACCGTGGTGTGGTAAATGGAAGATGTGCGTGCGTGCGTGCGTGAGTAACTGAAAGAGTGAAAGAGTGAAAGAGAGTGATAAAAGGCTTTTACTTGATGAAATTAGAGTGTTTTTTTTAACCCTCCCTATCCTGTTTCACTTGGAAAAACGTCACAATGCGGAAGTCAGACACTCACCACATAGCTTTTCGTCTTGACTTTAAAGCTCAAAGTGCCCGATGGCCTTGAAATCTATTGAGAGGCACTTCAAAGAGAATGCATTCACACACGTACGCCATACCAGCAGCACCATTTCTACCCAGCTCTGCTCCTTAAGCCATTAAAACCGGGAACGCATCTGTGTCATTTATTAGATTTATTTGGGCTATTCAAAAATAGCAGATCTACAAGCTCGTAGCGCGGCACCGAGTGCCGCGCTATGAGCTTGTAGATCTGCTATTTGTTTTTTAAATAATGGCATTTTTTTGCAAATCTTTGAATATATATTCAAAGATTTGCACAAATTGTCCATGATTTTTCAAATATGTCTATATCTATATACAAATTTTTAACTCAAATCTTTGCTTCTGGGGGTCCCTGGAACAAAATATTTTGAGATGGGGGTCCACGGACAAATACATTAAAGTTTTTTGGGGGTCCTTGACATGAAAAAAGTTTGAGAACCACTGATAAGCAAAAAAAAACTGTTAGGATTTGAAAAAACTTTTGTAGAATTCCCCAGAAGCAAAGATTTGAGTTAAAAAAAATGTGCTTAAAAAAAGAAAGAAAAAAAAGATTTTGCACACATTTTCACGATTCAAATGTAAAACAAAATATTTTTTATGTTGCATTTTTTTTAATAGCCAAAGGAAAAAGAAATGACACAGATGCGTTCCCGGGCTAAATGGATTAATGAGCGTCTAACTGTAATTTAGGGCCGTTCCTCTGACAGTCTTATATCGACGTACTGTAGGTGGACAGGGCATGGAAGAACGTCCACAAATCAGTGGCGAGGTGTTAAATTGCCTCTCTGGTCTCATAAATCACAACAAACGTAATGGCCAAGAAGTCTAATCCATCGCACCTTCTTGTCACTACGGCGCTTCTCCATGCCATCATTTTAAATACTACAACGCAATAGTTTGACTCTGGTAAATTCATTAGCGTCCTTGAGCTGCACGTCCCATGGGTGGTGGCAATTATGGTCAGTACGTAGGAATTATTAACTCATTTAGACCAGGAAAGAATCTGTGTGATTTTTAGATTTCTTTGGCTCTTGAAAAATAGCAGATCTACAAGCTCATAGCGCGGCACCGCGCTATCATGAAATATTTGTGCAAATCTTTAAATATATATATTAATTTTAACTCAAATATTTGCTTCTGGGGGGTCCCTGGAACAAAATATTTTGAGATGAGGGGGTCCGCGGAGAAATACATAATCATTTTGGGGGTCCTTGACATGAATTTTTTTTGAGAACCACTAATATTATAGCAACATAAGTAAAAAAAAAAAAATGTTAGGATTTAGAACACTTTTGTAGAATCCCCAGAAGCAAAGATGTGAGTAAAAAAATGTCGCTTTAAAACATAATATATACATATATTCAAAGATTTGCACGCATTTTCACGATTAAAAAAAATAAATAGCAGATCTACAAGCTCATACTGCGGCACTCGGTGCCGCGCAATGAGCTTGTAGATCTGCTATTTTTGAATAGCCAACTAAATCTTAAAATGACACACAGTTGCGTTCCCGGTCTTAATGGGTTAAAGCAAAAAAAACTAAGCGGGACGATGGGTGTAAAATCTGTGATAAAATCTTCAGGATTCTTTGTCATAAGCACAACGGTAAATCACATGACGTTGTTTCCTGCATGGTCCTTGTGCTCATCTCATTCTGACCTTGGGGGAAAACGCATCTTTTTCATGACATGAAATAAAAGGGTCAAGCTGGAAAGACACGATCCCAAGGCGTTCCAAAAGCCGACGTTCGATCCAAACCAAGGGTTCCCGAACTTTTCAGTGCAGCGACCCCCCAAAAAGAATCATATTTGAACAGGGGACCCCCCACCCACCCTGACAAGCACTTGGTATTGTAGGCATTACATTTAGTTTTGTTTCCACAGATACATATTGTGGAAAATGGCCTAACTACAAGCTCACAACGCCTCGCACTGCGTATTAAAAAGGTCATAAAATGTGATTAAATGGGCACTTTAGAAATGTGCAGATACTGTGTATACACTTATACTGTATGTTGGTTTGTCTACTGTTGAGTGAGAAAACAATGTTTACATTAAGCTAATCATCTGGGGGGGGGGGCCCAGTTTGGGAACCACAATCATTTGCGGAAATTGCTCGGACAAACATTTACACTGTGCTGTTCTTCTCTTGGTTGTGAAAAGTTAAAGGACGACTTCACCCTTTTTCAACCTTCTTATACTTGGCCCTCACTACAGCTCATGATAATATGTTACCATTTTTGTCTCCTCACTCTGTGTCTCAGAGGGGGGCTGTTCAGAAACCCGCCTACCAGTGACATCATCGATATGGGGAATTCCAAGCCAATAGAAACTACAGGCTTTCTATTCCTGGAAAGTTAACGTGCTGTAATGGATTGTTCTCGCGTTAAAACAAAACAAAAAAAGAGAAATCTTGTGAAAAACCTGCCTAACGATGATGTCACTGGTAGGCGGGTTTCTGAACTGTCCACAGCCCTCCTCTGAGACACAGGCCGGGTAGGAAAATGCTTTACCATTTTATCATGAGCATTAGTGAGGAGTGGACCAGTGTTGATTTCATCGACTAAAACTATGACGAAACATGTTCGTCGACAACCTTTTTTCACTGACGAAAACTACATAAAAACTAAATAGAAACTAAGCTACGATGACTTAAAACTAAGACTAGATATATTATTGACAAAAAAAATAAAAACTAGACTAAAATGTTAGTGAGGGATCTAGTGGAGAAGAGATCCAGTAGAACTAAAAGACAAGTCATTTTATGTTTGATTGTGCTCGGGTGAAAATAGCAGATCTACAAGCTCACGAGTCACAACGCGTCGTGCTGCGACGTGTTGTGAGCTTGTAGATCTGCTATTTTCAGCATGCAAGCAAGTGTAAAATCAGCCATTACGACGCCATCAAGGCACCGCCAACATACATTTTGTCTAGTTTTAGTCGACTAAATCAATAGTTGATTTAGTCGACTAAAACTAGACAAAAAGTAAAACATTTCAGATGACTAAAATATGACTAAATCAAAATGGAATTTTATTCAAAAGACTGTGACTAAAACGAAATCAAAATTTGCTGTCAAAATCAACACTCTCAGTCGTCCTCAGACGAGCTTCCATCGGAGTCTCCAATCCTTCCGATTCTCCATACACCCGGCCAGCTCCGAAGAGCTTTCAGCTCCCACATCCTTCTTCAGGACGTCCACATACGTTAGCGCGGAACGTCCTCGCGATCGATGCCCGCGCGTTGGTTCCCACAGGACCAGCCTGCTGGCCGGGAGCTCCCGATGTCTGTGGCAGTGGCCGGCCAGTCTCATCCTCCTGACTGCTACCTTCTTGCTGAGCCTCGGCAGTTGCCCGTACAGGTCCTTGTTGGTAATGTGGATGTTCTGGTCCACATTCAGAACAGTTCGTAGCATTCTGGTGTAGCACCCATCCAGGGACTTCTGCAGGGTGGGTGTCAGGGTCCAGCTTTCGCAGCCATACAGGAGGACAGACTCCACAGTGGCGTGGAATAGGCTTAGCTTTATGTGTCGAGGGAGATTCGAGCACCATACTCTTGACATACCGTTCAGGGCCCTCCACGCTAGTGCCTTCCTGACCTTAACGTCCTGTTCTGTGGAGTTCACCCAGGAACCCAGGTATTTGAAGTCATTGACCTCTCGCAGAGCTTTGCCATCTGATGTTGTAATCGGCGGATGGTCCATGTTGATGTTATAGGTGATTACCTCAGTCTTCTTTGCATTCAGTCTGAGGCCAACCTTAGCACATTCCACCTCCACTCTGTTCAGGAGTTCCTGTGTCTGCTCCACGCGGTCAGACACCAGGCAGATGTCATCTGCGTAGTCTAGGTCTGCCAGGGCTATAGCAGGGTTTCCTTTAGACTTCCTTGGTGTAATTGTGAAGCCAAGCTCCTGCTCCCGCCCGTTGATGGCTTTCCTGAGCGCGTAGTCCAGAGCTATGACAAAGAGGAAGGGGGCAAGAGTGTCTCCCTGCTGCACCCCTGCTAGGATTTGGAACTCCTCGCTGATGCCATCTGGGGTTACCACCTTGGCTCTTGTGCCCTTGTACATGGCCTCTATGGCCCGGAGTAGATTCGGGGGGACCCCGTAAGCCTTGAGGATTTTCAGCATTATGCCTCTGTCTATTGAATCAAAAGCCTTTCTGAAGTCAATAAAACACAGCACTGCTGGTGTGGACCAATTATATGAAAATGGGTGAAGTTGTCCTTTAACTACAATCAAACGCGTCACATCTGTGAGCACAGCTATAGCCTACACTCTCCTGTCTCCATAGCGGTGCCCACGTAGAAATAGATGCAACATCGCTCATTATGTGATTATTATAAATGACCCGTCACAAAGTTGGAAGGGAAAGAGAACACGGAGCAAAGGTGCTAAATGTATATTGCTGTGGGGAGAAAACAAGAACTCAAAAGAGTTCTGTTTGTGACTGAAGCATCCATATGCTAATGGCTTACATTAATTAATGTGTTTTTCTTCAATCCTTCCACTTGGGTGTAATTCATCCTCTCTCCTCCCTGCCTCAGTCTTATTTCGGTCGATCCCAGGTTAGCCGGCCATGTTGCAGGTTGCTTAGCCAAACAGTAGATATGTATGTATGCATGTATAATTACATAGGCAGGTACTCACCTTTCTAACATTGTGGTGTCACGACAAAGGGGAAAATAAAGTCTAGTCTAGGTCTAATCCATCCTACATAGTGGGTTACTACGTTCTTATATACAGTGGTCGGCACTCGGCATTGATATCGAAATCTCTCCCCTTATCATGCACTGTTGTAGATCGGCTATTTTCAAAAGATTTTTATACATTTTGAAAACTTGAAACGGGACATGCTGCGTAATGAGTACTTTTACTTCCGGTACTTTAAGTATATTTTGATGCCAATACTTCTGTACTTTTACTCAGGTACATTTTGAATACTGGACTTCAGAGTATTTCTACGTGACGGTATATTGATACTTTTACTTAAATAAAATAATTGAGTACTTTTTTCCCACCACTGAGTTACGTATTACCTACTTTGACGCCCCAGCAGTACTCGCAGTGCCTGCAGATTACAAAGTGTAACACGGCCCATCGGGTAAATCATCAGCGAGCCCCTGCATGCTGGTAGGATAGACTCTGAACTCCCTGCCAGCGCACATTGTTTTTGGAAGCTGTCAGTACATATTGGCTCCATCTGGCACCAAAAATAAGGCAGTCCAAAGAAATATGGCCATCCGCGCAGACATCTGACCGCCAAGGGCATCCAGGGACGAGCGTTTTCACCGGCCCAGACATATTTATGGCGGGTAATAGATTGGCACAGAGCCGAGAACCATGACAGTCACCTATATAGGCCACAGGCCAGGGTTCGAGAGAGAAGAAGAAGCAGTGGAGTGAGATGGCGAGGTTTAATCACTAAGCACTGAGGAGTGTCGAGGCGGGGAAAGAGAAAACTGCAAAATATCTCTCGGGCCCCACAGGCAAAGTTCTTTAGCCAAAAAAACCCGGAAAAACAAAAAAAAAACTATCGTTTAGGCACTTTTTAGCACATTAAAGGTTCTATGACATTCATTTTCACTTTTTTTATTTTTAATGTTTTTTGGGGGGTTTTATGACCTCAATTACACCCAAAAAATCTGAACTTTGAACATTCAGTGGATTTTCTGTGGTCTGGGGTTTTCTGAATAATTAGGCTGAAAAGTAATCTGAGCTTGGCCCTTCGGCAGTGAGGTCACAGCCGATTAATCCCGCCCACTCTCCTCCTCGCCCCTCCCCTCCCCTATCCTTTCCTTTGGGGGGGCGGAGCAGAGGCGATGATTGACAGGCAAAATCCCTCACCAGCGACACCCGCAGGCAAAGATTTCTTTTTTTCATTGCAGTTGAAAAGGCTTTAGAAATGTGAGAGAAAAACACCTGCCATGTATCAATGGAGTGGATTTTTTTGTTAAAACTTTCTATACACGTTTGAAGGACCATGACAAAGACTTTTAATGTGTGGTAAAACTGAACGTCATGAAACCTTTAAGACCGGGAACGCATCTGTGTCATTTATGATTTCTTTGGCTAATCAGAAATAGCAGAACTACAAGCTCATAGCGCGGCACAGAGTGCCGCGCTATGAGCTTGTAGATCTGCTATTTTTTTTTAAATCGTGAAAATTTGTCGAAATCTGTGAATATATACATTTTTAAAGCGAACATTTGTAAAATATTTTGTTCCAGGGACCTCCTCTCTAACCTGACGCAGTCAAATGGAAGAAGCTTGCGACACACATTTTGTTTCACAGCCTACTTCCATCTGAGACTCCCAAAGCAGAATCCATGACAGACGGCGTTTTCATTTTTTCAAGCTACTTGGCAGGTGATTGGATGATCCCGCCCCCAGCAGCCGCTGATTGGTTCTAACACGCAGCCGACCGGGCAGCTTTACTCCCTGAGCCAATCCCAGACTTCCTTCCTGGAATCAAAATGCAAATGAGATTTCCGGAGGGAGGGGGGGTTTACCAGGCTACCTCCTCCCCCCCCTGAAACAAATATTTGAGTTACAAATGTTTGCTTTAAAAATTATATATTTATATTCAAAGATCTGCACACATTTTCACGATTTTTTTCCTCCAAAAATACCAGATCTAGCCGCGCTATGAGCTTGTATATCGGCTATTTTTTTGAATAGCCAAAGAAATCTCAAAATGACACATGATGCGTTCCCGCCCGGTCTTAATGGATTAATCTCTTGAGCACAATTTTCTAATCCCACTAGATGCTACAAAGTCATGTCTGTGATTTACACTTATTGACATTTTTCTCCCCTCCATCTTCCATTTCCACCTGTCATTTTACTGTTGATTCTTTCCCTGCGAGGTCAAAACTCAGAGCTACTTGTGTCGCTGCTGCTGCTGCTGCAGGCTCGGAAAGGATTTGCATGTTAGGTGTCACATATACCCCCCCCCCCCCCCACCCCACCCCGAGTCACCAACCCCGTAAAACACGTCACTTCATCTCGTCCTCCATGTCTCTCCCTTTGAGCAGGAGACGAGCTAAAAGCAGAGATCTGCTCAATTTGCTTTCCTATGGCTAATTGGATTAGTGCTGAAGGCACCACAATAACAGACATGTTTTTATGGAGAGACAGGCAGAGACAGGGTGGGGTGGGGGGGGTGTGTGTGTGTGTGTGTGTGTGTGTGTGTGTGTGTGTGTGTGTGTGTGTGTGTGTGTGTGGTGGGGGGGGGCGAGGTGAGAGAAGAGAGGAGCCAATTTTCCAGTGATATGAGCTTTGCTCCAGGTGAAGGGAAAACTCCTGCAGAGAAAGACAGAGAATGCTGTGTGTGTGTGTGTGTGTGTGTGTGTGTGTGTGTGTGTGTGTGTGTGTGTGTGTGTGTGTGTGTGTGTGTGTGTGTGTGTGTGTGTGTGTGTGATGCTGCCAGACAATCCTATTACTGTAGGTATGTCACATGACTCACAATATGGGGGGGGGGGGGCGGGGGGTGCAGTTATAAATGATGTGCAGGGGAGGGGAGGTATGAAGTCATAAATTATTGTCTCCGCCGGGCCGAAAGCCACGGCGAGAGTATGTTTTACCCCCTGTCTGTCCGTCCGTCCGTCTGTCCGTCCGTCCGTCCGTCCGTGTCCATCTGTCCGTGTGTCCATCTGTCTGTGAACAGCTAATCTCCGGCACAGTTGGCCCGGTCACTGCGAAACTGTGCACACACACTCCCTGGATGCCAATTCAGAACCTTTGCCCCATTTCTTTTTACATGGGCCTGTTATAGCGCCACCAGGAGGTCGATTTGTGCAAAACCCATTTTTTGATATAGTACTCCTACAGAGTTTATCCAAACATCACGCATCACAGATTTGTCCGATTTTCCATATTCCATCCTGATTGGCTAAGGTTGGCTTCCAAAGTTTGCAGGATTGGTCCGTTTTGAACAAAATGCCTCAAATCATGAACCCAGCTTGCGATTTCCGTGAAAACTTCCCACGCACATTCCCAACTTGGCCGAGGAAGAAATGGCACTTGAACATTTTAAAATCAGCCTCATGGTGGCGCTATAACAGGCCGATTTGCGTTTTTAACTATAACTGCACCGATCTGAGTATTTCTTTTTTTTTTAAACGATTCAGTCTATAGTAGCCTTTTCATAAATTATATTTGTACTATATTTGTAAAGTTTTATATTTAGAGACATTTAACTATGGATTCAGTGCCTTCCTAACTATGGATTCAGATCCTCTCTAACTTATTACAATAACCTACATTACACA
This sequence comes from Gymnoscopelus braueri, assembly GCF_963280865.1. Taxonomy (NCBI): domain Eukaryota; kingdom Metazoa; phylum Chordata; class Actinopteri; order Myctophiformes; family Myctophidae; genus Gymnoscopelus; species Gymnoscopelus braueri. The sequence continues at coordinate 5,161,398 of NC_137623.1, forward strand.
AGGGGCCAGCTTGAGAGTTGTGCATTGAGTGTAATAAGGAAGTGAGTTCAAGTGACAGTTCATGTGAATGGCCAGCTGTTTTACCCCTGCTGGTGTCAGAAAGATTTTTAGCGGTGCCAGCCGCTCTACATTTGACCGTGTGTGTTTGCATGTATGTCCGTCCGTCCGAGCACGGCAACACATGCGCTACTTAAAGACATGCACACTCACACACACACGCAGGCTCAGCACACATGCGCGCTTCACGTGCACACGCACACACACACACACACACACACACACACACACACACACACACACACACACACACACACACACACACACACACACACACACACACACACACACTAAAACGACCGATCTACAATGTGAGTAAAAAATATTAAAAGTAAATAAAGTGAGTACAAATATTTAAAAGTAAATACCTAGAGTAAAAATACTTAAGAGTACTTAAATTGAGTAAAAATACTTTAAAGTACTCAAAATGAGTAAAAATACTTAAAAGTTGATAAAAAAGAGTACAAATACTCTTTTAGTACCGGCTCAATACAAGCACCCACTCATCAAATAGAGTAGTACCGTCTGAATTCCAGCGCCCACTCATCAAACAGAGTCGGCACCGCTTACTCACACTGGGTGTGATTTTTTTTCTCAATGCAAGCGGATGGGTTTTTGACAAACTTTAGACTTGATTTTCTTACCTTAATAAACATTGTCATAAATAGCCTACTATATGCTTCCAGTCGCTAAATTCTGGTCCCATTTATTTAAAAAAATTACGATAAAGTAGCTCATACTCTAGGAGGGGTGAGATGATTTGATTGACAAGCTACACAACCAATAACCTTCATTCCCCGCCCCCCGCTCTTGATTGACAAGCTACCCAACCAATAGCATTCATTTAGGGATTGATTTCCGGTTCCTACTGCCGGGTGCTTTTTTGTAAATATTAAAGATGGCGGATTTCAAATTGCTGAAAAATTGGCTTCATTTACTGTCTGTATAGAAACCAGGGGTTTGGCTTTGTCCATTACTTTTATACAGTCTATGACATTACAAAACGAAACCCGTCATGGGACACCATCCCGGCTTAGAGTTTTTTTTGTGCCATTTAATTTGACCCTACAGACACAAAAAAAAGCATTAATAAAAACCACCATTATGCTCTCCGGGTTAAAGGGCAAGACCACTTTGGTAGAGGTTTGGGTTGTGTATTTACCTTGCCATGATGTAACTCCAAAGGTGGACAAGAAATTAAAAATAATTGCTCCATTGATTAGAAATTGATAATTCAAAATATGCTCCTCATTGACTTACATTGTACAGTGAAACAGCTCTCAAAGTCACTCTTTTAGCACCTAAACAAACGCAAACAAAGTTGATTCAGACAATATAGAACATCACCAAACCCAGTACTGCTAAATCTTGCATGATACCGCTTACGGAAAAGAGGGACAACGCTAAAAGAGAAACCTTCAATGCCTTTTTGTTTTGTTTAGTATTTTTCTCAGACATCTTTTTTAGACACTTTCCTTTTCTGGCAAATGTTGTTTTTATAACAATTAAAACAACAACAAAAAGATGTATAAAGTTAGTAATGGCCTGGAGCTCCGTGACCAGGAGGAGAAGAGGAGGACTTGGAGGAGGAACCATGTCGAGTCCTTGAGTGGGGAGCTGCACCTGGCGTGTGTGTGTGTGTGTGTGTGTGTGTGTGTGTGTGTGTGTGTGTGTGTGTGTGTGTGTGTGTGTGTGTGTGTGTGTGTGTGTGTGTGTGTGTGTGTGTGTGTGTGTGTGTGTGTGATAAGATGAAGGGAGGGGGAGGGGGGATAAGAGGGCGAGCGAGCGAGATAGGGGAGCACACGCTCATCGGAGGGGAGGAGGGGCGTGATCAGTCCGTTGGCCGCTTTTCACCGTGTCTCTTTGTAAACTCCTCTGCTTTCTTAAGGAACGTTTCACGGTCCTCTAAGTATTCTCGTGCTTTGTAGCTAGCACAAGGTTGGTTGGCAGCACAAGAACAACCTAGAGGCCCACATGACTCTGGGTCGTTCACCAGGTCGATGATGGTCTGAATTACTGAGAGAGAGAGAGAGAGAGAGAGAGAGAGAGAGAGAGAGAGAGAGAGAGAGAGAGAGAGAGAGAGAGAGAGAGAGAGAGAGAGAGAGAGAGAGAGAGAGAGAGAGAGAGAGAGAGAGAGAGAGAGAGAGAGAGAGAAACTTTAAAGTCTGTCTGAAACAAACCACAGATTTATTACAAGGAGCACTTCTTCATATAATTATCAATACAATAGTATCATCATATAATTGGTCCACTCCTCACTAAGGCTCATTATAAGATTGGAAGTTGGGCACCATTTGTGTCTACTCACTGTGTGTCATTGTTGGTGGGCTGTGGACAGTTCAGAAACCTGCCTTTGATGGTGGGCTGTGGACAGTTCAGAAACCTGCCTACCTAAAGCATCATTGATGGGAATTCTAAGTGAATGGAAACTACAGCCTTTCTCTTCCTGGAAAGTTGGCACGCTGAAATAGAAGCCTTTCTTCTTGCGTTTAATAGAACAATTTGGAAGACTCAAACCTGTAGTGCCTACTGATGATGTCATTGGTAGGAAGGTTTCTCAACGGTCCACAGCCCACCAATGAGAGACAGAGTAGAAAGATATGGTGCCACATTATAATGAGCATTAATGAGGACCAATTATATGAAGTTGAAATGGGTTAAGTGATCCTTTAAGGCCTAATTTACTTCCATTTTTAATGAGATAGATAGATAGATAGATAGACAGATAGATATAATCTCATTATATTTTAGTTCTTTGTTTCTCTTTCACAAATCTGTGAAACGGTGAAATCAGCGTGGGCGGTGCTGGCAGGGGGCAACACGGCCACTGGCAGGGCACGTCAATCTTCAAGAGGCGGCACACGGCCAAAGAGAGGGGCAGCGACGGCCATGGCCGGTGTGGCCACCGTGAAACTCCTGCCCTGGTAAAGACTCTGCTATTAGTGCTAATAACGCAGATTTCATGCCGTTTGAGCAAAGCATCGTTTGATAGGTTCGAACTTCGAACGTTGTGGGCATCAATAAATGCTCCGTGCGAGGCGAGTGCTCTGGACATAATATCCAAAGTGCTCTTACGCTCAATAAACTCTTTCTGACCCTAGACAATGGACTGTTATAGAAATGCATAATCATTTTCTGTGCATTATGATGGTTAGGGATGCACAATATTTAAATGATATCCAATAATCAATTAATTGCACTGTCAAATCGATTGCTATACTAATTTTGAAATCGATATTGCAATGTAATTTCACAAGCTCACAATGCCTTGTGAGCTTGTAGATCGGCTATTTATTTTTATTTTTTTATCGGTTAACACACCTTCGTTAATTCTGATGGATGGGTGCCAGTAGTTCTTCAAGATCGAATCAGGTCCACAAACACAAACCTGTCCTCTCTCATTGATTTTGGGGTGGTAGATCTTTGTCTTGAACGTGACCTCAGGAGGCTCGAAGGGGTAGTCGCGGGGGAAAAGGATTTCAATCCTGAAGGCCCCTTTGTCATAAGGAGGGTTATCCTGGAGAAGAGGAGGTGCACACATGGTCAAACTATGGCGGGAGCAGTGGTGGAAAAAGTACTCGCATGTTTTACTTAAGTAAAAGTATCAATACTGTAATGTAGAAACTCTGTTACAAGTAAAAGTCCGGAATTAAAAATGTACTTGAGTGTAAGTACAAACGTATTGGTATATAAACTTAGTACCAAAAGTAAAAGTACTAAAATGTTTGAAAATAGCAGATCTAAAAAATAGTAGATCGGCTATTTTCAATTAGCCTAGGTTTACAAAAGGGCTACAGTGGTTAATGCTTGTTTTATAACGTAATCATTTATTTATCTGCAAAGTAACTAGTGACTAAAGTTTTCAAATCATTGTAGTGGAGTAAAAGTACAATATGTGCCTCTGAGATGTAATGGAGTAGAAGTAAAATAATAGACAATTGGAAATACTCCAGTAAAGTAAAAGTACCTCAACATTGTACTTAAGTACGGTACTTGAGTAAATGTACTTAGTTACTTTACACCACTAGGCAGGAGAGTCACGAGACACGATGATGAAGCAGTGAACAGATTTAAGACAATAGGCTCTGTTTGACATGAAGGTGCCATGTCTGTCTCCCGTTTATATCTGCTACTGTAAAAACATAATGGGATGTTTTTATACAACTAGATTCTGACAAGTCCCGGAAAAGACGCGTTGTGATTGGCCAGTAGGCAGGAAGCTTGCCTTCTCCAAAATGGCGACCGCGATACAGGTCACTCCAATGAACTGCAGAAGCCAATGAGGGATCTAGGTTTGTATATTTATGACTGGGACAATCAAACAAAACTATGGGACACTGAACTGGAGCAGGAAACAGGCATGCCACCTTCTGGAAAACCTGAGACTATACAGTTGTGAACAGAGCCCATTCAATTTACAATTTAGGCATTTAAGCAGACTCTTAATCTAGAGCGATTTACAGTAAGCAAGGTAAACAGAAGATAAAAAAGGAGTTGTCCCGCACACTCTCTTCACTTACAAAACACTCAGCTACCTAATGAAGGTTAGTTGACCGAATAGTTGTTCATCAATGAATAAAAACAGAAGACAGTGTGTGCGAGACAACTTCTATCTTATCTACGTTGGCTCCGCTCTCCTACACACTCTGTCCTTGTAAGTAGTAGGTGTGCAAACGCACTTTATCTACCAAGACAATTCAAAAGTGACTTACAGGAACAATGAGCCCTTGCCATGTTAATATGTCTGATTCATCGACTTGAATGTTCCTGAAGTTTTTCATTGGAGACTTGCGAAGTCTTGCGAGTTCCTAAGAGAGCGAGAGGAAAACAAGAACAATGTAAAATGTGAAGATAGCTTCTTTTTGGCCAGGGACACCTCACACCAGTTGTACAATGGATTATTATTTAGGCTTTACTTTCGCTTTTGCATAACGTCATTGATGATGATGATGATCAGCTGACGATATAATTCGTGAAAAAATACACAAGTCAACTTAAAACGGATCAAAGTGATCTGATAAAATCCTTAAGTGTTATTTTTACTTTTTTTATTTGGTTCCAATTTGTACAAACAGGAGTTAAATTAACACTTAGGCTTTTACTGCGTTTGCCGGCTGACAGCTAATCTGTCCCTTAAATTGCGTGTGGATGTTTGACTTGACATCAAGCTAAAGTGAAACCAGAGCAACACAAACATTGGTTTTGCCTCTTTTAATCGTTGACAACCACATTACAAACAAATTATTAAATTATTATGAATTAAGCCAATCTGTGCGGCTTAATTCACACGATATAATTACATCCCAACCCATCCCCATAATGACTAAGTCCAAGTCTGATCCGTACTAGCACCACCTAGCCTAGCTAACTTAGCCAAAGCTAGTGGTTGTTTAAGCTACCAAACACACAGTCAGCAGCAGGTTAGCATGCTAGCGATGATAGCTGGAGACTGATAAGAGGGTTTGGGAGGTTAGCATGTTAGCATGCTAGCAGGAGACTGATAGAGGAGGTTAGCATGCTAGCTAGCTGGAGACGGATAGGAGGTTAGCACGCTAGCTAGCAGGCTAGCCCCCCGGGACGTCCCCGTCCGTCATTCAACGTTCACGGGGATGTTATGGGGGGAAAAAAAGAATATCAGGAGATTTTACCGTTTTCAGCCTTCTCGCCGGGAGGTCCGTGACCTTGAAACTACTGTGTCCTTCCATGGATTCACAGCACAGTGGCTTAGATACCCCCTTCTCTGCTGCTTTCTGGCTGTCACGCCGAAATCAGTGACCCCGTGAGATTCTTGAGACCACCAGACGGAACTGTTTTCACAAAAAAAAAGTTTTAACTTTGACAGTGTTACACATGGAACCCCTTGTGTACACTTGAGTTACAGGGCTGTAACTATAGGGTCCAAGTGATTCCTTAACTATTTTGCTGGGGACCCTCTGGACGGGGGGGGGGGGGTCAACCCTTCTTTGAGAACCACTGTCTAGCCACCGGTATCATTTGTAACATTAATGGGACCTTAATGGAAACAAGCCCTGGGCTTATTCTGGGTCCTTTTAGCATTCTTTTATATAAATCTGTGCCACCGTGCCTTTTTTTTGGTCAACATGTCAATTAAGTATTCAATCCAAAAAAAAAACCTGCCTGTAAGTGAAATACAAAAACGCAAATCTCTTTCAAATCTTATGAGGAGACTTCACTTAACCCATCGAGACCGGGAACGCATCTGTGTGTCATTTTTTTATTTCTTTGGCTATTCAAAAATAGCAGATCTACAAGCTCATTGTAGATCTGCTATTTTTTGGAAAAATCGTGAAACTTTGTGCAAATCTTTGAATATATATTTTTTAAAGCAAACATTTGTAACTCAAATCTTTGCTTCTGGGGAGGTTTTGGAAAAAACTTTTGTTGCTATAATCAGTGGTTCTAAAATATGTTATGTATTTGGATGTGGACCCCCATCTCAAAATATTTTGTTCCAGGGACCCCCAGAAGTTGTAACAGTTAAAAAAAAATCACTTTAAAAAAATATATATTCAAAGATTTGCACAAAATGTTCACAAAGTTTCAAAAATAGCAGATCTACAAGCTCATAGCGCGGCACTCGGTGCCGCGCTATGAGCTTGTATATCTGCTATTTTTGAATAGCCCAAAGAAATCTAAAAAGGACACAGATATGTTCCCGGTCTTAATGGGTTAAGCGTGGATTAGCAGAAAACAGTGACCCCTGCCGTCACACAAGTCGATAGCACACTACGTTTGGTGTAACAGCCTACATGTTCAGAAAAAGTGAAACTGTGATGTCCAGAAGTATTGTAAATCATAACTCACATGCAAGATAGTGAAATACTGGAGAGGAGGGGAAAATAATGAATGTTTTGATGGTTAAGGATTACAGTGATACCATTCAAAACATTCTCAAACTGTGGGTTAGGACCACAAATGGAGTCACAGGAAGGTGGCAGTGGCTACATTAACTGAAAAATCCTTCCAATTAAGTCTGTTTTTGTTTTGTTTTTGAAAAGCATACAATTATTATAATGGTTCTGGCAACAGATATAGGCTAATAATCATATGAGATAAAACAACATAAAATCAGTATATCAAATAATTTATCAATGCCAAAATTACAATGGAATAACTCAGAAATGAATACATTGTGATTGTACAATTATCTAGCCAGTCACACAAGCAATGTAACTAATTCTATCTTCCCTTGTAAAGGGTATTTGAGCAAACGAGTTAGCGGACACAACTCAGACCTGTGTCTTTGATGGTTTTATTATACTAACCAGTAGTCAAGTAGAGGCAGGTTATAAACCTAAAAAAGTAAACACAAACAACAACGCAACGATAAATTACTGACATGAAATATACACACAAAACTATAAACCCCATCAGAAATATAAATAGGCTATATATTTATTGTCATGTAAACACGCTCTCAATTCTTACCGTCAGTCTCTCAGAGCTCGCAATGGAAAATGACGAACGCAGCAATAACACCCTGGTAACTAGTAACGCTGATGCATGCGTAGAACACTTTGTCCTGATAGTGAGCATCCACTCCATTTATATGGGTTTGGTCTACCCATGTGGGTGTAACCTTCTGTTGATTAATCATGTGACTTGTGTATTCTGGAAACGCGGGCTTTAGCACTGTTCTAAACAGTAGCCATTGTACCCCAGCTCCTTATCTGACCTAATCAATCAACATGCCCTCATGTGACACTCAGGTGACATATGTAAAGTCCACTGCTGTGCTGTGGCTTTTAGAATTTGTATATATTTGTATCGGATTACAACTTTAGTTTATAACTCCAAATAAGCAGTATTAACCTTGATATACTGTAAGCATGTATCAACTCCTAGGATAATAACTCGGCCTATCACTCCGGAATACGATCCCAAATAAGCAGGAAATACACACATAATAATAATCACAATAATAACCGCAAACTTCATGCGCTGGAAGGCCCTGGATAATTCTACAGTGATCTATAAAATCACAATGCATCCTGATGCGACCTGTGAGCTTGCAGATCGGCTGTTTTCACTACAATGACAATTTTTTAAACTTTTTTTATACCTGGTGTTTCATCAGGATGGGGGACAATTATTTTAGCACTTAGTGACTGCACCTTTCAACAGAATAGATTAGAAGAGGATAAACATCTATGTAAGGACACAAAACAAGAATTAGTTTAACGGGACAATTTGGTAGTGAATGTTGAAAACCGGGACAATTTAGTGTTTTGGAGATGTTTGTCATGGACTTGTAAATATGTAGATTGTTTCTGACCTTCTGTTGCTCTCTTGTTTTGATCTCCTTCCCACTTGCCCCCCAGCCCTCTTCTTCTACCCCCCCCCCCCTCTTCTTTCTATAGAAATTAACGTTGCGATGGGAACGATGTACAAAAACTAATTTCACCCACTTTTTTACCTTGTAAACCTGTGATGTGACAATAAAACTGATTCTGATTCTGATTCTTCGGAAACACAGCTTAAACCTGGGGCCAGTAAGCAAATTGGTGATGACAATGGCTGCCTTGAAACATAAGGGACCAGTTTTGTCATGCATGCTCTGGGCCCTATCTCGCCTTACCCCTTATGCCTAAACGTATTAGCCATATTTTACTATTTTGAAAAACATTTTCAAATAGTTCAACTAGCCGAACTACATCGACATGTTGTGAGCTTGTAGATCGGCTATTTGAACTACTGGTATTTTAAAATGTTTTTCAAAATAGTAAAAAATGCAAAAAAAGTTTTGGGATAAGAGGTAAGGCAGATGGGCCCAAGATGGGCCAAAGATAGGGCCCATCTGTTCCCTATGTTTCCAAAGTTCTATGTTTCCTGGCTGTTAAGCCTAGCTCTATAGCAGTAGCACATGAGAAATATGTTACAGAGCCCTCATATGACATGGGATGCAAAGATTCGAGCATGTGCAGGGGGAAAAAATACACACACGTGTAAAAGACCGATGACACGTTTGCAGCGGCCAATCTACACATTTGTGATCATTTTTGTGACTACAAATTTTATTATTTTGACTTCAAATGGCAACTGCACACGTGTAGATCGCGGTGTACAAACTCTTACATTCCCCAATGTCCTCAATGTTCATATAATTGTAGTCGAGTAAAAGTAAAACATTTGCCTCTGAGCTGTAGTGGAGTAGAACTTAAAGTACTGAAAACTTAAAATACTCCAGTGAATAAAAAAACACCTACAAATTTGACTAAAGTACAGTACTTGAGTACTGCACTTAGTAAATGCACTTAGTTACTAGAGAAAAATAGAAACTAGCTCTCACTGTGAAAGACAAGGAGGCGTGGCTGCGCGACTGTGCATTTGTGTGTGTGTGTGTGTGTGTGTGTGTGTGTGTGTGTGTGTGTGTGTGTGTGTGTGTGTGTGTGTGTGTGTGTGTGTGTGTGTGTGTGTGTGTGTGTGTGTGTGTGTGTGTGTGTGTGTGTGTGTGTGTGTGTGTGTGTGTGTGTGTGTGTGTGTGTAGGAACAGACAGCTGGTGGTATATTTCGGCAAGAATCAATGTATAGCCTACTGACAAATGTAGGCTTTATGACAACACAACAAATCCTGTGAGTAGACTAAATGCAATATTGTCAATAACATCATACACCCTCGCTCAAACATCACGTTATATTTACATTGCAATTATTTTATAACTTAAAAATTCTTTATCCAAATAGGCTATGAAGGTGAACAAAACACGGATGAAGATGTGATTTGCCTCTGTGTAGAGCAGTGGTGGAAAAAGTACATTTTTACTTAAGTAGAAGTATCAATACTGCAATGTAGAAGTACTCCGTTACAAGTAAAAGTCCGGAATTCAAAATTTACTTGAGTAAAAGTACTATAATGTTTGAAAATGGCAGATCTACAAGCTCACAAGCTTTTAGATCGGCTATTTTCAAATAGCCTAGGTATAAAATAGGGCTAAAGTGGTTAATGTATGTTTTATAATGTAATAATTTGTATCTGCAAAGTAACTAGTAACTAAAGTTTTCAAATAATTGCAGTGGAGTAAAAGTACAATATTTGACTCTGAGATGTAGTGGAGTAGAAGTAAAAGTATAGACAATTGGAAATACTCCGGTAAAGTAAAAGTACCTCAAAAGTTTACTTAAGTACAGTACTTGAGTAAATGCACTTAGTTACTTTACACCACTGACGTTTGATACCTCAGTCTTAGTGAAGAGATGGACGGATGAGGGACATGAGTCAGGAAACATCCTCTTAAATCCTGGCCCCAGCATATTGCATAAAGCCCCAGTGGTGCCCCCTACTGGCCTACCATGCATTTTAAAGACTACTTTAATCATTTTATGTTAAAGGTAGGGTAAGTGATTTACTTTGGTTAAAATAAGTGTTAAATAGCTCTATATTCTGATAGTACTCATTGCTATAGAGTGTTTGTTCAGTAAAAGGAGAGAGACCCCTGTGACCAAACAAACGCTCTGTAGCAATGATTACTATCACACTATAGTACTTTAACCTTTTTAACAAAAAACTAAAAAAATAACAAAACAAATATCACTTACCTACTTTAATTGTAAACCCCATATTATAGTTTTTCTTAATTATAGAAATCAATCATTTATTGGTGATCCTTACTTTTTGGTGGGTGCTATAATTCTTAAAGGTACCCTGTTACGTGTGTTTTTCAGAATGGACAACATTTGAACTTTGTTTTTATACAACATTTTTATCCCACGATTTTGTAACCCCATTTTTTACACCCAGTGCCCACATTGTCTATGTAATCCTGGGCACTACACTCCTTCTGCCAACCTGTGTTATTCCACTTGTTTTTAATACAGAATGAGCTCATATCGACATTGGTAAATATCGGTTATCGGCAGTGGTGGAAAAAGTACAAAAAATGTTTTACTTAAGTAAAAGTATCAATATTGCAATATAGAATTTATATAGAAATACTCTGTTACAAAGTGAAGTCCGGAATTCAAAATGTACTTGAGCAAAAGTACAAAGTACAAAAGTGTTGATATCAAAATGATATCGGATATTGATATCGGCCAGACATATCTCATCGGTGCATCCCTAATAAATAGTGAAGATAACATGAGTTCCGTCGCCTTATAGCAGGAACACAATAATAATAATAACCAGAAAAGGGTGCTCCTCATAGCACAGGTCTCCGCCAGGCCGGGTTGCCTACCCAGGGCCTGCAAACATTGGAAGGCAGTCATCGCCACTTGGAATTGAAAAGTCAAACTTGAGGCCGATGTGAAGTTTCACAGCAATTGGGCGCTGCGTTCATGATTTATGGCATTTTATGCAAAATGAGCCACTCCTGCAAATGTTGGAATCCGAAAAATATGACAGATATATCTTGATCACATGACTATAGAGATATGTATGGATATAGATATGTTGCAAAAATCACAAGCAAATACATTTGATTTGAGCACTCGTAATATGCAATATATCTGTTATATAGAGCTGAGCGTATAGCCAGGAAACATAGAACTTTGGAAACATATATATACATATATATGGAACAGATGGGCCCTATCTTGGGCCCATCTGCCTTACCTCTTATCCCTAAACTTTTTTTGCATTTTTTACTATTTTGAAAAACATAAAAAAATACCAGTAGTTCAAATAGCCGATCTACAAGCTCACAATGGGTCGATGTAGATCGTCTAGTTGAACTATTTGAAAATGTTTTTCAAAGTAGTCAAATATGGCTAATACGTTTAGGCATAAGGGGTAAGGCGAGATAGGGCCCAGCATGCATGACACAACTGGTCCCTTACAGTATGTTTCAAGGCAGCCGTTGTCATCACCAATGTGCTTACTGGCCCCAGGTTTAAGCTGTGTTTCCCAAGTCCATGACAAATATCTCCAAAACACTAAAATGTCCCGGTTTTCAACATTCACTACCAAATTGTCCCGTTAAAATAATTCTTGTTTTGTGTTCTTACATAGATCTTTATCTTGTTCTAATCTATTCTGTTGAAAGGTGCAGTCACTAAGTACTAAATTAATTGTCCCCCATCCTGATGAAACAGCAGGTGTAAACAAAGTTAAAGAAATTGTCATTGTAGTGAAAACAGCCGATCTGCAAGCTCACAGGTCACATCAGGATGCATTGTGAACGTATAGATCACTGTAGAATTATCCAGGGCCTTCCAGCGCCTGAAGTTTGCGGTTATTATTGTGATTATTATTATGTGTGTATTTCCTGCTTATTTAGGATTGTATACCGGAGTGATAGGCCGAGTTATTATTCTAGGAGTTGATACATGCTTAGATGAAGGTTAATACTGCTTATTTGGAGTTATAAACTGAAGTTGTAATCCGATACAAATATATCACCCATTCTTGAGAATTGGGACAAATCATGTCCTACCAAAACATTTAAATTTATTATTTATTAACACACTCATTTAGAAAAAAGTTTGGTGAAAATATATTCTTAAAGGATTTATATGAATGACATAAGATTTATTTAAAACAATTCTCAAGAATGGATGATCAAATTCTAAAAGCCACAGAACACATGTCACCTGAGTGTCACAAGAGGGCATGTTGATTGATTAGGTCAGATAAGGAGCTGGGGAACAGTGGCTACTGTTTAGAATAGTGCTAAAGCTAAACCCATATAAATGGAGTGGATGCTCACTATCAGGACAAAGTGTTCTACGTATGCACCAGTGTTACTAGTTACCAGGGTGTTATTGCTGCGTTCGTCATTTTCCTTTGCGAGCTCCGAGAGACTGACGGTAAGAATTGAGAGCTTTTTTACACGGCAATAAATATATATATATTTCAGATATGGTTTATAGTTTTATGTGTATATTTCATGTCAGTAATTTGTCGTTGCGTTGTTGTTTGTGTTGACTTTTTTAGGTTTATAACCTGACTCTACTTGACTACTGGTTAGTATAATAAAATCATCAAAGACACAGGTCTGAGTTGTATCCACTAACTTGTTTGCTCAAATACCCTTTACAAGGGGAGAGCTAATTAGTTGCATTGCTTGTGTGACTGGCTAGATAATTGTACAATCACAATGTATTCATTTCTGTGTTATTCCATTGTAATTTGGGCGTTGATAAATTATTTGAAATACACATTTTATGTTGTTTTATCTCATATGATTATAGCCTATAGTATATAGAGCCTATATCTGTTGCCAGAACCATTATAATAATTGTAGTGTGCTGTTCAATTGTGTGACAGCAGGGGTCACTGTTTTCGGCTAATCCACGCTTAACCCATTAAGATCGGGAACGTATCTGTGTCATTTTAAGATTTCATTGGGCTATTCAAAAATAGAAGATATACAGCTAGTAGATCTGCTATTTTTTGAAAAATCTTGAACATTTGTGCAAATCTTTGAATATTTTTTTTAAAAGCAAACATTTTTAACTTTTGAGGGTCCCTGGAACAAGATATTTTGAGATGGGGGTCCACATCCATTCCAAATACATAATAATAATAATAATAATAAAGTATTTTATTTGTATTGCACTTTACATTTGAAACAAACCTCAAAGTGCTAGAGTACATAATAAAACAAGATAAAGAAAACCATTTGCAAGAATCAAAAATTATCAATAAAAGATGATACATATCAATAAAAGATGATACATATCATCTTTTAGAACCACTGATTATAACAACATTTTTTTCAGAAAAACTGTTAGGATTTGTAGAATCCCCAGAAGCAAAGATTTGAGTTACAAATGTTCGCTTTAGAAAATATATATTCAAACATTTGCACAAAGTTTCACGATTTTTCTTGTATATCTGCTATATTTGAATAGCCAGAGAAATCTAAAATTGACACAGATGCGTTCCCGGTCTCAATGGGTTAAGTGAAGTCTCAAGAATCTCACAGGGTCACTGATTTCGGCGTGACAGCCAGAAAGCAGCAGAGAAGGGGACATCTAAGCCACTGTGCTGTGAATCCTGGGAAGGACACAGTAGTTTCAAGATGGCCGCGAGCAGAAGGCTGCACAAGGTAAAATCTCTTGATGTTCTTTTTCCCCCCCCCGTGAACGTTGAATGACGGACAGGGACGTCCCGGGGGGGCTAGCCTGCTAGCTCCTTATAATCCATTGTACAACTGGTGTGAGGTGTCCCTGGCCAAAAAGAAGCTTTATACACAATTTACATTGTTCTTGTTTTCCTCTCGCTCTCTTAGGAACTCGATGAACTTCGCAAGTCTCCAATGAAAAACTTCAGGGACATTCACGTCGATGAATCAGACATATTAACATGGCAAGGGCTCATTGTTCCTGTAAGTAGCTTTTGAATTGTCTTGGTAGATAAAGTGCGTTTGCACACCTACTACTTACAAGGACAGAGTGTGTAGAAGAGCACAGCCAACGTAGATAAGATAAAAGTTGTCTCATACACGCTGTCTTCTGTTTTTATTCATTGATGAATGAATCAATCAATCAGGTCAACTGACCTTCATTAGGTAGTGTTTTGTGAGTGAAGAGAGTGTGCGGAACAACTCATTTTTTATCTTCTGTTTACCTTGCTTACTGTAAATCGCTCTAGAATAAGAGTCTGCTTAAATGCCTAAATTGTAAATTGAATGGGCTCTGTTCACAACTGTAGTCTCAGGTTTCCAGAAGGTAGCATGCCTGTTTCCTGTTCGAGTTCAGTGTCCCATAGTTTTGTTTGATTGTCCCAGTCATAGATATACAAACCTAGATCCCTCATTGGCCTCTGCAGTTCATTTGAGTGACCTGTATCGTGGCCGCCATTTTGGAGAAGGCAAGCTTCCTGACTACTGGCCAATCACAGCGTGTCTTTTCCGGGACTTGTCAGAATCTAGTTGTATAAAAACATCCCATCACGTTTTTACAGTAGCAGATATAAACTGGAGACACACATGGCACCTTCATGTCAAACAGAGCCTATTGTCTTAAATCTGTTCACTGCTTCATCATCGTGTCCCGTGACACTCCCGCCTAGTGGTGTAAAGTAACTAAGTACATTTACTCAAGTACTGTACTTAAGTACAATGTTGAGGTACTTTTACTTTACTGGAGTGTTTCCAATTGTCTCTACTTTTACTTCTACTCCATTACATCTCAGAGGCATATATTGTACTTTTACTCCACTACAATTATTTTAACACTTTAGTTACTAGTTATTTTGCAGATATAAATGATTACGTTATAAAACAGGCATTAACCACTGTAGCCCTATTGTAAACCTAGGCTAATTGAAAAAAAGCCGATCTACAAGCTCACAAAGTGTCACATAGCGCCGCGTTGTGAGCTTGTAGATCTGCTATTTTCAAACATTTTAGTACTTTTACTTTTGGTACTTTAAGTACATTTTGATACCAACATTTTTAATGCCGGACTTTTACTTGTAACAGAGTTTCTACATTGCAGTATACTTTTACTTAAGTAAAACATTTGAGTACTTTTTCCACCACTGCTCCTGCCATAGTTTGACCATGTGTGCACCTCCTCTTCTCCAGGATAACCCTCCTTATGACAAAGGGGCCTTCAGGATTGTAATCATTATCCCCGCCGACTACCCCTTCAGGCCTCCTGAGATCACGTTCAAGACAAAGATCTACCACCCCAAAATCTCTGAGAAAGGACAGGTTTGTTTTTGTGGACCTGATGTGATCTGGAGCCGTAAGAACTGGAACCCACGCACCAGAATTAACCAAGGTGTGTTAACCGAATAAACCGATAAAAAAAAGAAAAGAATAAACAGCCGATCTACAAGCTCACAAGGCATTGTAATATCGATTTGAAAATGGGTAAAGCAATCGATTTGACAGTGCAATTAATTGATTATTGGATATAATATAACTATTGTGCATCCCTAACCATCATAATGCATAGAAAATTATTAAACATTTCTATAGCAGTCCATTTTCTAGGGTCAGAAAGAGTTTATTGAGCGGAAGAGCCCTTTGGATATTATGTCCAGAGCACTCACCTCGCACGGAGCATTTATTGATGCCCGCAACGTTCGAAGTTCGAACCTATCAAACGATGATGTGCTCAAAATCTGCGATATTAGCACTAATAGCGGAGTCTATCTATATCTATCTATCTGTCTATCTATCTATCTATCTATCTATCTATCTATCTATCTATCTATCTATCTATCTATCTCATTAAAAATGGAAGTAAATTAGGCCTTAAAGGATCACTTAACCCATTTCAACTTCATATAATTGGTCCTCATTAATGCTCATTATAATACGCCACCATATCTTTCTACTCACTCTGTCTCTCATTGGTGGGCTGTGGACAGTTGAGACCAATGACATCATCAGTAGGCACTACAGGTTTGAGTCTTCCAAATTGTTCTATTAAACGCAAGAAGAAAGGCTTATATTTCAGCGTGCCAACATTCCAGGAAGAGAAAGGCTGTAGTTTCTATTCACTTAAAATTCCCATCAATGATGCTTTAGGTAGGCAGGTTTCTGAACTGTCCACAGCCCACCATCAATGATGCTTTAGGTAGGCAGGTTTCTGAACTGTCCACAGCCCCCCATCAATGATGCTTTAGGTAGGCAGGTCTCTGAACTGTCCACAGCCCACCATCAATGATGCTTTAGGTAGGCAGGTCTCTGAACTGTCCACAGCCCACCATCAATGACACACAGTGAGTAGACACAAATGGTGCCCAACTGCCCATCTTATAATGAGCCTTAGTGAGGAGTGGACCAATGATATGATGATACTATTATATGAGGAAGTGCTGCTTGTAATAAATCTGTGGTTTGTTTCAGACAGACTTTAAAGTGTTTCTCTCTCTCTAATGTGTTTTTATTTCTCTTGCAGTAATTCAGGCCATCATCGACCTGTTGAAGGACCCAGAGTCATCTGGGCCTCTAGGTCGTTCTTGTGCTGCTGTCGACCAAGCACTAGAATACTTAGAGGACCGTGAAACGTTCCTTAAGAAAGCAGAGGAGTTTACAAAGAAACACAGTGAAAAGCGGCCAACGGACTGATCACGCCCCTCCTCCCCTCCGATGAGCGTGTGCTCCCCTATCTCGCTCGCTCGCCCTCTTATCCCCCCTCCCCCTCCATTCATCTCACTCGCCCGACCAAATATCTTCTTCCTGCCTTCTCGCTACCTATCTCTGCCCTCTCCCCTTTTCTCTCTCTCTCTCTCTCAAACACACACACACACACACACACACACACACACACACACACACACACACACACACACACACACACACACACACACACACAGAGGCCAGGAGCAACTGTCCTGAAGTACCGGGGTAATGGTCTCCTACAGCCTCCCTCCCCACCCAAGGCCTCGACATGGTTCCTCCTCCAAGTCCTCCTCCTCCTCCTCCTCTTCTACTCCTGGTCAAGGAGCTCCAGGCCATTACTAACTTTATACATCTTTCTGTTTTAATTGTTATAAAAACAACATTTGCCAGAAAAGAAAAGTGTCTAAAAAAGACTTTTTCTGAGAAAAAAAAGAAAAAAGAAAAAAAAAGGCATTGAAGGTTTCTGTTTTAGCGTTGTCCCTCTTATCAGTGGTAAGCGGTATCATGCAAGATTTAGCAGGCCGCCACCCAGCGCTGACCTGAGTTTATCCGAGTTCTGTTCCCTGTTTGAGGAAATGTTTTGGTTTGATTTGGTTTGACATCTATATAAATTGTCTTGGTTACGGAAAAAATAAAAAAAAGAATAAAAATTGAGCCCACATTCTTTCACCCGCATCTGTCCTGAACGCAGCTTCTGGACGTGCACTGTATTATTGCACAATATTGACACTTTTACTTGAGTAAAACATTTTTTGTACTTTTTCCACCACTGCCGATAACCGATATTTACCAAAGTCGATATGAGCTCATTCTGTGTTAAAAACAAGTTCAAATGTTGTCCATTGTGAAAAACACATGTAACAGGGTACCTTTAAAAATTATAGCACCCACCAAATTTTAAGAAGCACCAATATATGATTGATTTCTATAATTAAGAAAAACTATAATATGGGGTTTACAATTAAGGTAAAGTAAGTGATATTTCTTTTGTTATTTTTTTGTTAAAAAGGTTAAAGTACTATATTGTGATAGTAATCATTGCTACAGAGCGTTTGTTCGGTCACAGGGGTCTCTCCAGCTCTTTAGTAAACACAATATAGTACATTTTCAGGTAGGTGACAACATTTAAAGGAGAAATCCGGACATTTTAAGTGTTATCTTTGATGTGTCGTTACTCACCTACCGACGTAAAAAGTGGCGTTGTTTTTTTCCAGAGATTCCCTTGTCGTCATTTTTTCAACCCCCTCCGTTGTCATAATGGGAGCGCGTGGCTTAGTCTATTATAACCGATGCAAAGTTATTTTTTTCTCTACTACTACTCATTGTGGAGTCTCATGATAGTCAAACATGCGCTGAAAGTTCCTGAGAGGCTACCGCTAATGCCGAACGAGCTAACGCTAGTTGCTTGTTTCTCTCCCAGAACCTGGCAACTTGGTGTTGCCAGGTAGAGAAACAAGCAACCAGTGTTAAATCGTTCTGCATTAGCGGTAGCCTCTCAGGAACTTTCAGCGCATGTTTGACTATCATGAGACTCTACAATGAGTAGTAGTAGAGAAAAAAATAACTTTGCATCGGTTATAATAGACGAATTTCCCTAAGCCACGCGCTCCCATTATGACAACGGAGGGGGTTGAAAAAATGACGACAGGGGAATCTCTGGAAAAAAACAACGCCACTTTTTACGTCGGTAGGTGAGTAACGACACATCAAAGATAACACTTAAAATGTCCGGATTTCTCCTTTAAGCCAATCAGGAGAGAGCACTGAAAATGCATTTTGTGGTTAATAAAGAGCTGGAGAGACATGGGAGACTCCTTTTACTGAACAAACACTCTATAGCAATGAGTACTATCAGAATATAGAGCTATTTAACACTTATTTTAACCAAAGTAAATCACTTACCCTACCTTTAACATAAAATTATTAAAATAGTCTTTAAAATGCATGGTAGGCCAGTAGGGGGCACCACTGGGGCTTTCTGCAATATGCTGGGGCCAGGATTTAAAAGGATGTTTCCTGACTCATGTCCCTCATCCGTCCATCTCTTCACTAAAACTGAAGTATCAAACGTCAGTGGTGTAAAGTAACTAAGTGCATTTACTCAAGTACTGTACTTAAGTAAACTTTTGAGGTACTTTTACTTTACCGGAGTATTTCCAATTGTCTATACTTTTACTTCTACTCCACTACATCTCAGAGTCAAATATTGTACTTTTACTCAACTACAATTATTTGAAAACTTTAGTTACTAGTTACTTTGCAGATACAAATTATTACATTATAAAACATACATTAACCACTTTTAGCCCTATTTTATACCTAGGCTATTTGAAAATAGCCAATCTAAAAGCAAACAATGCGTCGCAATGTGATGTGCATGTTGTGGGCTTGTAGATCTGCCATTGTCAAACATTTTAGTACTTATACTTTGGTACTTTAAGTACATTTTGATACCATTACTTTTGTACTTTTACTCAAGTAAATTTTGAATTCCGGACTTTTACTTGTAACGGAGTACTTCTACATTCTGCACTACAGTATTGATACTTCTACTTAAGTTTTGGATTTGTTGTGTTGTCATATAGCCTACATTTGTCAGTACGCTATACATTGATTCTTGCCGAAATATACCACCAGCTGTCTGTTCCCACACACACACACACACACACACACACACACACACACACACACACACACACACACACACACACACACACACACACACACACAATGCACAGTCGCGCAGCCACGCCTCCTTGTCTTTCACAGTGAGAGCTAGTTTCTATTTTTCTCTAGTAACTAAGTGCATTTACTCAAGGACTGTACTTAAGTAAAGTTTTGAGGTGTTTTTTAATTCACTGGAGTATTTTAAGTTTTCAGTACTTCAGTACTAAGTTCTACTCCACTACATCTCAGAGGGAAATGTTTTACTTTTACTCGACTACAATTATATGAACATTGAGGACATTGGGGAATGTGAGAGTTTGTACACCGTGATCTACACGTGTGCAGTTGCCCTTTGAAGTCAAAATAATAAAATTTGTAGTCACAGAAAAAATTATCACAAATGTGTAGATTGGCCGCTGCAAACGTGTCATCGGTCTTTTACACGTGTGTGTATTTTTCCCCCCTACAAATGCTCGAATCTTTGCATCCCATGTCATATGAGGGCTCTGTAACATATTTCTCATGTGCTAATGCTATAGATCTGGGCGTAGCAGCCAGGAAACATAGAACGTTGGAAACATAGAGAACAGATGGGCCCTATCTGCCTTAGGCCTACCTCTTATCCCAAACTTTGTTTGCATTTTTTACTATTTTGAAAAACATTTTAAAATACCAGTAGTTCAAATAGGCGATCTACAAGCTCACAATGTGTCGATGTAGATCGGCTAGTTGAACTATTTGAAAATGTTTTTCAAAATAGTAAAATATCGCTAATAGGCATAAGGGGTAAGGCAAGATAGGGCCCAGAGTATGCATGACACAACTGGTCCCAACTGTTTCAAGGCAGCCATTGTCATCACCAATGTGCTTACTGGCCCTAGGTTTAAAGGGAAACTTCGCCGATTTTGCTGCCCATAGCGTCAAATGACGTCTTCCGCGGGTTCTCACCTATGTCCGCACTACATGGTGTCTCAGTGAGACCAACCCCACACACACCCCAAGGGGTGTCTCCCAAAGAGTGGGATCAGCCTTCTTTCTCCCTGCTCGCGTCGGTAAACACTCCGTGGGAGGAATACTAACACAACAGATATTTATTTGAACCATAAAACACAGAAGAGCAGCTCCACCGCAGAGGAATTCAACAGGCTGTCTGCTGAAATCATGCTGGACACAGCTTGGATTAATTACTTTATAGAGTAAGTAATGATTGCTGTAAACGTTATGCCAATTTGACATAATAATCCAAGTGTAATTGTACTTGATTGCTTTAATGTTAGAGATTAATAAAGTTAGGGTTGTAGTATACAATGTGTAGTTGACTTCTGATAGACGCATGCACGCAGAGTAGTGTTGTTTACATTGTCGTTCCATAGCTAGCCAAATGCAAAGCTAAACCACTTGTGTGACAAGCCAAATTTATGCTTTGTCTCTTGTCAGATTTCAAATATAAAGTGCTTATGCCATGGCCACGGATGTTACAATTTGAATCGGCTGGGTGCAAGTGCCCGTATCTTCCGTATTGTTTAAATAAAAGCATTTTAATCTGATCGGTGGTCATTTTCTCATAAACCTCCCAACCGATCGCATAAGGGTCGCATAATAAATGGCCACTGATCGGATTAAAATGCTTTTTTATTAAACAATACGGAAGATACTGGTACTTAGACCCACCCGATTCAAATTGTAACATCCGTGGTCATGGGATAAGCACTTTTTATTTGAAATCCGAACGTTTATGTAGATGTACGGATTGTACATGTAGAAAGTGCAAACACCAGGTTGAAGTTCCCCCATGACAGTCATGTTTCAGGGCTACGTCGCCGGGTCCCGAAAATAGCAGATCTACAAGCTCACAACGCGTCAGACTCGACACTTTGTGAGCTTGTAGGTCTGCTATTTGCGGCTTGCATGCAATATTAGTATAGATTAGGCTTCACGTGGGATGATATCTATTTAATCTACAAGTGTAATCTAATGTGTTCTTTTCAACAGGACAGAATGTTGTTTCGCCTGCCTGCGGAAATGGAGTAACGTTCGGCTGATGAAGACCCCTGGGACTCGCCTTTTGAGATACAACCATATTCTTTTTCTAAATAAAACGATTACATTTACACCCTGCTTGCTCTACTCATTGATCACGGTACATTCTACATTGTATAAGCATTCATAATGACAAAATGTGAACCCCAATTCTATAAGGGTTCTTTTGAACTGTTTCATGATAGGAGATGGTCTTTCATTTGGCAGAATGGTACATAATTGCATTACAGATATAATGGTGAAAAACTCTTGTACATTCTGTTAGTATTTACTTCTACATGTAATCATAATTTTTCTGGGGACCCCAGCACATTGGATTCAACTTTACTGGTCTTAGATACAATAGGCTATAGTAAAACCTAATATTATCCATATACACCAATTGAAAGCATGAAACGGTCTCATTTGAAAAAAGAGAAAAAAAACGATTAGGCTGTGTGTATGACAAGAGTATTTGAACATTAGCATGTCATTCTAAAGTAATGCCCATGTTTTCTATAAGTTTAGTCCAAAGAATATAACTGGAAATGACAGTGAAACATTATGCTCTCAGAAATAAGGAGTCACACATGACATGAGTATGAAACGTTTTGTTTTATTATTATATCGTTGACTATGCTGCATGTCCATGGATGTCCCGACTCCCAAGTAGAAGATGGACGTCACGTCACCAGCACCGGACTGTCTACATGGTGGGATGGAATGTAGAAAAAGAATTGATGCACGTGCGCGCGCGCGCGCACACAGACACACACGTTTAGTGTTACTATGCTAATTTATACATGATATATTTAGTTTACTATAAGATACAATCAAATCAATACAGAACACAATACAACAGCAGCCAAGACTAATAGTTTCACCTTGGCTTGCTGGCGCAACAAAGACACGGTGATGATGGGACTGACATCCTGGTATAGATATAGCAAACTTGCAATGGGTATTTCACGTGATCCAAGAAAGAACATGGCTTCGATGTCGTGTTTTGTGATCCAAAGGTAGACAAAAAAGTCGGAAAAGTTGGAACGTAACATTCAGTGTTGCCAGATCTTGTGAGAGAAATAAGCAACCAGGTATATGAAAACAAGCCCAAAAGAAAATACCTGTGCCAAGAGCACTTGAAACCTAGACATGGGTTATTTGAAAATTGCCGATCTACAAGCTCACAACGCGTAACGATGTGACGCAGTGTGAGCTTGTAGATCTGCTATTTTCCAAAAAATCTTGAGGGGAAAAAAGTGCAAAATGTGGAATATTTTTTAAACATTTTAACAACACATTTTTGGTAGGGTCTCCCTGGCAAATATGTTGGCGCGCAGTGCACAGATGAGGGTCCGTGGAAAAGTACATGAACATGTTTGAGAACCACTGGTTTAAACAACAATCAAAACATTTGGAAACGAGCCCAAATATCAACTACATTTTAGAAACCAGCCGCTTATAATAAGCAGACATGGCAACACTGGCCAATGCAATGTGCTGTATGTGTTTGTTGATGTTGTTGTAGTGAGAACTGGGAGGGGAAAGTTACAACGTAGACCACGCCCCCACACAGCCTCCTCCCCACAAGGAAGTGCAGTGCCCCAAAGCATTGTGGTCATTGTAGTAATGCAGCCAAACCCCAGTCATCCAGTCAAAGTCAAGACTTCTATATTTTTCTGGCCATAGGGTGCAAATTTGAAATTTTGCTACTGTTATCTACTATATTATAATAGATCATTAATATATATATGATTAACATTGAGTGACTGCAAGTTCTTCCAGGGGTGTAATGCTCCTTTAAGCTGTGTTTCCCAAGTCCATGACAAACATCTCCAAAACACTAAAATGTCCCGGTTTTCAACATTCACTACCAAATTGTCCCGTTAAGATAATTCTTGTTTTGTGTGCTTACATAGATGTTTATCCTGTTCTAATCTATTCTGATGAAAGGTGCAGCCACTAAGTGCTAAAATAATTGTCCCCCATCCTGGTGAAACACCAGGTATAAAAAAAAGTTAAAGAAATTGTCATTGTTGTGAAAACAACTTTATTTATCCCCAAATTTAGTCCATGAGCCAGAGCCCCAAAATTGGGCCAGATATTGAATATTCCCTCGTTAAAAACCTTTGACTCCAACATCTTAACAAAATGAAATAAGTATGTTGACTCTGGCTTTGTCCAATGTTCCAATGTTGATTCTGGAAAATTATGCAAATTTGGGCATATTTTCCTAATGCCTAATTTGCATATTTAAATATACAATTTCAGAAAACTTGTAATGCGATAAATCATTGTCTTCATGTAAGTAATCAACCCAGGAAGTTTTATTATGATAACTTTTTTTAAAATGTTGTCATTTTTTTCACCTGTCATGTACGTATGGGGAAAATAACAAAATGTGTGATAACCATGAAAAAGCTACTCCTGTGGAGAGGTTATCATATATTTATTTACTCGTATTGACCCTATGAACAATTTAATATAGGTTTGGTTTTGCCCACTCTTTCGATAATCATTGCTCAATTTTGGGACTCTGGCTCATGGACTATGAAGTGTAACGCTGTATGTTGGTATTTCCATATTCTTGTGTGTTTTCTGTATTACATTTGTACAGCACGTTAGGGTGCAATAAATATGTTTTTCTTTAAATGGATTCCATTCAGTGTGTGAGCGTCTTTTCATTCTGTGTAGTGAAAAGTAATAGATTACAGTGTATTATAGTCTGTTACTTTTCGCTCAGTGTGAATGTGCACGTGTCACTATTCAATCCATGTTTACTTTAAAGGTATCATGACATTCATTTTCACTTTTTTTATTTTCAATGTTTTATTTGGGGTTTTATGACCTCAATTACACCCAAAAAACCTGAACTTAGAACATTCAGTGGATTTTCTGTGGTCTGGGGTTTTCTGAATAATTAGGCTGAAAAGTAATCTGAGCTTGGCCCTTCGACAGTGAGGTCACAGTCGATTAATCCCGCCCACTCTCCTCCTCGCCCCTCCCCTCCCCTATCCTTTCCTTTGGGGGGGGGCGGAGCAGAGGCGATGATTGACAGGCAAAATCCCTCACCAGCGACACCCGCAGGCAAAGATTTCTTTTTTCATTGCAGTTGAAAAGGCTTTAGAAATGTGAGAGAAAAACACCTGCCATGGATCACTGGAATGGAATTTTCACTTAAAACTTTTTGTACACTTTTGAAGGACCATGACAAAGACTTTGAATGTGGTGTAAAGGTGAATGTCATTAAACCTTTAATATTGCTTTACAGTGTGGCAGAGCTTCAACCATGTGTGATGCAAAAATAAATGTATATATTTTTTGAACACGTATGGCTTTCAGGCGGTCTCCCAGCACCAATTAAAATGACAAAAATGACAAATTAGTCTGTGCGATGTTATCAAAAGCTGTCAGCCATCAAATCCCCATTAGAGACCACTGTCATCATGCCAGGCGGCAGATGTTTGTGCTCAATCTCTTCATCAGAAGAGAGAGAGAGAGCTGTTCATTTGCAGACCACTCATACTTTAAAGCAGGGGGTGATGCAGCTTTGATGATGGAGAGGGCCGCTATATTTCCACACTCACACCAGAGGGCCACATTGCACATACTGTCGGGCAGACACCTCCACCATTCTTAGTCACACAAAAGTAGCAAAAATAGCCGATCTACAAGCTCAAAACGCGTCGCGCTTTGAGCTTGTAGATCTGCTATTTTTTTATTGGAATCCTGAAAAGTTTAAAAAATTTAATTTCAAATGCATTTAGTTATACTTATGTTAACTTTATGAACTTAAATACAAATACATTGGACATAAAACAGACTATATAATTGTAATACTAGTCACAAGTAAGACGCGCGAACGCTGGAAGCGAACGCAGCTCGAAAATATTGTGTATTTATCCGTGTTATTTCACCGTGATGGGGAAAGAACATTGACATTGTGTGTGTGTGTGTGTGTGTGTGTGTGTGTGTGTGTGTGTGTGTGTGTGTGTGTGTGTGTGTGTGTGTGTGTGTGTGTGTGTGTGTGTGTGTGTGTGTGTGTGTGTGTGTGTGTGTGTGTTTTGCAGGCTGTTGTGCATTTTAATCAGAGCATTGTCTAAATTCCTGCACTCTGGCGCACTCTGGCGGCTGCACACAGGCAGTGCAGCTACTATATTTCAGCACAGAGTTTCCAGTCACATGGGGGCGCGAGCCAATGAGAGCGCGGCTGCACACAGACACACACACTCACAACCCGAGCACGGATACATAGTAAGCTCCACTTGGTCCGCGCCTCCTTCCGCGTTCGCAATTAAGCTACTAATATAGACTGATGTAATTAAAGTGGGTCATGTTTGCATGTTTGGAATTGTAACAGCTGAAATCAACAATATATCAGTATTCCGATATTAACCTAAGGGCCGCATTAAGTGAAGGTGGGGGCCGCATGTGGCCCCCGGGCCGCCAGTTGCCCATGTACGCTCTAAAGTAAGTAAAGCCACGCTTTGCTTCAGAAGAATGTCTTCTTTGACTTCAAAGAAAAGCCTTTTGAATGATTTCTGTCCCCATTCATTGACATTTATATGTTGTGTGAAGGACAGGATAGAGCCAGTGGTTCTCAACCTTTTCAGGCCTTTTTATAACGCCCCAAAACTGCATTGGGGACCCCTCAAAATAATCATATTTGAACTGGGGACCCCCTTAAAATAATCATATTTGAAATGGGGACCCCTAAACTAATCATATTTGAACTGGGGACCCCCCAAAACACAATAATCATATTTGAACTGGGTACCCCCCAACATAATAATACTTGAACTGGGATCCCCCCATCTCCCACCCTGACAAACAGTTGGAATTGTAGGAGTTGAGGCAGAGGCATTACATTTAATCTCACTATGATGACTATTATATGAAAATAGCTGATCTACAAGTTCACACCGCCTTGCAACGTGAGGCGTTGAGAGCTTGTAGATCTTATATTATTTTACAATTTGGCCAATGTTTGATTTTTTTTTTAGCACTATTGTTTGTTGGTTATTTTTGAAACAGTAACAGCTAATGGTCTCTTTTCATTTCATTTCATATTTTAGTTTTAGTTTTTGTATTAAAAAGGTCTTGCAAGTCCTTACATTGTCACTTTACTGTCATCTGGGACCCCCCCCCCCCCCCCAAATATCATGTGGTGACCCCCTGGGGGTCCCAACCCACAGGTTGAGAACCTGGAATAGACCACCACCAATGTAAACCAGAGACAGATGTTGGTCTCATCTGGGATGCTGAAGAAAAGTGTTTTTGGAGGAGATAGAGATGAAATACAGGAGACTTTAATTGAGACAAAGACTGCCCCACTACTCATGTGGATTGCTCCCCCCTGGCTGAAGACACTTGGTTAATTACAGAGAGAGAGAGAGAGAGAGAGAGAGAGAGAGAGAGAGAGAGAGAGAGAGAAAAAATCAGTCAATAATGGCTGCAGGTTGAAGGCTGACATTATGGAGAATCGTGAGGATATTTGCTTCCCATTAGCGTCCTTGTAAATACCCCCCCCCCCCCCCCTGTGATTTACCCTGCCTGTCACCGCCTTCCTTCCCAGCGCTGGGTAATCATCCATGGTGAACCTCCCCGTGCCGTGTGATTGCACAGGAAGAGGCTTTTTCCAGCTATTATCACCTCATAAGATGAATGCTTTCCTGTTTCTTTTTGGTCCCCTATACCTGGCATCAAGAAGCACAGCAAATCTACAAAAAAGCATCAACCTCAGCACATCTTAGTAGTAATGCAATGGATAAACATGAATCTCAATTAACACTCGCATGTGAGGTTTCATTATCCTCCACCATGCCTGAAAAACGATCATTTTGATCCCCAAATCAGGCTATCCTATTGGCCACTGTCTCCCCTCTGTGCTCCATACTAGTTCACACTTTCTCCCCCAAACAGTGGGGGGTTCCATTGTCTTCTAAAAAGCTGAGAGTTGAAAATGGGTTGCCAAATTTTGAGAGAGAAATAAGCAGGCAGGTCTATGAAAGTGTTACTGCATGCGTTGTGCCCTGAGAAAACAGTGAGACATGAAGCAGTAGGCTAGTGTGTATTTCTATCTGTCTCCTATATGTCATCATGATTTGTGATTTGTGTATGTGGGGATCTCATTTTTACTTCCATGCAGTGTTGATTTCATTTCGCCGATTTTGCATCAAACCCCTATTTTTATGAAGTCTAGGACCCATAAACATGATCCTGGTGTGTTTTTTTTGTGTTTTATCTGTATTTTTAGATTTGTATCCATATCCTCAGAGACTGTCATTTGACTCATTCATTCACTGCTGACATCTTTCCTGTTTTTTCTTTTTTTTTCTTTCTTTCTTTCTAGGCGCTCCGGTGGTGCAGTGGTAAAGTCCCTGCCCACCACCACGGAGGCTGTGGGTTCAAATCCTCCGTGGTGCATCCGGCTTTGTTGAGCGTCTACACGAACACAATAGGTCCGTGTTCGGGGGAGGAAAGCCGGGCGAGGAGGAGGGTGATATCGGTCATTGCACGGGGAGTGTTAGGCGGGAGGAGTAGGACGAAGGCTCTACGTCCTCCTGGTGGGGGCTCCTCACTGGCAGGTGAGTCAGTAGGATACGACAGCAGTGACAACACAGAAATGTGTGTGAGGGAGGAGTTAATTGGCATAATGACTAAATTGGAGAGAAAAAGGGGTAAAAACAAAATATTGGCTACTCTAAAATTTACACAAAAAAAAATCTGCTTTGTACACAGTATAGTGTTTTGTATTTGCTGATGTGTTATTGTGTGAATTGTTGTCTCCGCCAGGCCGTAAGGCATGGCGAGAGAGGATGTTTTGCACCCCGTCCGTCCGTCTGTCCGTCCGTCCGTCCGTCCGTCCGTCCGTCCGTCCGTCTGACTGTGAACAGCTAATCTCCACCACCGTTGGCCCGGTCGCTGCGAAACTGCGCACAAACACACACACACACACACACACACACACACACACACACACACACACACACACACACACACACACACACACACACACACACACACACACACACTCCCTGGATGGCAAAGCTGAACCTTTTCCCCCCGAATTGTTCAGATTGTTTATGCTATGTTGACGTTATTGAATACTATAGGACCACAATGGAAACAAGTTCCCAGGACTTTTTTTGCGTTATCCTTTTAAAAGGATAGTTCAGCCCCAAAATGACTTTTTTCTCCTATGGATTAGTCACCCCATGGAGACTTGAATTCATGGAGATTTGTTTGTTTTCGTCTCATTCCTAAGACAATAGGTTGATGACCAGCAGCGGTTCTGTTAGGAGACACAAAGAGTCTCCTTTGTATCTCCTACCAGAACCACTGCCTACCGGTCCGCTGGTCCAAAAAAAAAAATCCACGAATTCAAGTCTCCATGGGGTGACTAATCAACAGGAAAACTAGAAAAAGTGCTCCTCGGAGCACAGGTCTCCGCCAGGTCAGGTACGTTATCGTGGCCTCCTGGTGGCGCTATAATAGGCCAATGTGAAAAGGGTGCCATTTATTCTTAGGTCGTTCACGGCAATGGGACACTGCATTCATGATTTGAGGCATTTTGTTCCAAAAATGTGTTTTGCTAAATTAGACCTACTGGTGGCGCTATAACAGGCCAATGTGAAAAAGGGTGGCATTTCTTCCTTGGCCTCGTGGGAATGTGTTTGTGAAATTTCACGGAAATCGCAAGCTGCGTTGATGATTTGAGGCATTTTGTTTAAAACGGACCTATCCTGCAAATTTTGGAAGCCAACCTTAGCCAATGATGGATGGAATATGGGAAATCGGACAGATCCGTGTTGATCACATGACTATAGAGATACTGTGTACCGATTTGCATGACGTTTGCATAAAATCTGTAGGGGTAATATAAAAAAATGGGTTTTGCACAAATCGGCCTCCAGGTGGCGCTATAACAGGCCCATGTGAAAAATCCAGGGAGTATGTGTGCACAGTTTCGCAGCGACCGGGCCAACGGTGCCGGAGATTAGCTGGTAACGGACGGACAGGACACACACAGACACACACACGGACGGACGGACGGTAAAACATAGGCTATCCCTTTGATGCATGACTTGCTGTTTATATTTCTGACTAATAAAGTCAGCACCCTCAGTACATCTTATAGCCTATTAGTAGTAAATATAATGGATAAACATGAACCTCAATATTTGATTGCTTGTCCCAGTGTGTTTGAAAGAGCATTTAATGTCAGCCGTCCCACTGAATTATTGAGAAAGAAGGAAGAGAATGAGCAGCACGACGGCATAACAACGCGGCTAAATGCGGCCGCACTAATCATGAGAGATTCTGTGATCCAATGTGAAGTCCTTCTTCAATGGGCTTTTGTTTGGGTCTTCATGGGTCCGTCTAAGCGTCACCGGCGTTTTTAATCACTTTCCTTTCAATTTGTTGCCGTTTCTATTTTTGGGAAGTTAACCCATTAAGACCCGGGAACACATCTGTGTCATTCTAAGATTCCTTTGGCTATTCAAAAATATAGCAGATCTACAAGCTCATAGCTTGGCACCGAATGCCGCGCTATCTTTAATCATGTGCAAATCTTTGAATATATACATTTTTAACTAAAATCTTTGCTTCTGGGGGGGGGGTCCCTGGAAGTCCAGAGGGACATATCATTTTGGGGGTCCCTGACATGAAAAAAGTTTGAGTACCACTGATATAGCAAACATTTTTCAAAAGAAAAACTGTTAGGATTTAGAAGACATTTGCAGAATCCCCCAGAAGCAAAGATTTGAGTTACAAATGTTCTCTTTAAACAAAAATATATATATTCAAAGATTTGCACACATTTTCACGATATTTCAAAAATAGCAGATCGAGTGCCACGCTACTAGCTTGTATATCTTTTGTTTTTGAATCGCCAAAGACCTTAAAAATGACACTGATGCGTTCCCGGCCTTAATGAGTTAATGGCCAGGCACACATTATCTGCTTATTTAGCTTCTCGCGCACCAATTACCCAGAGCTGTGATCTGCACCACATAGCTTCAGCATAATACAGAGGCTCAGGCCCTGGTGCATCATTTTATAACATATTATATGCAGCCAAGCAGAGCTTTGGGGGGGGGGGACTTTATGGTTCCCTTGAGTTCCCCTAAATGCTCATTTGATGCTTTGCCAAAGCATTGGTTCTCAAAGTGCGGTCCGGTGACCCACGCAGGGGTCCTTTGAGGGGTACACCAGGGGGTCCCCAGCAAAATTAGTTAATAGACCGTCTCGATCGTTTCAACCAATTTATACTTGTGGCTATTCAAAAATGTCAAATATACAAGCTCATAGCATTCAAAAATAGCAAATATACAAACTCATCGCATTCAAAAATAGCAGATGTACAAGCTCATAGCATTAAAAAAAAGCAGATATACAAGCTCATAGCGCTACGAGCTTGTAGATCTATTTCTTTTAAACGTGAAAATTTGCTCAAATCTTTGAATGTTTTTTTTTAAGCAAATGTTTTTTAACTCAAATCTTTGCTTCTTGGTGGTCCCTGGCACACAACATGTTTGAGATGATTGGGGGTCCACAGCCAAATACAGTACATATGATTTTGGGGGTCCTTGACATGAAAACGTTTGAGTACCACACTGTTGTGTAGGGGTTCTTCTATCTACTGTGGAGCTATGCCACTGATGCATGCCGTCTCTACCATGATGAACTTGCTCACAGTAAAGCCTATTACTATACAACACACTTTTTCTTAACCCATTAAGACCAGGGACGTGTCTGTGTCATTTTTAGATTTCTTTAGCTATTAAAAAGTAGCAGTTAGAGGCACAGAGTGCCGCGCTATGAGCTTTTAGATCTGCTATTTATTTATTTTTTATCGTGAACATTTGTAACTCAAATCTTTGCTTCTGCATGGGATTGTACAAAATGTCTTTTAAATCCACAGTTAAACAGTTAAAAAAAAAAAAATTAGGTTGCTATAATATCAGTGGTACTTTTTTCATGTCAAGGACCCCCAACATTATTATGTGTTTGGCCACGGACCCCCATCTCAAAATATGTTGTTCCTGGGACCCCCCTGAAGCAAAGATTTGAGTTAAAAATGTTCGCTTTAAATATATATATAGTCAAAGTTTTGCACAAATGTTCACGATTTTCCCACAAATAGCAGATCTACAAGCTCATAGCGCGGCACTCGGTGCCGCGCTATGAGCTTGTAGATCTGCTATTTTTGAATAGCCAAAGAAATCTTAAAATGACACACAGATGCGTTCCCGGTCTTAATGGGTTAAACCACATATATATGCCGTGTGCATTTTATTGCATTGTGACTGACTACCTTGCAGGAAATGTACAGCTTCACATTTGCATACAGTACCAGCACTGTGGCTGAGCTATTATCCTTTGTGGCTTTGCTTCTGAAATGCTTAATGTACAATTGCAGGTATAAATCGTCCCATGAATTCTGAAATTCACTGTGCGTGTCATTTATATTTGGCAGAGCAATGCAGCGTGTGATATACCCTCTCAGTCGATGGTCACATTTTTTTTATACGACTGATTTTGTATGCTGTTTGATGTGAAATATTTGGACTGGTGCGAGGACAGATGAAAGCTAAAACCATCTTCTGCCTTCTGTCATTTTAGACGTCTTTGGCTATTCAAAAATACACAGCACAGTCCATGGCTACTAACCTTATGCCTCTTCGGGGGCCCGGGGGGTGCTAAAACTATAAGTGTTCATCTCAAAAGACAAACAATAATATGCGATCTTTTTGCAGCAAAGAACAGCACATGTGTCTCCACACTGCTGTTGTGTCATACTGTCTCTCTAACGTCATCCTAAACTATTTTCAAAATAAAAGCATTTGGCTCAAAACACAAAATAAAAGGATTTCAACTTAAAGCAGGTACGTTTCACAATAAGGCCACAATAACATTGTCTGTTCACCCAGGATATATAATATTTTAGTGCAATACGTATTTGGGTTCTTTACAGTGGCTAAAATAGTGACAGAGTGTATAAAATTAAAGGTAGGTGTGCAGTATTTAAAACAATTTAAGGTCACATGTAATGCTAGTAACTGTCCACTTAAAGAGCTCTAAACTGACAGTAGAACCAACACACAGGTACAAACAAATGTAAATGTAACATCATACTTGAACTGGTAACAGAGGAAAACAATACATCTGAGTAGGCCTATGCACTTAAACATAAATGACCAACATCAGTAAGATTTCAGTAGAAACAACTTTTCCATGGAGCTCTACGATGGTCTATGATACTAAACCCTTTTCACTTCAAATACCACCAGTTTGATGTGCATTTGGCCACAGACCACCCAACACTGTAAAATCCTTACTGTTTATTTCAACTCAGAGTGTACAAATGTATCCATTTGTTTAGAAAAGAGTGATCCAAACAACAGTAGAGAACCACCATGAATATCCATCAAGAAAGTGGCACAAATAATGCAACCATGCACAAACATTTTAGCACCAAAGTGGACGATACTATGAATATATATATAAACACCAAGTGGATTTCACAATGAGAGCTTACAGAACAATAAAGTGCATTCATGACACCACACAGTTCTGACTGTGGCTCCGTTTACACGACAAACGGTCTCTACAGAAAACGGCAAAATAAAGTATCAGATGTGCCGTCCGTTTAGACGGCAGCGGTGTTATCAGGGGTTGAAAACGCAATAAAGTGAAACTCCTTCCAGAGTGGAATTCTTAAGGCCTAGTACACACATTTAAAACACTTCACGCATGATTCACGCATGATTCACGCATGATTCATGGGCGGGTGAAGCCGTTTCAATTCATTCCCTATGGAAGTCATGTGGTTTTGATGCGCTGAGACGTGAAGCCATGCCTCTGAGATGTAGTGGAGTAGAAGTAAAAGTACAACAAAATGGTGAAATACTCCAGTAGAGTAAAAAATACCTCAAAATTGTACTTCAGTACAGTACTTGAGTAGATGTACTTAGTTACTTTACACTACTGCACTCACTTGAATGCAAAATGCACAACAGCATGGCTATAGCAGCAACATATCCCACATCACGGCTCACCACATATCTGCGTTTATACTGATTATTCCACAACAAAAAAGGTATAGAAAAGGGATGAAGAGATATGGGTGAGAGAGGTGAAAGGAATGTGGACAACAACGTTTATATCAGCCCATCGTAGTCCGTAGTGTCAGCCACACTTTCTTTTCTTCTTCTCTTTTCCCTCCAGATAAGAAGCAGTTATCAAATCAGTTGGTATTGCTGCAGCCACGGTGACAGGAAAGGCCTAAGGGGTGAGCGAGTGCCAAGCGATAATGTTACCCTTGGAAAATACATGTTTTAATCCATTAAGACCTGGAACGCATCTGATGTGGCATTTTAAGATATCTTTGGCTATTCAAAAAATAGCAGATTTACAAGCTCGTAGCGCGGCTAAGAGCTTGTAGATCTGCAATTTTTTTTTTCTTTGTGGAAAGTTTGTGCAAATCTTTGAATATATGTTTTAAACTGAACATTTTTAACTCCAATCTGTGCTCCTGGGGGTCCCTGGAACAACATATTTTGATATGGGGGTCCACGGACAAATACATTTCATTTTGGGGGGTCCTTGACATGGAAAAGTTGGAGCACCACTGATATAGCAACATATTTTTAGATATGTATTTGGCCGCAGACCCCCATCTCAAAATGTTCCCCCCAGGAAGCAAAGATTTGAGTTACAAATGTTTGCTTAAAAAGTATATATATATATTCAAAGATTTGCACACATTTTCAAGATGAAAAAAATAGCAGATCTACAAGCTCATAGTACGGCACTCGGTGCCGCGCTACGAGCTTGTACATCTGTTATTTTTTAAGAGATCTTAAAATGCATGCGTTCCCGGTCTAAATGGATTAAACCTTTGCATCCACTGTTGTATTGTGTTGGCTTCTCCCTGTACGTTCCACTGTATTTATAGCATTTATTATAGAAAAGAACAACTCTGTCTGTCCAACATCTGTGTGTCTAAATCACACAAGAAAACAGGAAAATAAAGCCCAGGTGATTTGCTTATAATGTGCAACACTGTTTTCTCACTCAGCACAGCAGTAAACACCCAACATCTGTCTGCACATTTCTAAAGTGACAATCTAAGGATTGTATGACATTTTTAACACCTCTAAAACAATGAAATGAGGGCATTACTGCATCAAAAGTCATCAACAAACTATACAATAAAAATTGTCAACATTTCTAATATTACCTAAGACAGAGGCAAACAAATTGGAAAAATAGCTGATCTAAAAGCTTACAGCATGTACTGTAGAGCAGCTGTTTTCACAATATTTATCTGTGGAACTGAGTCAAACACAATGTAATGTGTCAACTCAATAGGGGGTCCCAAGCAAAGGTAGTTAAATAGTAAAATGGTAAATGGTGCATTAATATAGCGTCTCTATCCGAAGCGCTTTACATTGATTGTGCCATTAACCCATTCACACACACATTCATACACCGATGGCGGAGGAAACCATGCAAGGCACCAACCTGCTCATCGGGAGCAATTAGGGGTTCAGCGTCTTGCTCAAGGACACTTCGACACTAATTCTAGGGGAGCGCCCCAGCCCGGGATCGAACTGGGAACGTTGCGGTTCTCCAGTTCACTCTACCCGGCCACTCTACCCCTGAGCCACTGCCACCCCTAGTAGTTGTTAACATAGCATCATAATCATGTTTCCATTTATATGTCGGCTATTCAAAAATAGCAGATACACAAGCTCACAGTGCTTCACTTCGTGCCGTGCTGCGAGCTTTTAGATCTGCTATTTTTTTTTTTTTTTTTTTTTAATATCAGAAAAATGTTTGAAAAAATTGAATTATCTTTTAACATGAATCTTCTCTTCTGGGGGTCCCTGGCACAAAACATTTTCAGATGGGGGTCCGTGGCCAAATATGTATCACTGTTGGGGTCCTTATTGGTATGAAAAAGTTTGAGAACTACAGATATAATATAATTATTGGGAAAGGACAAAACACATGCAGGGAGACAAACATACACGACTCACAGCTCAGCCCCTTTGGAGCCACTCTGTGAAACAATGAAGTCAGGTGTTAACCCATATAGACCAGGGAAGAATCTGTCATTTTTAGATTTCTTTGGCTATTCAAAAATAGCAGATATACAAGCTCATAGCGCGGTGCTACCGAGTGCTACCGAGTGCCGCGCTATGAGCTTGTAGATCTGCTATTTTTGAAAAATCGTGAAAATGTGTGCAAATCTTTGAATATACATATATATATATATTTTTTTTTACTCAAATCTTTGCTTCTGGGGATTCTACGAAATGTCTTCTATATCCTAACAGTTTTTGGAAAAAACTTATGTTGCTATAATTTGCTGGTTCTGAAACTTTTTTCATGTCAAGGACCACCCAAAATGTATATTTGGCCGCAAGACCCCCCATCTCAAAATATTTAGTTCCAGGGACCCCCCAGAAGTAAAAATGTGAGTTAAAAATGTTCACTTAAAAGATATGCATTCAAAGATTTGCGCAAATGTTCAAGATTTAAAAAAAAATAGCAGATCTACAAGCTCATAGCGAGGTGCCGCGCTATGAGCTTGTATATCTGCTACTTTTGAATAGCCCAAAGAAATCAAAAATGTGCGTATGCTTTCCCGGATTGAAAGGGTTAATGACCATCAGAACATTTAAATAGGAAATTGTAGGCTGTTACATTTAATGGTTCCAACCTCCTTTTAGGAAATGTGATGTGATTAAAGTTTTAGGGTAGCTGTGAGATTGGAGGGGGGGGGGGGAGGCCTGTTGGGACAACGAGCTGCACCTGCCCCTCATTAACTCCCAATTAACCCTCTGCTGTGTGTATGCGTGCTGGGCCGTGTGTGTCAGTAGGCAAGGGGGGAAAACCAGAGCCCTGCTCTCTACCACACGGGAGGTTTGCTAACATTCTGGACAGGTTTTCTTTCTTCCAAAGGGAGAAACTGAATTAATTTTTGGGAGGTTTAATTTAGTTTGGGGGACCTTTGTGTTTGAGCACTTGTTTCAAGATCAAATAAAGGTTGTTCATGTTTCTGCATTCTCTCTAGGTCATCCTCAGACATCAGAATCTATAGAGTATGCACATGCGTCACTTTTCCCCCTCATCTAGACTGAGTGGCAAAACATTGAGCAGCATGGAGCGTTGGAGTTTGGAAGCGCTCGTTGGAAATCACTCAACGGCCCTGCGTACCACCTGTTTCTAAATGTCACATAATGCAGGAGGCAGCAGGACTTTGAGTTATTGAAAACGAGCGCTTCCAAACTCTGACACTTAGAAAAATATTAAACCTGCATGTAATTTATTGACAGAAAGTAGCTCATAACATGTCTCTACGGTGGATTTTTATTAAACAAACACTTTCCAGATAGAAAGAGGATAATTGAAGCTTTCCTTACAGCTGCCATGTCGGTGAGTTTAACGTTGTTTAATACAATCAGATAGGACTTTTCTGTTTGGATGTATGGGGCTGTCAAGGCCAGAAAGTAGTTTTTTTTTTTTTTGTGGGAAAGGAGATCAAACAAGAGAACAACAAAAACAAACAAGTTATCTACATAATTTAATTTAGTACCTGAGACCATGAGAAATGAAAAAAGCCAAAGGTGCATGAGCATAGCAGCAATGTATACTGTGCATGATATACTTATGGACATTAGTTAAGGTGCTTAGAGGAAAAAAAGCACAATAAAAGACAAAAGTCAGTGCGTTATATATATGGGATTAAGGTGCACATTTTCAGTGCGCGTCGACCGCATAATCCACATAAGGTAGACTGACCTAGACATATTC
Source organism: Gymnoscopelus braueri (assembly GCF_963280865.1). Classification (NCBI taxonomy): domain Eukaryota; kingdom Metazoa; phylum Chordata; class Actinopteri; order Myctophiformes; family Myctophidae; genus Gymnoscopelus; species Gymnoscopelus braueri. The sequence goes on from NC_137623.1 coordinate 5,199,014, forward strand.
AAATTGTGTTGCAGATTAAACTTTTTCATAGATGTCATAGATACGGTAGCTTCATAGACCTGTTTGACAGCACCATGTCATCTGTGTTGTGTTGGATTCATGTTAATGTGTAATTCCAGACATTTAACTGTAAACACTTAGTAAACTTGATCTTTGGCTCTGTACTTGGTCTGCTCTTTTTTTCCCTCTACTACACCAAACCTCTTTAAGCTCACAATGCCTTGTAGCGCGAGGCCTTGTGAGCTTGTAGATCTGCTATTTTTGGCTAAAGTTCTGTTTAGAATAGTGTGAGGTGTTGTGAGCTTGTAGATCTGCTATTTTTGGCTATAAAGTTCTCTTTAGAATAGCGCGAGGCGTTGTGAGCTTGTAGATCTGCTATTTTTTGGCAAAAGTTCTCCTTGGAATTGGGGTTCAAGTGGTTTATGTAAAAAATTATATCCTATCACCCAAATATTTGGCGGCCCGCCCCTGTAGTAACTCTGAGGACCCCCTGTTGAAGACCCCTGCTGCTCTACACTTTACCATTTCAATAAAAAAAAAAGGACTATAACTAAAATATTGCATTACAAAAGAAAAGAGAGAGATGTACGAGTCTTATCTTGTGCTGTTTTCCCATTGTTAACATACAAATTATACACACTTTTATCTTTTTATCCTATATATCTCCCGGTTTTCTTCTATCAAAGTCTGCTGCAGAAAAGAGATGAAATCAGTTGAAAAATGATGGCAGTTTAATTATCTTTTTCCAGGAGAAGCGTGAGGGTCAGATGGCGATGATAATACATACAATTACACACAGCGGGCTGACAGCTATTTCAAATACTAAGAAAAAACACTGTACAAAGAATGACAGGTTTTATAATTATGTTCATTATATGGAGCAGTGATACAACCGTGAGGCAAAGCAAGGGAAGGCAGTTTTATTTGTATAACAGCACATTTCAACAACAATTCAGCTAGCAAGAGAACCAGGGGCGCACGCACATTTGCGGTTGGAGCCCCCAGGCTCTGGAACCTGGAAAGTCCCTCCCTGCTTAAAGGGATAGTTCACCCCCCAAAAAAACATTTATTTTCCATCGATTAGTCACCCCATGGAGACTTGAATTCATGGATATGCTTTTGTTTTTGTCGAATTCCTAAGCTAATCATTTGATGACCAGCGGACCGGTAGGCAGCGGTTCTGGTAGGAGACTCTTTGTGTCTCCTACCGGAACCGCTGCTGGTTATCAAATTATTGGCTTAGGAATGCAAAAAAATAATTTAAAAAATCAATGAATTCAAGTCTCCATGGGGTGACTTCTTTTTTTCTTTTTGGGTGAACTATCCCTTTAAAATAAATAAGAGTAGCAGCAGACCTGCAGTTTTCTGTGATTGTTCCAGACAGGGGCGCCGATTTATGTCCGCGCTATTGGGTGCGCACTGCGCACGCGCGGCCAGCGTGCGTACAAGAAAATGTGTGCTTTTTTTCCGTGTTTGTCACCTTTTTTTTTGTTTTTGTTACTTTAATGCGGTTAATTTGGTTAATTTGGTACAAAAAAAATTACTCCATGAAGTGCAGATGTCAGAGGTGTTTTTTTTTTCCTTTTTTGTGATGAGTTTGTGATGGGTGCTCGTCATTTCTCCGGGGTGCTTTAGCCCCGAGGAACCCACAGTATCGGCGCCCTCGGTTCCAGATATGTGGAGCATTAAAAATTTAACGTTTTGCAGATGCCCTGAGAGATCTGGATGGTTCATGATATTGCACAATATCAGAAATTTATTTACCGTAACAAAAACAAGAGTTTTTTTCCTCAACTCCATCGTGTACAATCTAGTTGATATTAACATTCATAGTATGTACCAAAGTACCAAACAGTAGCAAAACAGAGTGAATTTCAGCCGCAAGTGAGACTTGACTTTTGACAGAAATAATTGTCTGTTTATGAAACTCACCACAGAATCTCACCACTATATGCTACAGCAACAATAACACTTCATTAAAATGCCTTCATTAATTCTCTCCTCTTTACAATGAGAGATCTGCCCTTCAGTTCATAACAACAGCCATGCTATTTTAACAATTCCCAAACAAAGTTACACATTCCAGAGCCCACGCTAGTCTCTCCGTACGATGCTGAACTGACTGTTAGCTGTTTATACAACATACATATATATAATGTACTGTTACCTATTTATACAACATGCATGGCAAAACTTCTTTAAGACCTGCGGCTGATTCTACATGCCTTCTAAATCAGTAGTTCTCAAAATAGATTGTGCCAAGGACCCCAAAAAATGTTATGTATTTGGCGGCACACACTAAGTGACCCGCTGTGAGCTTGTACATCTGCTATTTTTGAGACTACTACTGTTTTAACACATTCAATCCGGGAACGCATCTGTGCCATTTTAGATTTCTTTGGCTATTAAAAAAATAGTAGGTATAGAAGCTCATAGCGCGGCTATGAGCTTGTAGATCTGCTATTTTTTTGAAAATCATGAAAATGTGTGCAATTTTATATATTTTTATATATATATATATATATATATATATATATATATATATATATATATATATATATATATATATATATATATATTGTAAGAGAACATTTGTTACTTAAATCTTTGCGTCTGGGGATTCTACAAATCTCTTCTAAATCCTAACTGTTGTTTTGAAAAAAATTACAAAATAAAACGTACATTTTCATTTCAAGGGCCCCCAAAATTATGTATGTGGCTGCGGACCCCAATCTCAAAATATGTTGTTCCAGGGACCCCCCTAGAAGCAAAGATTTGAGTTAAAAATGAAACGAATTTGTAAAAAAAAACAACACGATTTTTCAAACATAGCAGATCTACAAGCTCGGAGCTTGTATATCTGCTATTTTTGAATAGAAAAGTATAAAGTGGTTTAGAACCACTGTTCTAAATGCTAAGAGTTTTTTGAAAAACGTATGTTATATATATACATATATATCTATATATATCTATATCTATATCTATATCTATATCTATATCTATATATATATATATATATATATATATATATATATATATATATATATATATAAAAATAAAAAAATATGGTTTCAATAGGTTAAAATGCCCTCATATACTCCTCTGCTCCCTACATCCAGCCTGCTATGCTGCTTCTCTTGTGGATTTACTGCATGGAGCTGTAACTTAAGCCGTGCAGGCGAACCACAGAATCTATCTCCACAAAGTAGTACGTTTAATGTGAGGTGAAGTGGCTTGTGAATAATTCAGTGGTGAAGGACATGTGAGGAGGAGAACTTCTCTTATAATGAGGACCGCAGCAGTGGAATGGTAAAATGAGTAGTAGTAGAACATTTTTTATATTATTATTATTATTATTATTACAATTCACAATTTACAATTCAGGTTAGCATTTAGACCGGGAACGCAGCCATGTACGTGTCATTTTACGATTTTTTTTTGGCTATTCAAAAATAGCAGATATACAAGCTCATAGTGCGGCACCGAGTGCCGCACTATGAGCTTGTAGATCTGCTATTTTTGAAAAATCGTCAAAAATGTGGTGCAAATCTTTTGATATATATATATATATTTTTTTAAAGCGAACATTTGTTACTCAAATCTTTGCTTCTGGGGATCTCTGGAACAACATTTTTTTTTCGATGTTTTAATATTTTAATATTTTATTTATATTTTATATGTTTTAAAAAAACTATTAGGATTTAGAAAACATTTTTAGAATCGGCCTCAGGTCTTAATGGGTTAATCCAGAGCGACATGCAGTAAGCAAGGTAAACACAATTCATCAAATGCATAGAGACAGTAATCTAGGATCATAGGTAAACCAAGAACCTATCATCAGTCTAAACAGTATAATATCAAAAAATAAACAATATCACATTGAAACTATACAAACTATAGGATCTACGAATGAACCTGGCATCTGTGGATAGCTTTAAAGCACAGCTCAAGACCTATTTCTTCACTCTTGCTTTTAGTTGATTTTTAAATCTCTGTGTTGGTTATTCATGTCCTCAATGTTTTTGCCTGATTTACTGCCTTTTGCTATTATTTTAATGTTGTCTTATGCTTTTGCTTTTTTTTTTGCTTTATTGTTAAATTAGTTGTACTTTTTCTGTAATTGTATTCTTGCCCCGTAAAGCACTTTGAGCTGCAATTCATGTCATGAAAGGTGCTATACAAATAAAGTGTATTATTATTATTATTATTATTATTAAATAACATGCTATCTAAATTACATGTTAACCTATACCTGTTATGCCATACAGTCAAGAAATGTACACATATCTACACTTAATGATGCCCAATGCCTAATTTATACTTTGCTGTATAATGGTTTTTCGGCAAGCAAAATGTTTCAAAGATTTTCCAAAAAGAAGATATTGATAGCTATGGTTTGCATGAGAAAAGGCACCATTGGCTTTTGATATCCTGTTGACAATGGTATCCTCTGACAATGCTGATAACTGTACACAGATCATGTACAGAAATGGAAATATGTCACAATTCATGGTACATGGAATAAACTATTCAAACACAAAACAAGTTCATATTATTTTTTATTTAAAACAAATATGTACAGCATAATACAATTGCTCTCACGTTATATAAAATACTTAAAAAATAATACTTCAGTAATACTAATAAATTAAATAAAAACAGAACCAGTAGGAGAACACTGTGAGGGTGGTATTTATAAAGGCAGTGACTAAAAAAGGTTGGGTGATTTGGCGTGAAACTGGGAGTACTCTTTTGTTCAGTTCAGTTTCCTAGGTTAGCTAGGCTGGTCTACAGCTTCTGTGGCAGGGCAGTGCTTTCTCAGAGGGCTGAAATTGCCAGCTATAATTTGTCGAACAGGTGTCTGATCTTCATAGCTCGGTGAGGGTGATATGGAATTGACCAGCAGGTGTGGCTTCGAAGATATCGATGAGGAAGGTGGATCGGTTACTGTAGTGTTCAACAATGTTGTCGTCCATGTTGACAAAAATCCCTCTTTTGCACTTCTTGAAAATGTTCCCGACGGTGTCCTTTTGCATGCCGTACTTTTCCGAAATAGCTTCTCTCAGGCCTGTCACCGTGGGACTGTTGAGCACGAGTGTATGAAACACTTCTTCAGTCTCTGCTCTCACGTACAGCAGAACTCTATGTGAGTCGTCTTCGTGGGCCCGCTTGCCGGGAGGAGGGCTACTCCGGTCTCCGTCGGGATGCGACCGCTTCATAGAACGCCGTTCGACCTCATCCAGAGTTGTCGGGGGAGCGGCCAAGCCACAGCGTTGCAGGTTGGAGAGGTGCATCTCTGGGATGAAAAGCACGGGCTGGGTGACGTGGTCATCCACGGCCTGGAGGAAGGTGCGGTCATTGCTCATGGAGCTGGACACCAAACCCTTGTTGGCGCTGGATTCCTTAGAGTTCTTTTTTGCCCCCATCTTCTTTGTCCTCTTCCTCTCCTCGTCTCTCATCTTCCTCTCTGCACCCTTATCACAGAAGATCTTGATCTGGCAGGCGGCCCTGTGTATCAGCCGGTCGGTTCCTGTGCTGAAGTCATACGTGTCTATCTGTAGGTTTAGTGGCAGTCCCTTCACGCCCTTCTGTGAGGAGAAATCAGTGCTCAGAGAGTTGATGCCAACGTACACCATGGCCTCTTCATTGGGGTTCCGGATGAAGGAGAGCGCATTGAAGGCCACCTCCTCTACGTGGCTGATGCCACTGAACCCTTCTTTATAGTCGGCTATGTCAATGACCCTCTGCTTGATGGTAGGCTGACGTGCGTGCCAGTGGTTCCAGCAGCGAAGCTGCGCCTCTGGGGTCCTGTTGTCGTTTTCAAACACAGCCATGACCACCGTCTTGACCGTGGCGACCGCAAGGCCAGCGGTGCCGTCTACTCCGTGGAGGGTGATGGGGTAGAACTGCCCCTTGTTCAGATAAACCGTGGGCAGTTCACACGGCTTGGGTGGAGTGGCCGGGGGAGCGCCCAGGGTGAACTGAAATTCGCTGCCGTACCCCTCGGTAGGGGAGCTGCTGCTGTAGGAGTCTGAGTAGACGGGGCTAGACCGCTCCACGGAGAAGGGGTCGCTGTAGGGAAGAGCCTCTGCGTTTACCTCGGGGAAAGCACCCGCATCGGACCAGTTCTGCAGCGGCAGAGAGTCAAAGATGCTTTTGAGGTCCTGCTTGCCGTGGGTGTCTGCCAGCACACTGGCCACACTGGTCAGGGTGGCATAGACAGCCGATGCGGCGGGGTCCACCGAGACGGGCAGAGAGACGCTCTGCTTGGCGGGGCTGCAGACGGGAGACGTCAGCGCTTCCTGGGGGAGGCTGGACGGAACGCCGTCAGACGGCATCTTCGCGATACCGGGGGGCGTCTCCAAGGAAACCAGCTCGGGGGACGAGTTACTAAGAGTCCTCTCTGTTGGCTCGTAGACGCTGCTGCTGCCCTTGTGGCAGGGAGACATTTTGCGGTCTTTAAGGTTCTTGCACTGCTCATAGAGCATGGAGAGAGTTGTCATGTCCTCTGTTTGGTGAGATCCGGACTTGGACCTGCTCAGCTCAGTCATGGGGCTCTCCAGATAGTTCCAGGAGTCTGTGACATAGTTTGCGTAGTGGTTATAGTTGAAGTTCTCGTTCTGACGGACCAGTCCCAGAGTATCAGTATCTTTGGTCATGTCTGCAGTCGGGATCACGGTGGAAATATTTTCCTTTAAGTTGTATTCTCTTTAACCAGGTGTTTGTTCCTCTCTCAGTGTTATACGTCAGTCTAACTAACAACAGAGAGGATCAGTGAGTCAAGAGTTGTGATTCCTCCTCATCGGGGGCCCAGGTTTATTTAAGGCCAGCAGGTAGTTTCTCCCACTCTTCCTCTGATTGGTCGAGAGCCTTCACACAGGTGTCTGATAGGACGGGCGTAGAGGCATTAACCCTTCCTGGGCTGGGAAGAAACTAAAAGCTGCATGTGTATGTATGAGCACGTTGTGATACTAGGGACCACTTTGCAGGACAATCAAAGGGCAGGGGATCATGCATCTCATTAGCATGTGAAACAAAAGAGTGAGATTGGATCGACAAGGTGTTAAGTGCTTTGGCAATAAGTCTGAGAGTGAGAGAGGAGATTGAGCTTTAAGATGTTAATAGTTTGTCAGTATCATTTTCCAGTTTAATTTCCAAGGCAGATATGGAAGTTTTGGTGTCCATTCGGCAGTGGTGGAAAGTAACTAAGTACATTTACTTAAGTACTGTACTTAAGTACAATTTTACTTTACTTCAGTATTTCCAATTTCCAATACTTTTACTTCTGCTCCACTACACCTCAGATTCAAATATTATACTTTTACTCCACTACAATTATTTGAACACTTTAGTTACTAGTTACTTTTTAGATATAAATGATGATATTATGAAACATACATTAACCACTTTAGCCCTATTTTATACCTGGGCTATTTGAAAATAGCAGATCTACAAGCTCACAACGCGTGTGAGCTTGTAGATCGGCTATTTGTAGCTTGTAGTACTTTTACTTTTGGTACTTTAAGTACATTTTGATACCAATACTTTTGTACTTTTACTCAAGTAAATTTTGAATTCCGGACTTTTACTTGTAACGGAGCACTTACACAATGCAGTATTGATACTTTTACTTAAGTAAAACGTTTGAGTACTTTTTCCACCACTGGCAATATGTCTGAGAGTGAGAGAGGAGATGTAAGGAACTGAGCTTTAAGATGTGAATAGTTTGTCAGTATCATTTTCCAGTTTTAATTACCAAGGCAGATATGGACTTTTGGTGTCTATTAGGTGAAGCATGTCAGGTATTGTTTTTCTTACATTCTTTTGGTGTTGTCAAATCCAGTGAGAGGATCACAATTAGATTGAGCCACTAACGACGTCTCTCTTTGGGCATGACATTATAGCTGAACATGTTCAAACTCATGTAAAAATCTTTCAACATTTAAAATAAATGTTCAAAAATAGCTAATTTACAAGAGTAGCACATAACTACAAATAGAACTTAAGTGGCAAAGCTGTTGACAGTGGAAAGGACTATTATATATGTATACATTAAACTGTAAAGGTTAAAGGAAAAAACTAAACTTACATAAATGAAAATAGAAAAAAATCACTGGTCATTATAATCTAGTAGCCAATACCAATACAGTATGTTATTATTTAAAAGTGTTTCTGTGCTTCATTATATGATTATAAATTATGTTGATATATTTTTGTTCACCAGTATGGTGCTTAATACGTTTTAAAGTATTGTATTAAACAACACAATTAAGTTTATCAATCAATGTATACACTGCTGTCTGCTGCTCTTATCTTTAAATGTATAGGATTTAATTTCTTACGAATTGTATTAGGTTTTTGATAGGAAAAAGGCTTTAATAACCTGTATCCACTTTAAATGCATTCATTTGATACCATCAAATGAATTTCATTCATTCATAATTTAAAGAGATAATGAATTCTTCATTCCTTTTCAGGTATCAAATAAAAAGAAGCTAAAGCAATGACCAATACAACAATATATATAATAAAAACACATAATATAAATATATAAACTGACCAGATGACTAGATTACATTTCTGTCTGGAATATTTTTCAATGAATCAACAATCATCAACAGTGTGAACTTTACTTGCACAATGGGCTTCATTTCAAAACACAGTTTCAAAACACAGGGCCAAGTCATGCAAATCAAAGGAGAATGTTAGCTTTTGTACTGACTTTGGCAAACAAATCTTTGGTCAAATAAAAGATACATGAACATCCCAGCAACCGTTAACGCTCATAGAGTTTAGATTCTCAACAGGATAACAGTTTTCCAGTCAGAGATAGAGGCTTTATCCACCCACACACAGGAGCCGCGCGCGCACGCACACACACACACACACACACACACACACACACACACACACACACACACACACACACACACACACACACACACACACACACACACACACACACACACACACACACACACACACACACACACACACACACACACACACACACACACACACACACACTTCCAATTTGCAGTACTTTTACTTCAACTCCACTACATCTCAAAGGCAAATATTGTACTTTTACTCCACTACAATTATTTGAAAACTTTAGTTATTAGTTACTTTGTAGATTTAGATTATTATTACAAAACATACATTAACCAGCCCTATATACATTTGAGCCATTTGAAAATAGCAGATCTACAAGCTCACAATGCGTCGCGATGCGACACGTTGTGAGCTTGTAGATCTGCTATTTTCAAATGATTTGTATACATTTCACACGTTTGAAAACATGTGAAAATGGGGCATTTCTGCATAATGAGTACTTTCTAAGTTTGGTACTTAAATACTTGGTATACCAATCCTTTTGTACTTTTACTCAAGTACATTTTGAGTATTTCTACATTGCAGTATTGATACTTTTACTTAAGTAAAAACAAATGTAGTACTTTTCCCACCACTTGTGTGCTAGTGACACTGGTTCCAAAACATTTTGTCTATAAAAAATGATATACAGATATCAGGGTTGTGTTTACAACGTGATAACTGTCACTATATGAGCTACAAGACAAAAAAAGACTAAAACGGTTTAGGTCACATTGGGTGGAACCGTTTATGTGAAAATGTCAGTGGTAGCCCCTGGACTATGATGCTTTGTGTTCCCTCAATGGAACACCATGTGACAGCTGGTGACATTTAGATATATTTTTCTCCCCAGAAATGGCCTGTGTGCATCACCCAGTTGATGGAGTGTATTGTGTTTGTGGGGGAAGCTGAACGTTATGAAGTGCCAGGGGTGGAAAGAGTACTGAAGTGTTATACTTAAAGACGGGGTGCCCCCCCCCCCCCCTAAAACATATTCATCAGGTATTATGGTTACACTAGGAGGAAGGTTTTTTTCAAAAAAGTGTACAGAAAGTGTTAAAATTATATTTTTATGTGGACACGCCTCCAGTTCATTAAGTATACCTGGTTCTCACCTTAGCACCACCCACCTGTCCTAGTCCCTCCTCCTCCTCATGCCCACACCTGTTGTGTTATGATAATGAGGGGGAGGGTATATTTCTACTGCGTCATTAAAGCGCTGTTTCTCTATTGGCACGTTTGACCCTCAAGGTTTCAGCCTCCAGGAAGAAACTCAAAATAGTCAGAGAAGAAATAAAACACCATAAAAACACCACCAGGGGGCTTAATGAAGTTCTATCAACCTCATAGCAATCTGGGAACCCAGAACCAAATAAGAATGAAAAACAGCGCCCATCTTACTTGGCTCTGGGACAATGGCGACGTTTTGGTCTGCCACTTCCGGTGGTGCCACCAGGGCCGGATCTAGGCATAGGCAAGGGGGGGCAATGCCCCCCCAAATGCCCTGACTGCCCCCCAAAGATTTGAATTTGTTTGCTTTAAAACAATATATATTCAAGGATTTGCATATATTTTCAAAACATTTCAAAAATAGTATATCTACAAGCTCGTAGCGCGGCACTCGGTGCAGCGCTATGAGCTTGTATATCTGCTATTTTTGTATAGCCAAGGTGTAAAATAATGCTTTCTCACTATTTCCTCACTATTTCCTATTGCCCCCCCAATTAAAAATTGCTGTATCCGGCCCTGGGTGCCACTATGTTTTCATTCCCACTAACAATATTTCTTCACGGAACACTAACACCACTTCTCCCAGAGAACATGGATCGTTTTGGTTATAAGCCCACTTGTTTCTATGATGAAAGAGTAAGTTAAAATGTGAATATCTTTCCGTGGTTTTGTCTGCTCCGCGGACGCTATTGTTAAATGAGTTTGGGTTTGTTTCGAGGGGGAAAGATCGACGGACACGTGAATCCCGCCCACTACATTTGATTGGGTAAAGTGCGGCCTGCTTCCTGATCTGAAGGCACGCCCACTTGTAGCCCAGTGCGTACATGTTATGACGAGCCTTCACGACAGATTCCAACGCAGAGCAGAATCTGTTCTTGAGAGATTAACATCATAGACACATGAAAAACAGAAAAAGTGCGAAACCATGGCGCCACCTCTTTAAGTAAAAGTATCAATACTGCAATGTATACATACTCTGTCAGAGCACGGTCACACCGCGCTTTTGTTTGACCTCTGGGGCGGAAACTGCCAATGCTTTGTCAAGGCAAAGGCGTCGATACGAGTGAAAGATGCGCAAGACCATGAATCCATGCATTTGCATTGACAAAGCATTGGCAGATTCCGCCCCAGAGGTAAAACAAAAGTGCGGCGGGACCGCGCCCAAGTATCGGTCCAGAATTCAAAATTTACTCGAGTAAATGTACAAAAGCATTGGTATCAAAATGTACTTAAAGTAGCAAAAGTAGAAAATACTCATTATGCAGAATGTCCCATTTCACAAGTTTTCAAATGTATACAATCTCTTTTGAAAATAGCCGATCTACAAGCTCACAATGCGTAGTCCAGAGCACATCAGCAAGCACTCTGAATGATGGAAGCTTCCAGAAAGCATGGCAGCACTCTCAGAGCACACAGTATGTCCAAACGCACCGTAATATGAACATGGTGTCCAAGTCAAGATGACCCGAACTAATGATGTTACACGTCCTCATCCCATTGAATGTGGCTGTTATCACCCTTGTCATCCCATAGCTATGGTCTACCAGGAGGCTCTGGTATAGGCCGTTATCAGCCACCCAGTGATTTAATGTTAACGCATGTGCTGTCACGTGACCTGTCCCAAGTCCCGGAAAAGACGCGCTGTGATTGGCCAGTACTTTGATTGGCTGTTGGGACGAACGCTCACCCAAAAACATTATTTACGATTCTGTGGCTAAGTTAACATAACTTGTACGGCGCTGAGTGGGCAGAATCGGTCTTCGCAAAGCTCGGCTCGCCTTAGCTCGCTCGCCGGTGCCTATCGTGGCTCAAGTCTGATTCTGACTGCGCCTCCGTGGTGATTCGATCCCGGGAGGTCGGGGCTGAAAGTATAATGATTAGCGAGGCACGCTGCAGAGGCAGGTGCTTGAATGGGGCTTCGTGCTGTATTTCAATGCGACTCCGCCCCGTGACAGCACATGCGGTAACATTGAATCACCCATAGAATGGCTGATAACGGCCTACCAGAGCCTAATGGTAGGCCAGTGGGAATAAGTGTGATAACAGCCCCATTCAATGGGATCAGTTCTAGGTATCGGGTGACCAAACTGATGCCAAACCAATATCATTGACATATTTTCGTTGCTGTCGGTTGGAAACCTTGTATGTCCAAAACTGTTCCTTTTTTGTTATATATTTTTTTAATGTTTTAAAATATTGAAACTAGCAAGCTCACAATGTGTTGCATTGTGACGCTCCGTGAGCTTGTAGATCGTCGGTTTTCACTATACTTTTGTGCAAAACTCTTATATGATGAAGTAGGTAATCGATTTACAAAAAAAGAACTGTTGAAATATCAAGGTTTTCTGCCCCGGCAGCGACAATATTATTGTGTTGCCAAGAGTTATGGCTGAAAGGGGGCGGGGGGGTATATATGTTACAGGGTGAATGGAGAACCAGGGTGATTGAAGAAGGCTCGCTCGTTTTTACCCACCCAGCAATTCTGTAGAAGAAACACTAGAGGGAGCCACAAGCCAGGCTTGTGCACAAGCACATATGGCCGTGACCACCCACACACACACAGTCACACACACACACACACACACACACACATGCGCGCGCACGCACACGCGCTCATGCTTTCAATGGACTGTTAAGATACTTTTATTGTGTTCTGCTGGCTTTTGTTTTAGTTTCTCCTGACACACACACACACACACACACACACACACACACACACACACACACACACACACACACACACACAGTGATCCATGAAAAGAACTATTCTGTCCCTATCGGTTTACAAATCAAACGGCGCTGAGTCGACTAGTGGAGCGTCGGCCGGTCACCGCGGGCACTCGCGCCTGGAGGCGCGAGGGCGCGCTTCCTCGGCCTCAAGCTCCACTAAGTCGGCGGGCCGTGCGTGTGAACGCGTGTTCAGCGTTCCCCTCATAGATATTATGGTTCCCCTAGCTTAGCTTCCTGGTTGCTATGTGGGGGGGAACAACAAAAGACAGGTCTCCGTCGGCGCATCAAAGCCCCGCCTCTCCGCGCTCTCCTTCTCCTCCTCGGAGGAGGAGGAGAAGGAGAGAAGGAGAGGACGGGACGGTTTAAAACGCGAGGAGGAGGAGGAGGAGGAGGAGGAGGCTCCTCTTCCTCGCGAGCCTCGCGTAATAACCCCCCGCCTCGCAGCGCCGTCCTCCTCCTCCTCCTCGCGAGCCTCGCTAATAAACCCTGTCTCGAAAAGCCCCGCCTCGCCCCGAAGGAGCCCCGTGCCTAAAAACGAGCGCTCTGTCTTCAATCACCCTGGATCTCCATTCACCCTGTGACATATATACGAATGGACACCCAATGTTCTGTCCTGTCTGCATGCAGACATATCACTGTTTATTTGTTATTAAAGCCTCCAAGATTTTCTACAGAAAAACAAACCCAAAGTCAGAGCAAAATATATTTCAAAGATTTGATATTTTTTCTCCAGTCTTTACTTTCAGTATGCAGTGTGGAACCACAGTATGGGAAACAATACCCCACCTTTAACTGTATTAGTCAATTACGACTAAATATTATTTAATCATAAGCTCTTATTATTACTTTTCAATAAATGTAATGTCAATGCATAAAACCCACAGACACACTTAAGCACTTTCAAAAATAGCAGATCTACAAGCTCACGATGCGTCGCATCGCAAGCTTGTAGATCTGCTATTTTTGCTCCTTTTGGGCGACAAAGTAGGGCATTAATTCACAAAAAAATATTCACAACGATATATACAGTCAGGGTTACCAGGTATTGCCAGGCACACAAACAACTCGTAGAGCCAGAGAAAGCCAAAAACAATTGACTTGATTCAGCAAATAAAGTCAGAGAAGAATATTATGCAACCTTACCTTTCTAGTTTCTAAAGACCCACACATGAACAAAATGATAAATGAAAACCTCAATTCAGTGGTGGAAAAAGCACTCACATGTTTTACTTAAGTAAAAGTATCAATACTGCAATATAGAAATATTCCGTTACAAGTTTAAGTCCGGAATTCAAAATGTACTTGAGTAAAAGTACAAAAGTATTGGCATCGAAATGTACTTAGTACCAAAAGTAAAAGTACTCATTAGGCAGAACGTCCCATTTCAAGTTCTCAAAATGTATACAAAATCTTTAGAAAATATCAGATCTACAAGCTCACATTGTGAGCTTGCAGATCGGGTATTTGCAATAGGGCTGAAGTGGGGCTGAAGTGGTTAGTGTGTTTTGTAATAACAATCAAAATCTACATAGTAACTAGTAACTAAAGTTTTCAAATAATTGTAGTGGAGTAAAAGTACAATATTTGCCCCTGAGATGTAGTGGAGTAGAAGTAAAACTATTGGAAATTGTAAATGCTCCAGTAAAGTACAAATACCTCAAAATTGTACTTAAGTAAATGTACTTAGTTACTTTCCACCGCTGCCCAAATCACATACTGATAGAGTAGATTTTTGAGGCCTATCCATTTTAAAATAAGAACTCATTCCCGTAAAAGCAAAGAGTCATTTCACGAAACTCAGACTCAGACAGCCATGGTTTGTATAAACATGAATCACTCTATATGAGAGAAACAGACGAGTTGACAGTACAGTACACGGGTAAAGATATTCTCAAAGTGTTCTCTCTCCCGAGGTACAGAACGGGACACAGTTTTAAAGCATTCTTATCAATAATGGTAACCATGGCAACGTACCAAGGTTTCACAAAGCTTAGCTGACGTGATTTGTTATTCACAAAGATGACAAAGATGTCTTTTATACATTATGACACAAAGCTATCTTCTCAGCGGGGCAAGTTCTTCATCTGATGACGTCACCTTCCTTCAGATTTAGGCTTAATCAGGTGTCCTGGCAGGGCAACCCAAAGTTCGCGATGACTTGTTACTGTAAATATTTGCTCCATGAAGACCGGGAACGCATGTGTCATTTTTTGATTTCTTGGGCTATTCGAAAATAGCAGATCTACAAGCTCATAGCGCGACACCGAGTGCCGCGCTATGAGCTTGTAGATCTGCTATTTTTTGAAAAATCTTGAAAATGTGTGCAAATCTTGGAATACATATTATTTTGAAGCAAACATTTTTAACTCAAATCTTTGCTTCTGGGGGGGTGGGGGGGGGGTCCCCGGAACAACATATTTTGAGATGGGGGTCCGTGGCCAAATACATATCATCCTTGACATGAAAAAGTTTGAGAACCACTGATTATAGCAACATAAGTTTTAAGACACTTTGGAAGTTTTAGAAGACATTTGTAGAATCCCCAGAAGCAAAGATTTGAGAAAAAAATGTTTTAAAAGATTTGCACAAATATTCACGATTTTTCAAAAAATTGCGCGGCACTCGATACACTACAATATCGTGCTGCTTGTCAGGATTCAGATTGAAAAGTAGCAGATCTACAAGCTCAAAACCCATCGCTTGTGGACCTGCCACTTTTGATGCTTTTGTGTGACGCTGTAGTATGATCAAGTAGGGCTTTAATTTACGGGGAAAAAAACACAAAAGGTTCAAATACGGATGATCAGAGGTTTTTGACCGACAGCAACGATATCTTTGTCTGTGTCTCTCCCTCTTCTCACGTTAGCTCTCTCTAATTTCTCTCTCAGCTATAGTATATACTGTATATATATATACTGTCCCTTATTCCTCTCCATTTGGTTTCCCATTTGGGACGATCTTTATCCTAATAGGTTGTTGACATCGTACGGTGAGCCGCATGCGTCAGGTGACACTTGCTAAATAGTGGTGTAAAGTAACTAAGTACATTTACTTAAGTACTGTACTTAAGTACAATTTTGAGGTATTTGTACTTTACTTGAGTATTTCTAATTTCCAATACTTTTACTTGTACTCCACTACGTTTACTTGAAAACTTTAGTGACTAGTTACTTTTCAGATATAAACTATGATATAATAAAACATACATTAACTACTTTAGCCCTATTTTATACCTAGGCTATTTGAAAATAGCCGATCTACAAGCTCACAACGCGTCGCATCGCGACGCGTTGTGAGCTTGTAGATCTACTATTTTCAAATATTTAGTACTTTTACTTTTGGTACTTTAAGTACATTTTGATGCCAATACTTTTGTACTTTTACTCAAGTAATGTTTTTATTCTGGACTTTTACTTGTAACAGAGTATGTTTATATTGCAGTATTGGTACTTTTACTTAAGTAAAGAATTTGAGTACTTTTTCCACCACTGTAAATAAGTCTTCATTTTATGCTATTGATTTTTCCCTCCAGGTTTTTGACAACAGAGGAAACCGAGGTGATGTGTGCTACGTGTGTGTGTGCTACGTGTGTGTGTGCTATACGTGTGTGTGCTACGTGTGTGTGCTACGTGTGTGTGTGTGCTACGTGTGTGTGCTATGTGTGTGTGTGCTACATGTGTGTGTGCTACGTGAAGCAGAAAGGTACTTCTTGACGGCGGTCGGTATCATCACAGAGTTCACAATGCAATTAACTCGTGCAGAGGCTGACGCGTTACAAACACTGAATGGAATTGACTGCCAGACGTGAGTTTTGAAATATTCATCAACGAGTCGCAGTGGTTAGGCAGTGATACTCTTAACCCATTCAAGGCCGGAACGCATCTCTGTCATTTTAGATTTCTTTGGCTATTCAAAAATTGTGAAACGTTTGTGCAAATCTTTGAATATGGGCTACTTTAAAGCGAATATTTGTAAAAATGTTTTTTTCCAGGGACCTCGAGAGGCAAATATTTGAGTTATAAAGGTTCGCTTTATATATTCAAAGATTTGCACAAATGTTTATATTTTTTCAAAAATAGCCAAAGTATAAAATGACAGATATGCGTTCCCAGATTGAATGGGTTAACCCATTAAGACCTGAAGCCAATTCTACATAATGTTGCTATATATCAGTGGTGCTCAAACTTTTTCATGTCAAGGACCCCGAAAATGATGTCTTTGGCCGCAGACCCCCATCTCAAAATATTTGTGTTCCAGGGGGCTCCGGAAGCAAGTTGAGTTAAAAAATAAATATATATTCAAAGATATGCACACATGTTCAAGATTTGTCAAAAATAGCAGATCTACACGATTGTATCGCAGCACTCGGTGCCACGCTATGAGCTTGTAGATCTGCTACTTTTGAATAGCCAAAGACATCTAAAAATTACACAGATGCGTTGCCGGTCTAAATGGCTTAACAAATGCGATTCCATAACTAATTGGGTCAGCCGCTTGCACAAAGAGGCAATTTGGAAAGCAATTACAGATTCTCGTTAGCTCAGGACAGATAATTGCAAAACCCACCAAAAGTCTAAATCCAATGGTAAAATTATAATGCCGTTGGTCTCTTCAAACATGACTTCAATATGAGATTTACATGTCGGAGATAGAAGAGCGATGAATGAACGAGTATTATTAGTTATTACATCTTCTTTCTGAATGAAATCCATACAAGTGTATCACATAATATTCTCATGCAATTTGTCACACCAATTTGCATGACAGAAAATTATGTTATGCTCAATTGGAAAAAAAAGACGTGTTGCTGATATTGTTCATAATATTCAACGTTTGCACAGTTAGGAGCATACATGCACTATACCGACATAACAGAGACTAGCTTGGGGATGAAAAAAAAAGAGCACAATCATTGTAATTAGTGAGTAATTAGTAGAGTCAACATGCACTGTAAATTAGCCTAAATAAATTAGCATGGTTTTACCACACATTTCTAAGTGACTTTCCAGACCATCTGGCGCCTTCTGCTTTTTAATATCCTGGTATTTTATAGCATTACTTTTTGCAGCTTTTTGGCAGTGGTGTAAAGTAACTAAGCACATTTACTCAAGTACTGTACTTAAGTACAATATTGAGGTATTTTCACTTTAATGGAGGATTTTGGCAAATATTGTACTTTTACTCCACTACAATTATTTTAAAACGTTAGTTACTAGTTACTTTGTAGATTTGTATTGTTATTACAAAACATACAATGACTACTTCAGCCCTATATATACTTTGGCTATTTGAAAATAGCAACTCTACAAGCTCACAACGCGTTGCTTTGCGACGTGTTGTGAGTTTGTAGATCGGCTATTTTCAAAATATTTGTATATATTTTATACATAATGATAACTTGTGAAAGGTTACATTCTGCATAATGAGTACTTGTCCTGTGGTAGCTACTTAAAGTATATTTTGATGCCAATATGCTTTTGTACTTTTACTCAAGTAGCCTACATTTTGAGTACCGGACTTTTACTTAGAAATACACAGTATTTCTATATTGCACTGTTGATACTTTTACTCAAGTAAACAATGTGAGCACTTCAATCACTCGCTTTTTGTCTGCTATGTCGAGCTCGCTTCAAAAGTATCCCCACCAGCGGACTGTCTGTCTGGTGGTGGTACGGCACACTTATATCCCGACACAAAACACCTATAACCACATCCATTGTCCCGAAGGAGACCTCCCATCCCGTCTCAGATTACACCGTCAGACATGGAGGGAATTTCAATCAGTTAGAGAATAGAAGGGGAGCTGATGCCAAAAGAAAGGGGGTGCAGCTATAGGAGGAAGATGAGAATGTTTCATCAAAGCCATTGTAACTACACTGGAGTACGGCAGACAGACAAGTACAGCGCTGTGTGATCCAACACGCTGCCAGAGAGGATCACATCACTGTCTGATTTACATGGACTGAATGCACATCCCAGATTAACCCATTCAATCCGGGAACACATCTGTGTCATTTTTTAAGATTTATTTGGCTATTCAAAAATAGCAGATCTACAAGCTCATAGCGCCGCGCTATGAGCTTGTAGGTCTGCTATTTTTGGAAAAATCATGATAATTTGTGCAAATCTTTGAATATATATATTTTTAAAGCGAACATTTGTAACTCAAATCTTTGATTCTGGGGGGGGGTCCCTGGAACAACATATTTTGAGATGGGGGTCCGCGGCCAAATACATATCTAAAAATGTTTTCTAAATCCTAACAGTGTGTTGCTATATCAGTGGTGCTCCAACTTTTCCATGTCAAGGACCACCAACAATTATATGTATTTGGCCGCGGACCCTCATCTCAAAATATGTTGTTCTAGGGACCCCCCCGAAGCACAGATCGGAGTTAAAATATTTGCTTTAAAACACACATATATATATATATATATATATATATATATATATATATATATATATATATATATTCAAAGATTTGCACAAATCTTCCCAGATTTTTTCAAAAATATCAGATCTACAAGCTCGTAGCGCGGCACTCGGTGCCGCGCTATGAGCTTGTAGATCTGATATTTTTGTATAGCCTAAGGAATATTTAAATGACACAGATAAGTTTCCCGGTCTTAATGTATTAAAAATGAGAATTGTCGTTCTGTTCAGATGAAAAGAAAACGAGGTAGAAAAAAACACAATGTCGTCTCTCCACGAGAAGAAAAAAAGGTTATGACATATTGCTGAAGGAATATAACGGGCAGAAATCTCTTATCTCCATAATATGATCTTTTTGTGTTTTTTCCCCACCCCGTAAATTAACGCCCTACTCGATAATACTACAGCCTCACACAAACGCATCAAATGTAGCAGATCTACAAGCTCCAAATTGAGCTTGTCGATCTGCTACTTTTGCCATGTAGCAGATCGAATCCTGAAAAGTACCATAGATCGTAAAAAGATCACACCCAGTGTGAAGAGAGTGGTGCCTCTGAATTAGTGTAGCTGGTTGCATCCTTGTGTTGCAATCGGCTGCAGCTGTTGAGGCCGTGCTCAAACATACAGACGGACGGACGGATGGACACACACACACAGTCAAGTGTAGGAGTGGCTGGCACCACTCAAAAATATGGACAACGTTACGGCCCTGGTTTCTACAGGCCGTAAATTAAGCCTATTTTTTTCCACGATTTCAAATATCCGGCACCAAAATGCAAACGGAAATCAATGCTATTGGCTGAGACCGCAGGGAGGGCGGGTCTTCACTCGGTAGAACCAGTAGAAACCCTAGAAACAAACTACTTTATCATTAACACATTCCATGCCAGAGTTTAATCTCATAATGTACTCACCAGTGCCAGCGTTTTATTGTTGTTTTTTAGTTTTTTTCATGTCGCCACAGACCTCGCTAAATAAGTTAAAAGTGCGCGTTCATTTGGTTCTAAACACACAGCGGATCCGTGAGAAACGGCGAGCGAAAACAGTTTCCAAATCCGTGCCGCCATCTTGAAGCTACAGCCGTTCAACGGTAAACAGTGATCAGCGAGGAGAAAAACAACAACCAGAGAAAATCGAGTTTTAAACAGGATCCCAGACAGGAAGCGGATACGATCGAAAAAACCGGAACCCGAATAATTCCGTTTCCGACCGGAAACCAGAAACCGGAAATGGATAAAAAAAAATCGGAAAGTGCACCTGGGGCACTTAACATGGGAATCGGCGGTTCGCGTAGATCTACGCGACTGGCACGCTGCGGCTTTAAATAGGTTCGCGTAGATCTACGCGACTGGCATGCAATGTGTTAATTGAAAATTTAATGGGACCATAATTTACCAAAACCCATATCATGGTGATTGAAAGAAGACTTTAAACTAGCGAATGGAAGCATATAGTATTTATGACTATGTTTACTAAGGTAATAACATCAAGTGTAAAGTTTGATCCAAAAACCCATCCGCTTGAATGGAGCCTAATTGCTTCTGCCACCAACAGGCCATTCATATGAACTGTCACGCTTCCTATATAGCCTCAACTTACAAGCCGGATGCTAGCAGTGGTGGAAGAAATACTCAAGATATTTTACTCAAGTAAAAGTATCAATACCGCAATATAAAAATACTCTGTTACAAGTAAAAGGCCTGTGTTCAAAATGAGTAACAGTAAAACAGTATTGGCATGAAAATGTACTTAGTACCAAAAGTAAAAGTACTAGAATGTTTGAAAATAGCAGATCTAAAAGCTCACAACGCGCCGCGGTGCGACGCGTTGTGAGCTTGTAGATCGGCTATTTTCAAATAGCCTATGTATAAAATAGGGCTGAAGTGGTTAATGTATGTTTCATAATATCATAATTTATATCTGAAAAGTAACTAGTAACTAAAGTTTTCAAATAATTGTAGTGGAGTAAAAGTACAATGTTTGCCTCTGAGATGTGGTGGAGTAGAAGTAAAAGTATTGCAAACAGGAAATACTCAGGTAAAGTACAAATTCCTCAAAATTGTACTTAAGTACAGTACTTAAGTAAATGTACTTAGTTACTTTCCACCACCGAATGCTAGACCCATGTTTTTGGACATATGAGGTTTCCACGCTGACAGAGGCGATGAGGAACATGCCGTGAAAACATATCGATGATCTTTTTATATAATTTGCGTGGAGAGAATGCTGCATTTCTCATCATTCCTTCTATCTATAGTGGTGAAGGTCATCGGACCAGATCCTCAATCCATTCATTACCGAGGAGGAAGGGAAAAAGGGAAAGTCAGCCAATAAGCCAGTAGGGAGGCAGGTGAATAGTCATTATTCACTGCTATGTCCTCTTCCTTATCACATTCAGACCTCAGGCCCATTCTACCAAATGCCTTCTAAATCAGTAGTTCTCATACTTTTTCGTGCCAAGGACCCGCAACATTTATATATATATTTGGCCGTGGACTCCCCATCTGAAATGTTTTTGTACCTGGGACCCCCAGAAGAGAAGATTTGTGTTAGAAAAAGAAAAAGGAAAAGAGAGAAAACAAGCAACATTACAAAATGAGAACATTTAAACATTACTAAAACGGTACAAACAGAAGAGGAAAAAAAGCAACAGTAAAAAATGCCTAGTTTTGACCTAAAATACCAGAGACTCAGGAAAACTAAAAAGAAAAAAAGTTTAAAAAAAAAACTACATTTAAGCCTATTTAAAAATGTTCACATGTTTGATTGTCCATGATGCATAATTGTATTTTGACCTTTAAAGATGTAAAGGATGGACTCTATGTTAGTGGGTAGATTGTTCCAAATTGCGCTTCCTTGAACTGAAAAGGAATTCTGCACAAAGGCTACACTGCACCTGTACTTTTCAAAAATATTCAAAAATAGCAGATGTACAAGCTCACATCGTGCCGCACTGTGAGGTTGTAGATCTGCTATTTTTTAATAGCCAACGCCTAAAAATCTAAAAAGACACAGATGCTTTCCCGGTGTTAAAGGGTTATTCTGTGTCCAACGCCCAGGAGGAGCAGAGGGGTCAAACATAATGGAATTACTTAAAGAAGAAGCAATTACACCCGGGGACTATAAGTGTAAACAATCCTGGACTAAATGAAACGGGAGACCCGTCTTCATTGATCATCTTTACGCTGCTAAGTATTGTCCGAAGAGGTGCTGCTTCTGTTCATGGAGGACAGAGGGTATTTTGCTCCCTCATTCCTCACAGCAGCAGCAGCAGCAAATAAACTTTAGGTTCGGTCTCTGTTCATTTGCTGCTGCTATACTGTTTCAATTTGTCATCAGCATAGTGATTGGCTGCATGCATGTGTTCAGAGGTGGAAAATGTAGGCCTACTCATCTTTTTTTTTTTTTTACTTAAAAGGGATATTTCACTTTCAAAAAAACTTTTGGTCATTTTATCATCTACTCAGGCCTTTGTCAGCCCCCCAGACCGTTTTTAAGTTGCTTGATTCAGTATTTAGATATTTGATATTCATTTTATCAGACACGCCCCCTTCCTATACAAACCCATTATAACTTCAAACTCCATTTTTAACATGTTAGATTCGTCAAAACCACCCGTCCTTGTTTCTGGTGACTCACCCTGCCCTCCTAATACGCGAGGGGGCCGTGTTTTTTCGATATCTTTTTTCATTTATTTTTATTATTTTTTGGGGAAAATTAAAAAAATTAAATACATTAAAAAAATTAAATAAAATAAATGAAAAAAGTAATAAAAAAAACACGCCCCCTCACGTATTAGGAGGGCAGGGTGAGTCAGCAGAACCAAGGACGGGTGTTTTTGATGAATCTAACAGGTTAAAAATGGAGTTTGAAGTTATAATGGGTTTGTATAGGAAGGGGGCGTGTCTGATAAAATGATTATCAAATATCTAAATACTGAATCAAGCAACTTAAAAACGGTCTGGGGGGCTCACAAAAGCCTGAGTAGACGATAAAATGACCAAAAGTTTTTTTGAAAGTGAAATATCCCTTTAAGTAGGCTAAAGGTATCAATACCATCATGTAGAAATACAGGTAAAAGGCCAGTATTACAAATGTAAGTAAAAAAGCCTGATGGAGAGGAAAGGAACTGGTTGGACGTGTTCCTTCCACGCGTTACGTCCTACCGGCTACCGGGGAAACTCCCCCCTGTCAGGTGATAAGAAGGCTTGTTCTCATGCATTGATGGAGGCATGAGCTCGGCTCTGGGCTCTCCCTAGGCTGGCAGAGCGAGTGTAGCGCCCAGACAATTGGCACTGGGTGAAAAAAAATGGGGTTGCAAAATCATGGGTAAAATTAATGTATAATCAAAAATACTAATGAAATGTAAGTACTGGCATCAAAATATACTTAAAGTACCAAAGGTAGAGTCATTATGCAGAATGTCAGAAGTAGACGTTTTTTTTTAAATAGTTGCCGGAAAAAGAGTGCCAGCAGCGGGATTTGCTCCCATGGGGGCTGGAGTCGGCAGACCATTAATGCTCAGCAAGGCACGCCACTACCAGATGAAGAAATAGGGTTTTGGGCTTTATTAGAATGTGGCAACGCCCCCACCGTCCCCTCTGGGGGCGTGGTCCTTGTTTTCTCGTTTTTGCATTCAGCCAATCGAAAGGCAGGCAGGGCGGGTCTTAATTGGTAGAATCTAGTTACTATTAAATAATACGCCTGCTGTCCCAGCCTTCCTGGTCTGTGACGACGATTAAGGGGTGGCTGTCCTGTTCTGTCCCAGGCCTCCTGTTCTACAAGCCAGTAATGATTTACATACAGCGCTCTCAATTAGCCGCCAGGCCGCTGTGCTGTGGCCAAGACGCTGCGTTGCCAGATTATGTGAGAGAAACAAGCGGCCAGGTGACAGGTCTATGAAAACAAGCCCAAAAAGAAGCGACTATTATAGGCTACTGTAAGTATTTCCACTTTACATAAACTATTTGAAAATAGCAGATCTACAAGCTCACAACGTGTCGCATTTGCAAAAAAGTATTGGAGAAAAAAAAAAGGGAAATAATTTTGAATATTTTTGTAACCTTTTAACAACACAAATGCTTTATGGGGGGGGGGGGGGGGGGGGGGTCACTACCTGGCACAAAATATTCTCAGATAAGGTTCTGCGGACAAATACATGAAAAAAACAACAACATTAGGAAGCAAGACCCAGATAAGCAACTATGCACTTTAGAAGAAAGCCCCCCCCAAAAAAACAACCCACAAACTATAATAATTTACAAGCGACTTTACAGAAAAACAAGCCCAAAGTCGCTTATAATAAGCAGACATGGCAACCCTTCCAAGAAGCTGTAGTGTGCCTTTGCCTCAGCCATAAATCAAAGTCAATTAGAAAAGTAGCAATTCAGGGAATCAAGCATGGAAATGTATTCACCTTCATAATATGCATCAAAATGTTCCCTCCATTTGTGTTTTTTTGGGGGGGCGCTTTTCATTTCCGCATCTATCAGAGCGTAGCTTGATAAAGATTAGTCGCAATGGGCGCCTTGAGTCAGCTTATGTGCAGCTAAATCATTCATTTGCTCCAATTAGCCCATTAACACCGCAAACGCATTTGGTGTGTCATTTTTAGATTCCTTTGGCTATTCAAAAATTGCAGATCTACAAGCTCATAGCGCAGCACCGAGTGCCGCGGTATGAGCTTGAAGATCTGCTTTTTTAAATTTAAATCGTGAACATTTGCGCAAATCTTTGAATATATATATATTTTTTTCAGAGCAAACATTTGTTCTGGGGGAATTCTACAAATGTCTTCTAAATCCTAAACGTTTTAAAATATCTATATATCAGTGGTTCTTAAAAATGTTTCATGTCAAGGACCACCCAAAATTATATGTATTTGGCCGCGGACCCCCATCTGAAAATATTTTGTTCCAGGGACCCCCCTAGAAGTAAAGATCTACAAGCTCATAGCGCGGCACTCGGTGCCGCGCTATGAGCTTGTATATCTGCTATTTTTTTGAATAGCCAAAATAAATCTTAGAATGACACAGAGATGCGTTCCCGGTCTTAATGGTTTATAGGGAAAAGGAATCCTATTCCTGGCTCTCGCAAATGCTCAATCTCTGAAACAGCTGTGTTATTAGTTGTTGATTAATTCTGTTGTTTGTCGAGGCCTCCATTCGTTTTCATTTTGTGAAAGCGTCTCATAGTTTGTGTGAAATGGGACTATAGCCCGTTAAAATCGGGATGGCTATTCAAAAAATAGCAGATGTACAAGCTAATAAATGCGTCACTTTGTGTCGTGCTGCGAGCTTGTACATCTGCTATTTTTGAACATTTTCGAAAATTTGTGAAAGTTTGAGAACTATACTGATTTTAGAAGGCATTGTAGAATCGGCCTCAGGTCTTAAAGGGCTAGAATAAGTCGTGGCATATGGGCCTCATTCAGTATTTATCATCAGGCCACATTAACTTTTTAGGAGGCTCTCTGGAGGCTCATTATCAAGACTGGTTAAGACACTGTAGTGAAAGGGCTGTTGCTGACGAGTCTCCTACACAGCGTTCTGCACAGGAGAAGAATTAGGAGAATTATCAGTGCGTATACAGTCTTTAATAAAAACAGAGAGAAAGTGCAGGAGGATTAAAAACAACATAAACGTTGCTGTGGAAAATTAACCTTGCGTGTCCGAAACCGAAATTAAATTAAAATAAATAACCTTTGGATCCACATGAGAACTCATTATCGACAAGAACCAAACACGGAACACATGTATTAATAACAGCTTGAAACTAAATAATAACTAAAGATTATTATTTAAAGGGATAGTTCATTTTTTCTATGGATTAGTCACCCCATGGAGACTTGAATTCATGGATATGTTTTTAGTTTTTGTCTCATTCCTAAGGCAGTAATTTGATGACCAGCGGACCGGTAGGCAGCGGTTCCGGTAGGAGACACAAAGGAGACTCTTTGTGTCTCCTACCAGAACCGCTGGGGGTCATCAAATTATTGTCTTAGGAATGAGACAAAATCTAAAAAATATCCATGAATTCAAGTCTCTATGGGGTGACTAATCGATGGAGAAAAAAAGTCATTTTGGGGGTGAACTATCCCTTTTAAGCTCTTTTGAATATAGGTCACGTTTCATTGGTCAAATATTTGTAAAACCCACAGACAGACTTAACCACCAACCTTGTGTTAGGAATGTTATCAGAATCAAAAGTGTTAAAAAGAAAGTATCATTTTTTATCAAAATTTCCAATAACAAGAATATCTTATCTACAAGCTTACAACATGTTGCTTTTAGATCGGCTATTTTTGCATCACAAAACACATCATTTCACGGCGCGTTACTTTGTGCGCGCTATGAGCTTGTAGATCATAATCTTATATTATTATATTATATTATAATCTATTATTTGTGATCATTTTTTATATATATATATATATATATATATATATATATATATTGCAACAGACACCCTCCTCCAGGAGACCCGACCGAGGCTGATCAGACCCCGGCCTGTGTCGAAGCAATCTGGGAACCCAGAGCCAGTGAGAATGAAAAACAGCGCCCTCTGCTGTTTGTACTATCTCTCACTGGCTCTGGGACAATGGCGACGTAGCACCCGTGCGCAAAGGAAACCGGGGTTTTGGTCTGCCTTCAGCTTTCTCTTCCGGTGGTGCCACTATGTTTTCATTCCCACTAACAATATTTCTACACGGAACACTAACACCACTTCTCCCAGAGAACATGGATCGTTTTGGTTATAAGCCCACTTGTTTCTATGATGAAAGAGTAAGTTAAAATGTGAATATCCTTCCGTGGTTGTGTCTGCTCCGCGGACGCTATTGTTAAATTAGATTGGGTTTGTTTCGAGGGGGAAAGATCGACGGACACGTGAATCCCGCCCACTACACTTGATTGGGTAAAGCGCGGCCTGCTTCCTGATCTGAAGGCACGCCCACTTGTAGCCCAGTGCGTACATGTTATGACGAGCCTTCACGACAGATTCCAATGCAGAGCAGAATCTGTTCTTGAGAGATTAGTGTCGAAGTGGCATGCTACAGCCCCCACTGTCTCTTGAGAGGAGTAAGAGACAATTAAGGGGTTAGGGTTTAGGGTGGCAGGTGAGATGTTAACAGCACGTTTTGGCGATACTAGGAGGCTCTAGGCACCGTGGGTTGACTCCGAGCCTTGCCTATATATATCAAAAATAAAACCAAGATTTTAATAGAAGAACGGATGTTAGAATTTAAAACGTCCAGGGAGTTGGAGGGTACAGGCGGGATGGGATGATGGCCAAAGATTATGGTTTCCGTTTTGTTTTCGTTAAGGGTGAGAAAATCTGCGTCCAACCAGGTCTTAACATCTTGTAAGCAGTCGAGAAATGGCTGCAATGGATCATTGGAGTTGGTTTTGACGTTTTGAATTTTATATATATATATTTATATATATATGGGCCAAGGCTACTATCAAGTGCGGCAAGAGGATGCGGGGAGGATGGAGTGACACCAGAGGCTGTGAAAAATATTTGCCCATAGACGAGGTGGTGTTGGATTTCATCAACAAATCACACACGTCACACAAAAATGATCATCGTTCTAGTACCAAAGTCAGGCGACCTCACCAAAGGCGGACAACTATCGGGGCATCAGCCTGAGCTCACAAGTCGCCAAGACAGCTAACAGGATGATCCTCAACCTGTCTCAGACCCATCTTTAGACCGTCTACTGAGAAACTCACAGAACGGCTTCCCTCTGGAACGAACACGCCAGGCGCTCAGAACTAGAGGCAAACAAGCTGACACTATGGGAGCCGACCCACGGCAAAGCCAGGAAAGGCAAGAAGCTGCACCACCTACGTAGATGCACTGCGACGCAAGTGCATCTAACTCTGTAGAGCTCAAGACCCTGATGTTAGATAGGAGAGTGTGGAGGGCAGCGATCCAGGAGTCCTGCGTTGGTGTTGGCTAGACCATTGGTTCTCAAAGTGGGGTCCCCCAGGGGTACTTGAGGGAGTTCCAGGGGGTCCCCAGCTAAATGATGGATAGTTAGGAACAAAATGGACCCTTATGGGTCTGTAACTCTGAGAGTGTGAAAATGGAACCAAATGGACCCGTTACATATCAATCTGGGGGTCCTTGAGATTAAAATGGTTGAGAATCACTGCTAATTCCGTAAAAAAAAAAGAGTCTCTTATTGGGGGTCCCTGGCATATATTTTCATATGGCCTGTATCTTTGTATCTGTTGTGTGAATGCAGCATTAGGTTCCAAAATAAGGGACGATTCCGTATTTCAAACACACACACACACACACACACACACACACACACACACACACACACACACACACACACACACACACACACACACACACACACACACACACACACACACACACACACACACACACACACACACACACACGCTTGATAAGGGGGGAAAGAAAGAGTAAATAGAGCACAGACTTCCAGCCCATGAAGCCAGGGGTTTTATCATAAAGAGGTATCAGGGCCTGAGGCACTGCTAAACCTGCTGGAAACCATCACAATGATTCAATCACATTTCACCCAGAGATGTCATTAAAGCAGAGTGGAGAGTCTGATGCTAAGCGTCTCTGCATTCATTCACTGTAGCCCACAGACGGACGGACGGACAGACGGAGGGCCATTTGTCAGGCGGTGGTATATGGGGGTTGAGTGATTGACAGAGCCAAGGTTCTTTCTGGGTATAGAGTTCATAGTTAAACCATTTAGATGTATTTCCCTATTCAAAAAAATAGCAGATATACAAGCTCAAAGCGCAGCAGCTTGTATATCTGCATTTTTTGAGGGGGAAAATCGTGAACATTTGTGTTTTAAAGTGAACATTTTTAAGTCTGATCTGTGCTTCTGGGGGGGTCCCTGGAACAACATATTTTGAGATGGGGGTCCGTGGCCACAAAAGTTGGAGCAGCACTGATATAGCAACATAGCCTACTGTTAGGATGTAAAACATTTTTTTAGATACGTATGTGGGCCACGGACCCCCATCTTAAAATGTTTTGTTCCAGGGACCCCGCAGAAGCAAAGATTGGAGTTACAAAGGTTCGCTTTCAAAATATATATATTCGGAAAAAAAAACATCACGATTTTTCAAAAATAGCAGATCTACAAGCTCGTAGCGCGGCACCGAGTGCCGCGCTACGAGCTTGTATATCTGCTATTTTTGAATAGCCTAAATAAATCTTAAAAATTACGCAGATGCGTTCCCGGTCTTAATGGAGTACATTGCCTTCCACTCTCATTCTCTGTATCAGCGCGCTCCGTCTCTCATATTTGCTGATACTCACTCTCTCCAGTCCCGTGGGAATATGACGAGCCCATAGGCACCCAATTGTGCAATTTTTGGGGGTAAAAACCTATTCTAAACTCTTGCATGCACCTGGTGGAGTTATATCTAATTTGTTTTCTCTGCATTACTTCTTTTTTCTCACCGCGGTGAGAGGCCAGCAGCCAACTATAACTGTATTATATTTTCAAACAGCCAACAACAAAGTCTCTGCAGTGGCAGCTATACTGAGAAGAAAAGCAATAGTTTGGTGTATAAAAGATTATATGCAGTGGTGTAAAGTAACTAAGTACATGTACTCAAGTACTGTACTTAAAGTAATACTAGGTAACTAACAACAAAACTAAAGTTAAATTGTATATCTTTTGTGAGTGGCAAATGTTACACAACACCCACTCCATGAATTTCACCCCCGAAAGCCTTTTCTATTATAATTTCTATTGAAAAGGTGGCTCGGTGAGCCTTTCTCGCGAAAATGACATCATCCGACCGGAAAACGGAAAAGGAAATGCAACGGTTTCCTGTTTATCCAGGAACTACCGCGCTAATAACAAAAAGGAATCTCACGCTGTTTTTAAGAGATTGTAGGATTTGAAGATCGAAAAACAACAGCAAAAGAAAACACAGCTCACGGTAACTAAAGCTCCACTGGCTAAGAGAAACGATCCACAGATAGTATAAAACAATTAAAAGAACGCTTTTTGAAACGCTTCCGTCTAAAGGTGAAAACAAATGGCATTCTGGGTAACGCAGGAATAAACGAACGGCATGCAATGACGGAAATGACCAGCAGAGGCTGCTAAAAATCCTTATTTGTGGACCTGCATTGTACTACTTTAAGTACAATTTTGAGGTATTTTTACCTAACTGGAGTATTTCCAATTTTCTGTACTTTTACTTCTACTCCACTACATCTCAGTCGCAAATATTGTACTTTTACTCCACTACAATTATTTGAAAACTTGAGTTACTAGTTACTTTGTAGATTTTGATTATTATTACAAAACATACCTTAACCACTTCAGCCCAATATACATTACGTTTTTTTGAAAATAGCGGATCTACATGCTCATTGTGAGCTTGTAGATCTGCTATTTTCAAAACAATTTTATACATTTTGAACTTGTGAAATGGGGACATTCTGCACAATGAGTACTTTTACTTTTGGTACTCTTGGTATATATTGATGCCAATACTTTTGTACATTTACTCAAGTGAATTTTGATTACCGGACTTTTACTTGTAACAGAGTATTTCTACCTTGCAGTATTGATACTTTTACTTAAGTAAAAAACATGTGAGTACTTTTTCCACCACTGGATCACAAGCTGCACAATGCAGCCCCACAACACAGAACTCCACTAATGCAACAATGCGGCACAAAAAAACTCAATTTGAAAGCCTCTGCTGTGAATTCCCTGTATGAGAGCAAGACCACAGCATCTGGAGAGATGGCACACATAATATTATCTCCTACAAATCTCCCCACACCAAAGCCTCTCTGTAGGGAGTGTGCACTTGATCGTTGCTGGATACAAATAACTTATTCTTTGGCGCGAGTGAAATTATATGGTTCACGTTGTGTCTGTCTGTCTGTGTGTCTGAGTCTGTCTGAGTCAGTGGTGAAAAAAGTACTCAAATGTTTTACTTAAGTAAAAGTATCAATACTGCAATGTAGAAGTACTCTGTTATAAGTAAAGGTCCGGAATTAAAAATTTACTTCTGTAAAAGTAAAAAAGCATTGGTATCAAAATGTACTTAAGGTACCAAAAGTAAAATTACTAAAATGTTTGAAAATAGCAGATCTACAAGCTCAAAACGCGTCGCCATGCGACGCGTTGTGAGCTTGTAGATCGTCTATTTTCAAATAGTCTAGGTATAAAATAGACTTAAAGTGGTTAATGTATGTTTCATTATATCATAATTTATATCTGAAAGGTAACTAGTAACTAAAGTTTTCAAATAAATGTAGTGGAGTAAAAGTACAATATTTGCCTCTGAGATGTAGTGGAGCAGAAGTAAAAGTATTGGAAATTGGAAATACTCAAAATTGTACTTAAGTACAGTACTTAAGTAAATGTACTTAGTCACTTTCCACCATTGGTAATGTTCCTCTTCTACCCCGGATTTGAACCTGGTTTCCTGCGCAAGTGCCGACAACCACTGATTTAGACCCAAAGGGCGGCAACACATCATCTGGATAAGTCTGTCCCATTAATGGAAACAGAATAAATGTAATAATATGTTGCAATAGAAGCCGTGTTGATTTCCTCGACTAAAACTATAAAGGATAAGGATAATTCCTTTTAACAGGTCGTTCATGAAAGTCCTTGCGGTCTTGTTTCCAATGAGAACCTGTGAGCAATTAGGGGTTAAGAGTCTTGCTCAGGGACAAATTTCATTTCATCGACACATATGCTGCACTGGCCTGGAATCGAACCTGGGGCAACCAGGGCCTCTGGCTCCCTAGGCGGGCTCACTAGGCGGGCTCACTAACCACTCAGCTATGGCCGCCACGTGACGAAAAATGTTCGTCGACTACCATTTTTCACTGACGAAAACTAAATAAAAACTAAATAAAAACAAAGCTACGATGACTAAAACTATGACTATATATATTGACAATTCTGTCAACAAATAAACTAGACTAAAATATTAGTGAGGGACGAGTGGAGAAGAGATCCAGTAGAACTAAGACACAAGACATGTTATGTTTGGTTGCACTCGGTTCTTGCGCTATGGCAGATCTACAAGCTCACAACGCGTCGCGCTGCGATACGTTGTGAGCTTGTAGATCGGCTATTTTCAGCATGCAACCAAGTGTAAAATCAGCCATTACGACGCCATCAAGCGTCATCAAAATACATTTTAGTCGACTAAATGAACTGTAGATTTAGTTGACTATAATCTGATGATATTTAGTCGACTAAAACTACAGACAAAAACTAAAACTAAAACATTACAGATGACAAATGTGACTAAAGCTAAATGGAATTTAATTCAAAAGACTATGACTAAAACTACATTTGCTGTCAAAAATAAACACTGAATAGAAGAAGTCGCTCTCAGCACAGAATATCTGACCAGTGAACGACACAGGCGCTTCATTGTGGTTCTCTGCATGGAGGGAATGAGAAATAAACACTGCATGGAGTCTTATGGTGGTGATTGTGTTTATTTATTCATCTCAAAGCTTGTAATTAGTGAGGCTGAGAACACAAGATCCTATTTATTTCTCCAGAGGAATTTCTATCCTCTGTCTCTGGCGTGACTGGTTTGGGCTGGATGTAATATATGTGAGAGAGAGAGAGAGAGAGAGAGAGAGAGAGAGAGAGAGAGAGAGAGAGAGAGAGAGAGAGAGAGAGAGAGAGAGAGAGAGAGAGAGAGAGAGAGATACCACAATGAGAGAGAGAACCAGCATTGCAATGTCCGCTTATTATAGCGACTTAAGGCTTGCTTTTCTGTAAAGTCTTCTCAAGCAAACCCCCAAATTAATATATATTTGTCCACGGACCACCCCACCCCCCTGAAAATATTTTGTGCCAGGGATCCCGTACCAGACTTTTTCTTTTTGGGAAATAGCAGATCTACAAGCTCACCATGCAGATCTACCACGCAGATCTACAAGCTCACCAAGCGTCGCATCGTGACACGTTGTGAGCTTGTAGATCTGCTATTTTAAATTTTTCAAATAACTGATATATATAGGTTTAAATTGCTCATGTGGCCTATAGAGTCGCTTCTTTTGGGCTTGTTTTCATACAATCTGGGAACCCAAAGCCAAATGAGAATGAAAAACAGCGCCCTCTGCTGTTTGTACTATCTCATGCTGGCTCTGGGACAATGACGACGCAGCACACGTGCGCAAAGGAAACCAGGGTTTTAGTCTGCCTTCACGCTCCACTTCCGGGTGGTGCGACTATGTTTTCATTCCCACTAACAATATTTCTACACGGAACACTAACACCACTTCTCCCAGAGAACATGGATCGTTTTGGTTATAAGCCCACTTGTTTCTATGACTGCAAAACAAGAACCAGAAGCGAGGTGAACCCGCCTGCCTCCCTCCCCAACGAACTGAACACTTTCTACGGCCGGTTTGAGATCAGCCCCAACCGCGGCAGCCAAGCGGGGCCATCAGCAGCACCAGCAGAGGAGAACCCTCTAACCATCTCGGAGAGAGAAGTGCGTACAGCCTTCGCACGGGTCAACATCCACAAGGCAGCCGGACCTGATGGGATTCCAGGCCGGGTCCTTAAGGCATGTGCAGACCAGCTGGCGGGTGTCTTCGCTGACATCTTTAACCTCTCCCTCTCCCAGGCTGTGGTCCCTGCAGGGTTCAAAATGTCAACCATTGTGCCCATTCCCAAAAAGGCCAAAGTGACATGCCTGAACGACTGGAGACCTGTCGCTCTCACCCCGATCGTCAGCAAGTGCTTCGAGAAACTGGTGAGGGAATACATCAGCTCCACGCTACCTGCCTCGCTGGATCCGTGGCAGTATGCATACCGCAAAAACAGATCCACCGACGACGCTATTGCCATGGCTCTCCACACCGTCCTCTCGCACATGGACAACAAGCTGCTGAAGGACAAATATGTACGTATGCTGACTGTACTGGCTCCGCCGCCTGAAGAAGCTTGGAGTAGGACGTCGCATCCTCAGGCTGTATTACAACAGTTCTGTTGAAGGCATCCTAACAGGCTGTGTCACGGCCTGGTACGGGAACTGCACTGCCCGAGAAAAGATCAGCCTACAGCGAGTAGTGCAATCGGCAGAGCGGATAATGGGAATCGAGCTCCCAGCGCTCCAGGAACTGTACAAAAAGCGGTGCGTGGTCAAAGCCAAGCGCATCATCAAGGACAAGCACCACCCAAGTCACAGACTGTTCAAACCCCTACAACGACCGCGACCGGGCAAGGGGCTCTATCGCAGTATCAAGAGTTCCACCACCAGGTACTGGTGTAGTTTTAATCCGGCTGCTGTCAGGATGCTGAATGAGGCATAAGCCTTGCTCAGCAGCCTGACAGCAGGCAGTGCAAAACCTTTCTGGCTCTTCCTGAACACACCTGTGGATTATACCAGGGACAATGACTTGGACTTAGCTCCCCCTCGGACACACCTGTGGACTACACCAGGTACAAATGACTTTTTTGCTGCACTCCCTCATGGAGCTACTTGCGGATTATACTAGGGTCAGTCCACCCTAGGTGGACACGCACTGACCTTTTGCACCTTAATCCCATGTATAACGCACTGAATTTTTTGTCTTTTTATTGTGCTTTTTTTTTCTCTAAGCACCTTAACGTCCATATGTATATCATGCACAGTATAAGTATAACATGCACAGTATACATACATTGCTGCTATGCTCAGGCACCTTAGTTTTTTATTATCTCAGGTACTTTGTAAATATGTAGATAACTTGTCTGGCCTTCTGTTGCTCTCTTGTTTTGATCTCCTTCCCACTTGCCCCCCACCCCTCTTCTTCTCCCCCCCCCCCCCCCTCTTCTTTCTATGGAAATTAACGTTGCGATGGGAACGATGTACAAAAACGAATTTCACCCACTTCTTTACCTTGTAAACCTGTGATGTGACAATAAAACTGATTCTGATTCTGATTCTGAAAGAGCAAGTTAAAATGTGAATATCTTTCTGTGGTTTTGTCTGCTCCGCGGACGCCATTGTTAAATTAGTTTCGGCTTGTTTCGAGTAGGGAAGGATCAGCGGACACGTAAATCCCGCCCACTACATTTGATTGGGTAAAGCGCGGCCTGCTTCCTGATCTGAAGGCACGCCCACGCCCACACAGTGCGTACACGTTATGACGAACCTTCACAACAGATTCCAACGCAGAGCAGAATCTGTTCTTGAGAGATTAGTTTTCATATGACCTGCATGCTTATTTCTCTCGCAGAAATTGGCAACACTGGAGAGAACCCAGAGGTTGGAAAATAATTGGTTCTTCCAACACCCCCTGCCTGTAACTGTATAAATAAATAAATACAGCATTGACGTTTACCAAACATGTCCAACATTCTGCACAACAACAGGTGCATCATTATCAGCAAACAGAGCAGACAGGAGCAGAAGGAGAGTGTTTAAAATCTGCATTTAAACCATTCCATCAGCTCTTATTCCGTATAGTTGTAGGGCAGAAATTTCTCATCTCCATAATTATTTTTAAATGAATGCCCTACTTGATCATACTAGAGTGTCACACAAAAATAGCAGATCTGGCCCGGAACGCTGGCCTTGCGGTCCGGGCACCTATAGGCTCATAAGCGTCGCAGGTTTGAGTCCCGTCCCCCGCGACGACCTTTGCTGCTTGTCTCTCCCCGCTCTCTCCCTCTTTCCTGTCTATCTTGTCTACTCATGTACTCAAGAATATATCAATAAAAGGCAGAAAAGCCAAAAAAGAAATAATAATACAAATAATAATTAAGAAATTGCAGATCTGCAAGCTCGAAACGCAGTGCGAAGCGACACGTTTTGAGCTTGTAGATCTGCTGTTTTTGCATTTCAATCCTGAAAAGTATAACAGCTTTGGACATAAATTATGAGGTTTCTACCCGACAGAAACGATTTTGCAATTAATGAGCGCCGAATCTCACGCTCCGTGGTCATTGGTTCGGCCACTAATGACATGGAGATGAGTAGAGAAGAGGTGAAACATGGACTCTAATAATATCTGAACTGTCTTCTTCTCACTGTGTGAGACAGTGAGAAAACGACCCACATTGTAATGGGTGACTGAGTCTATTTTGGAGCAGCTTACGACTGGAAAACACATCCTCAAAGGAAACAGAGCCTCATAAGTGAGAACAACTTAAGGAGTCCTGTGGGGTCTGTTTTAGTTTTTCTTATAACAGGCATATATTAAATCTTTTTGGAAATCAGTGCAGGGGTGGGCAGTGGGGACTTTAGATATTATGGGGCGTTTTGGGCTATAGAGAACGGGCATAGGGAGGAGTCGAGGAGGAGCCTAGCTACCAGTGACGTATTTCGGCGGCCATTTTATATAGGGTCGTATCAACAGCTGGCCGTATCAACAGCATTGACAGCTACTCACAACGTCTCCTGAACGCACAGTCTGTGTAAAGTCTACAACACATACACACACAATGCGTGACAGAGACATACCATACAGAGAGAAGCTGAACGCGGACGCAAAGGCACGCTACCTGGAAAAAATGTCATTACATCTGTGCCCCAGATCATGTAATGACTAATGTGCCCAGTCAGAGTCACAATCATTCATTTCATAGACTGGTTCACCTGAACCGAAAATAAAATATAGTCATCTTGAGTACTGATTATTTATATATTATTATTTATATTATTAGCGAAGTATTATTATTATTATTATTATTATTATTATTATTATTATTATTATTATTATAATACTGTTCATTCATTAATCATTGAGCTAGTAAGTGAACGGAACCTGTGTTGCCAGATTTTGCGAGAGAAATAAGCAACCAGGTCTATGAAAACAAGCCCAAAAGAAGTGGCTTAGTGACATCAGCTACTTGAAAATAGCCGATCTACAAGCTCACGTGAGCTTGTACATAGGCTATTAAAAAAGAAACTCTTGCAATAAAATAAAGAATACTTGTTTTTTTTTTTTTTACATTCTAACAACACAAATGCTCCCTGGCACAGAACATTTTCATGAAAATATTTGAAAACCACTGGTTTAAAAAAAAAAAAAATTGGAAGCAAGCCTAAATAAGCAAGAACACTTTATAAATAAGCCACACAAAAAACGCAACCCGCAACTACCAATTTTACAAGCAACTTTACAGAAAAAGCCAGAAAAAGTTCTGCCCAAAGTCGCTTATAATAAGCCGACATGGCAACGCTGATTCTCATCCAGACTGGTCTCATCAACACAACATGTTTATATTTTTATTGTGTGCTGTCATGCTTGTTTGAGCACAGGTAGAGAGCCTAAATGTGTTTGTTTCATTGTATTTAAGATATTCGATATAAATTCTTTTTTTTTTAATGCCAGATTTAGCTAATACGGCCGTAAACGTCCCATTCAAACTGCTAGCTTAGCCACTAGCCACTTAGCCGGTGTTCTGCTATCTGCGACTCAGCACAACAGATGTATATATTTTTATTGTGTGCTGTCATGCTTGTTTGAGCACAGAAGCACATGTGTTAGAGATTATACAAGTTAGATATAGATAGAAGAGAGATGGAAGATAATGTACACAGTCTACACTTGCTGCTTGCTGAACGAGCACAGGACTACAGCGCGACCAGATAGATAGAAGAGAGATGGAAGATAATGTACACTGTCTACACTTGCTGCTTGCTGAACTATGAGCACAGGACTACAGAGTGATGTACCAGGATGTACCAGCGTGACCAGATAGATAGTAGAGAGATGGAAGATCATGTACATTGTACACCGTCTACACTTGCTGCTTGCTGACTACAGAGTGGTGTAGAGTTAACTTAAGGGTACCAGCGCGACGAAACAAGCCTAAGTAAAATGGCGGCCAAAGTGGGCGGAGTTAACGGAGCCTCGAACCTGTGACATAGCTATGCCCGTACTCTATAGCCCCCGGATCTCGTCCAATAAGCCCTGGATCTCAAAAGTAAAGGTAACCGCAATAGAAGTCATCCAACCATCCTTCTTGATCGGCTAGAACAAGATGTTCTAGCCCATTGGTTCTCAAAGTGGGGTCCGGGGACCCCCAGGGGTCCTTTGGGGGTGGGGTTCCAGGGGGTCCCCAGCAAAATGTGTTAATATAACATCACAATCATTTTAACCAGTTTAACCTTTTGGCTATTCAAAAACAGCAGATCTACAAGCTCATAGCACGGCACAATATGAGCTTGTAGATCTGCTATTTTTGAAAAATCATGAACATTAAGTGCAAACCTTTGAATATGTATTTTTTTAAAGCGAACATTTGTAACTCAAATCTTTGCTTCTGGGGGGTCTCTGGAACAAAATATTTTTGAGATGGGGGTCCGCGGCCAAATACATGTCATTTTGGGGGTCCTTGACATGAAAAAGTTTGAGAATCACTGATATAGCCGATCCAGAAGGATGGCATGATCGACCGTATCGAATGCAGCATTCAGGTCGAGGAACAGCGAGAGAGAAGTCCTAGCTGTCTGCATCCATCGCCATTAACAGGTTGTTTGTAACTTTGACCAGTGTTTGTGTTTGTGTGTTTGTGTTTGACCAGTGTTTGTAACTTTGACCAGTGCTGTTTCTGTGGAGTGGTGGGCTCTGAAACCAGACTGAAAACTGTAAAAAAAATATTATTATTAGTGAGATAGGCTCGTAGCGCGGCTCTCAGTGCCGCGCTACAAGCTTGTATATCTGCTATTTTTTGATAGCCAAATAAATATATAATGAAACTGCTACCCCGGATTGAAATGGTTAAATAAATGAATCATAAATCAGCTACACTCTCCCCGTCCAGACTCCAGACACTAGAAGCTTGGCAACTGCCTGACAGTCTGTCTCTGTGCCAGAAGTTGTTTTGCTGCTGCGCTCCATCCAGGAGATTCATTGCCGTGTACAGAACCCATCAACACACACTGAGCGAGCTGAGGTCTGGGATATGGTTGTAGTGCTGCTGGTGTAAGAAGGTTGAGTTCATATATCGTCACAAATCAACCAGAACTAAATCGTTGCTGCCGGGCAGAAACCGCTTACTGTATCTCCGATGTTTTAACTTTTTGTGTATAACAGCAAAGTGACAATTTTGTGACCTTTAAGAACTTGGCCTTTATACCAACGTCTCGCGTTGTGAGTTGTGAGACCTACTGTACCTATATTTAGAACCTCCAGAAAAATGTGTTTATGCGATCACAGAATTTACCGCATAATCAGCAAAATGGCGCATAATTATGCGGGGGTAACGTTTTTTCTAAAAGGCCGCATATTGCCGCATATTTCACAACTTTCCGCATAATTCGCAACTTCCCGCAATTTCACCGCATATAATTGCAAAAAAACCTGCATATTTCATTGCATAATCAAGAGTTTTAGCCCGCATAATCAAGAGTTTTAGCCCGCATAATCAAGAGTTTTAGCCCGCATAATCAAGAGTTTTAGCCCTAATATTGGTAAATCCTCTGATGCATGTGGTCAGTAGTAACTGTCATTACACTTATTATACTGTCTATTTACTGCTTCCCCTCAATCATTTCACATGTACATGGACTTAACCCCTTGAATCCGGGAACGCATCTGTGTCATTTTACATTTTGAGCTATAACCATTATTTTTTTATACATTGGCTATTCAAAAATAGCAGATCTACAAGCTCATAGCGCGCCACGCTATATACGAGCTTGTAGATCTGCAATTTTTGAGAAAAAAATTTAACATTTTGTGCAAATCTTTAAACATATATATATATTTTTAAACAACATTTTTAACTCAAATCTTTGCTTCGGGGGGGGGGGGGGGGGGTCCCTGGAACAACATATTTTGATGGGTATCGACGGCCAAAAACATCTAATTTTGGGGGGTCCTTGACAGGAAAAAGTTTGAGCCCCACTGATATAGCAATACTATTTTTTTATTTGTTTTACATTTGTTGAGAAATTTGACAGTTTTCATTTTTCAGAAATAGCAGATCTACAAGCTCATAGCGCGGCACTCGGTGCTTGGCTATTTTTGAATAGCCAAATAAATCTTAAAATGACACGGATGTCTTAATGGATTAAAAAATCCACTGGTCACGCAAGCTGGAAATGAAAGAATACTCGCGTCTTCGGCTCGGTTGCCTTCACAAAAACCCATTAGACGTTTTGAACCCATCATAACTTAAGCTCTATAGCAACTGGAAATGAAAAAAATATACATGAGTTTTGTGTGCCTATTAATCATAAAAGCACAGATAGTTTACCACTTGTGCCGAGATTATACTCGCCTCTGGCGTTTTCACAAGGAAGCATTCGGAGAGAAAATTGACATGAAAATCACAACTTAATTGGGTCTCTGGCCTTTAAGAACGGTCCATTACAGGACTGCCACACAATATTAGTTGTTTTATGTTTTGTTGAGGAAAATGACAATACTTTGGGAAACTTGGAGCTGGTTGATAAACAAACGCACACAAAAAAAAAAACCTGACTATTACTATACATGGGAGAATGGATTCACTGGATTCTCATAAAAAGAAAGTATTTTTTTTTACATTGTATGTTACTATGCTTTCTTGCACAATACAGTAGCCTACCCTTTTTTGTTTAGTTATGGTTTTCAAATATTTATATAATAATATAACATGTGATTCACCAGGAGCCTGATGGCTTGGTTCCAGGCTTAAAACAATTTATATAAATATTTTCGGAAATCTGTACGGGGGAATTTAATGGGCTTTTGATCGATGGCACCCAAAAAATGTCCGCCACTGCTATAGGTTTAAAGTGCTCATGTGTTACTCGCTTCTTACTAGCTTGTTTTCATAGACCTGGTTGTTAATTTCTCTCGCAAAATCGGGGCAACACTGGCTGATACCTGTCTTGTCTGCGTGATAGTAGCCTCGGAAACCCATGCTTTTTTTTTTGTTACAAAAGAAAAAAAGCCTGGGGGAGCCATGCAGGAACGATGGTCTTAGGACCTTGTTATCTCCGAACCAATCAGAGTAGAGAGGGGCGTCGCTCTAAATTTGGTGACGTCAGCGTGCTCCGTGCACAGGCCAGGGGGGGGGGGGGGGGTTCGGGGAGGGGAGGCGGGGACATAGATTGGTGAAGGAATAGGAAGCCCGGCACGAATCCGGGCGGCTGGGTTTGGATCCGCCCTTCAAGACCATCGATTGAGCTCGTTGCCTCAGGCTAGCGTGATAGTGAATTGCAGTGAGATTCTGACAAGACCCGGAAAAGACGCGCCAGTAGTTACTTTGAGTAGCAGTTGGGGCGAACGCTCGCCCCCAAAACATGATTTACGATTCTGTGCCTATCGGTAGCTACATAACTTGGTCGGCGCTGAGTTGGCTCAAGCGAACTTCGCAACGTTCGGCACGGCGACTCGCTCGCTTTAGCTCGCTTGGTGGCAGTGGTGGAAAAAGTACTCAAATTCTTTACTTAAGTAAAAGTACCAATACTGCAATATAAACATACTCTGTTACAAGTAAAAGTCCAGAATAAAAAAATTACTTGAGTAAAAGTACAAAAGTATTGGCATCAAAATGTACTTAAAGTACCAAAAGTAAAAGTACTAAATATTTGAAAATAGCAGATCTACAAGCTCACAACGCGTCGCGATGCGACGCGTTGTGAGCTTGTAGATCGGCTATTTTCAAATAGCCTATGTATAAAATAGGGCTAAAGTGGTTAATATATGTTTTATTATATCATAGTTTATATCTGAAAAGTAACTAGTAACTAAAGTTTTCAAGTAAATGTAGTGGAGTAAAAGTACAATATTTTCCTC
Organism: Gymnoscopelus braueri; assembly: GCF_963280865.1. NCBI lineage: Eukaryota > Metazoa > Chordata > Actinopteri > Myctophiformes > Myctophidae > Gymnoscopelus > Gymnoscopelus braueri. Next base: position 5,241,017 of record NC_137623.1, read on the forward strand.
TGAGATGTAGTGGAGTAGAAGTAAAAGTATTGGAAATTGGAAATACTCAAGTAAAGTACAAATACCTCAAAATTGTACTTAAGTACAGTACTTAAGTAAATGTACTTAGTTACTTTACACCACTGCTTGGTGGTGCCTCTCGTGGCTCAAGTTGGCTTGAGACGGCGTGCCTCTGATGCGGTCCAAAACTATACTTTATCAGCAAAAAAGAAAATCTGCGGTTGTCGGAAAAAGAGTGCTGGCGGTAGGATTCGAACACTGGGGATTAGGATTGGCAGTCCACTGATCAGCGAAGTGCGCCACCAGACCATTTAAAAAAAAAAGGTTTTGGGTTGTATTAGAATGTGACAACGCCCCCACCGTCCCCTGTGGGGGCGGAGTCCATTGTTTTCTCGTTTTTGCATTGAGCCAATCGCAAGGCAAGCAGGGCGGGGCTTGGTAGAATATCGTTACCATTAAATGATACGCATCTTGCCTCACCCAGTCCTGTGATTAGCCAATGTCTTGCACCAACGTGATTATCCCAGAGTGTATGTAGAAAAGAGAGTAACGACGCGCTTTGATCTCGCCGCAAAGCGGGCTCCTATGGGCTATAGTTCCAAACATTGGAACTATCTCATTGAGATTAATCTCTCAAGAACAGATTCTGCTCTGCGTTGGAATCTGTCGTGAAGGTTCGTCATAACATGTACGCACTGGGCTACAAGTGGGCGTGCCTTCAGATCAGGAAGCAGGCCGCGCTTTACCCAATCAAATGTAGTGGGCGGGATTCACGTGTCCGTCGATCTTTCCCCCTCGAAACAAACCCAAACTAATTTAACAATAGCGTCCGCGGAGCAGACAAAACCACGGAAAGATATTCACATTTTAACTTACTCTTTCATCATAGAAACAAGTGGGCTTATAACCAAAACCATCCATGTTCTCTGGGAGAAGTGGTGTTAGTGTTCCGTGTAGAAATATTGTGGAATGAGAAGATAGTGGCACCACCGGAAGTGAAAGCTGAAGGCAGACCAAAACCCCGGTTTCCTTTGCGCACGGGTGCTACGTCGCCATTGTCCCAGAGCCAAGTAAGATAGTACAAACAGCAGAGGGCGCTGTTTTTCATTCTTATTTGGTTCTTTATCCCCTGTGTTGATTGTCAGTTTAGTTCACCTGTGTCTTGTTAGTCCTTGTCTATTTACTCTCCCCTGTATTTTCTGTATTTTGCTAGCTCGTTGTACAGTAGGTAGCACACCAGTGAGTATGTGTTAGTGTTGTTCAAGAGACTCCCAGTTGCCTTGTGTATTTCACCTAGTGTTCTCCAAGTATTTTGTTAGTGCCAAATTCCTCGTTCAGTTCCTCTGGGTTTCCCTCGAGTCCCTCCTATCCCTGCCTACAAGTGTTTTGACTTTTGGACTTTTTGATTGCTGCCTGCTCCTCTTGGTTTGGAGATAATAAATACTGTCATTTGAAGTGCGCTGCCTCTGCCTCTCATCTTCCACTTGGCTCCCACGCTCTTCTGACTCCAACCCGTGACAACATTACACACCCTGTGTCGATAAACACTTCTCTTTCTAGTCCTCAGCATTGAGCCCTTTTGATAAAAAAATGCTGAATCACGTCCAATATGACTAGAAATGTGAGAGGTACAGTATGAATAGTGTTGGAAGAAGTACTAGTATATGTATTTGGCCGCGGACCCCCATCTCAAAATATTTTGTTCCAGGGACCCCCCAGAAGCAAAGATTTGAGTTACAAATGTTCGCTTTTAAAAATATATATATTCAAATTTTGCACACATTTTCACGATTTTTCAAAAATAGCAGATCTACAAGCTCATAGCGCGGCACTCGGTGCCGCGCTATGTGCTTGTAGATCTGCAATTTTTTTAATAGCCAAAGTGTAAAATAATGCTTTTGAGCACAAATCTAAAAATGACACAGATGCGTTCCAGGTCTTAATGGGTTAAAGAAAAGTATCAATACTGCAAATCCAGATACTCTTACAAGTATAAGTCCCGTATTAAAAATGTACTTGAGTAAAAGTACCAAAAGTACCAAAAGTAATCATTGTGCAGAAGGTTCCATTTCACGAGTTAAAAATGCATAACAATATGTTGCCGATCTACAAGCTCGCAATGTGTCGCACTGTGAGCTTGTATATCTGCTATTTTCAAATGGCCGAAATACATGGCTGAAGTGGTTAATGTATATGTTTTGTAATAATAATACAAAAAGTAACTAGTAACTAAAATAAGTGTAATGGAGTAAAAGTACAATATTTTCCTCTGAGACGTAGTGGAGTTAAAAGTCAAAGTATAGAAAATTGTAAATACTGAAGAAAGTAAAAAAAAAATACCTCAAAATTGTACTTAAGTACAGTACTTGAGTACATGTACTTAGTTACTTTACGCCACTGATTATGAACCAAGTGATTCGAACTCTGTACAATAGTGAGTCAGTGGAGGTGGAGAGACAGACAGACAGACAGACAGACAGACAGACAGACAGACAGACAGACAGACAGACAGACAGACAGACAGGCATCATGGACACTGAATGAAGTTGTCTCCTCAAGGTTAACGGTGTACATTGGGATATCGAAGAAATGAAATTGCAGAGTCAACAGACCACACCGACAGACTGATCAATATCAGCACTGAGCTATTTGATGTGTCTTATAGATGTGGCCTGTGTGACACTGAGGAGAAATGGTGTCCCTGCGAAGATGATCAAAAGTGACACGCTCTGACAATATATGTTGTTGAACGAGTTACAATAGAAAGACGGAAAGGCTCTGACCTCTGTATTTTCTTGCTCGGATTTGACTGAACATAGACTGAGGGGATTTGATCCTGTAGCTTTTCAGTTATTCTGTAATGTCCACCAGCCTCCCAGAGCTACAGAAACACTGCACTCATAGAACATTCTCTGTACTTTCAGTCTTTTTTTCTTCTTTTGAGTGGTGCCAACCACTCCTACATTTGACCGTGTGTGTGTGTGTCTGTCCGTCCGTGTGTTTGCGGACGGCCTCAACATGTTTGAGCACGGCCTCAACAGCTGCAGCTGATTGCAACACAAAGATGCAACCAGTTACACTATTTAAACACAAAGAGGAGTGCAACACATGCGCATAATGAACTCATCAAAGGCACCACTCACTTCACACTGGGTGTGATTTTTTTCTTACTGCCACAAGTTGAAGCACACATCATTTAAGTGCAAGTAACAGAAAGCTGCCATTGTTTCCATTTATTTTACTTATATGTTTATTTGACAGGAACGATACAAAAAACAATGTATCAAGTTATGAAAACATGAAACCGTTGCGTTGTAGGTGGGGTTTCGAGCCCTGTTCCTCGTTTAGGCCTTTTTTTTATTTTTTTTCAAATATCTACCTAGTTAAAAAATTACAATAAGCGTCATGCAAGAAGCGCTAATCTAAACAAGTACAAAAGCAGTCACATTCAAAAATGATAGTCATGAAAGCCATGATGTTAAGGTTTTAAAACGTACATAACATATTTTCATTAAATATTTTTTGATATCATTTTTTTTCTTTTTTGGTAGGGCCTTCCACAAGTGTATTCCTTTCACTGAAAAAAGATGACTGGCCAAAAGTGGACCAAAAAAAACAAAGAAGTTAAGGGGTAATGGGTTAGGTACCGGTGAAAATAGGGCCCAATAGAGTCACTATTCGGCCCTATTTTCACCGGTGCCTTACCCCAGTGTTTCTCAAACTTTTTCATGCCAAGGACCCCCAAATTGTTATGTATGTGGCCACGGACCCCCACCTGAAAATATGTTGTGCCAGGGACCCCCAGAAGCAAAGATTTGTGTTAAAAATGTTTTAACATAAAAAATATATATATTTAAAGATTTGCACACATCTTCAAGATTTTTCAAAAATAGCAGATCTACAAGCTCATAGCGCGGCACTCGGTGCCGCGGTGTTGATAACCTATGCACATTGGCTACAAGTGGGCGGGCCTTCAGATCAGGAAGCAGGCCGCGCTTTACCCAATCAAATGTAGTGGGCGGGATTTACTGTCTGTGCGCTCGCTTCCCACTGAAAACAAACCGACAGTCCGAAACTCATTTAACAATAGCGTCCTCGAAGCAGACAAAACCACGGAAAGATATTCACATTTTAACTTGCTCTTTCATCATAGAAACTAGTGGGCTTATAACCAAAACCATCCATGTTCTTTGGGAGAAATGGTGTTGGTGTTCCGTGGAGAAATATTGTTAGTGGGAATGAAAACATAGGCGCACCACAGGGAGTGGAGGGCTGAGGTAGCCTCGCGTGGCCAGACAATATCACACGACACACTGCGTGGATATTAGTCTGGTCCCTATCAACGATAGATTTTTTTCCAAGGGGCGGTTACAAAAAGATCCAAACGGACTCTATTGGTTAGACCTAAACCAATCAGAGCAGTGCTTCCTTGTTCACGAACTAATCAGAGCAGTGCTTCCTTGTACGTCATTGCTCCAAATAAGGTGATAAGCCCGCCCACATTTGGATACTGGGCCCTGGTTGGCTCCACACCACTGCGGAGGGAGAGAAATGGAATCTCTATGGAGGGGGGCCAGACCTAATCTGCCGAGGGCTAAAGTGCGATGCGATTTTGCAAAGGCAGATTCGGCTGGAACCAGGCTAGGGCTGAGGGCATGTCCAAACCCCGGTTTCCAGTGATGCCCCCCCCCCCCCCCCCCCCAGAGTCAAATGCAAAAGTGAAAAACAGCAGAGGGCGTTGTTTTTCCTTTTAATTTGACGATGGGTTCCCAGATTGGTATGGACCTGACCCAGATGGCAGCGTTCCACTGTAATCAGGTCCCCAGAGGTAATGCATGGAGGGAGGAGGACATTATTATGAGCTTCACTGCTTCTTCTCAGCATCATCTGCAGGACTCCAGATGAAAACTGATGAAAGGAACATCATTTTAGCCGCGTTCCCACTAGCCTTCCTTCTCAGCCATATCTTCTAAAGTGCATCGTTCAATAAGGCACTCTGTGGGAAGCCTCTGAATATGTATAACGCCAATCATCATTACAGACCTCAAAGTTCAGAGTCCACTCTTCATTTCTGAATAGAGAGTATAGCAACCATGTGAAATATGTGTCCGGTACGGAAGCCGTGCATACAAGTACACATAAGTAGGCTACATTAATTAGACCACTTTTTCATGTCAAGGACCGCCAAAATGATATTTATTTGGCCGCCGACCCCCATCTCAAAAACATTTTGTGCTAGGGACCCCCAGAAGCGAAGATTTGAGTTGAAAATGTTTACAGCAAAAAAAAAAAAAAAATGTTCGCCTTAAAAATAATATACATATTTTTCTGATATATATGTTACAGGGAAATTGGCATTCCAGGGAAATTGAAAAAAGGAGCGCTCGTTTTCACCCCCCCCCCCCCAGGCAATTCTGTTGAACCAACACTAGAGGGCAATGCAAGCCACACTAGACTAGAACGGCTATGCAACGTGCATAGACGTGCATAGACATGAACGTGCATGCGTGTGTGTGCGCACACACACTCTCATGCTTTCAATTTGGTTTATTGAAAGCATGACTGTTAAGATAATTTTATTGTGTTCTGGCTTTTAACATTTGTTTTAGTTTATCCACAATACACACGCGCACACGTGGATAGTAATCCATGAAAAGATCTATTCTCACCCTATCGGTTTACAACTCGGACGGCGCTGATTCGACTAGCAGACCATCGGCCGGTCGGCGTGGGCACTCGCGCCTGAGGCGCTCGGGCGCGCCTCCTCGGCCTCAAGCTCTGCTAAGTCGGCGCGCCTCCGTCATGGACAATAACTATTATCACGTGTGCGTGTGAACGCGTGTTCAGCGCTGCCCTAGCGTAGCTTCCTGGTTGCTATGTGGGGGGGAACAACAGAAGCCAGGTCCGCCTCGCATCAAAGCCCCGCCTCGCGCCTCCTCCTCCTCCTCCTCCTCTCGCCGCCTCACATCAAAGCCCCGCCTCGCGCCTCCTCCTCCTCCTCCTCCTCTCGCCGCCTCACATCAAAGCCCCGCCTCGCGCCTCCTCCTCCTCCTCCTCCTCCTCTCGCCGCCTCACATCAAAGCCCCGCCTCGCGCCTCCTCCTCCTCCTCCTCCTCTCGCCGCCTCACATCAAAGCCCCGCCTCGCGCCTCCTCCTCCTCCTCCTCCTCCTCTCGCCGCCTCACATCAAAGCCCCGCCTCGCGCCTCCTCCTCCTCCTCCTCCTCCTCTCGCCGCCTCACATCAAAGCCCCGCCTCGCGCCTCCTCCTCCTCCTCCTCCTCTCGCCGCCTCACATCAAAGCCCCGCCTCGCGCCTCCTCCTCCTCCTCCTCCTCTCGCCGCCTCACATCAAAGCCCCGCCTCGCGCCTCCTCCTCCTCCTCCTCCTCCTCTCGCCGCCTCACATCAAAGCCCCGCCTCGCGCCTCCTCCTCCTCCTCCTCCTCCTCTCGCCGCCTCACATCAAAGCCCCGCCTCGCGCCTCCTCCTCCTCCTCCTCCTCCTCTCGCCGCCTCACATCAAAGCCCCGCCTCGCGCCTCCTCCTCCTCCTCCTCCTCTCGCCGCCTCACATCAAAGCCCCGCCTCGCGCCTCCTCCTCCTCCTCCTCCTCCTCTCGCCGCCTCACATCAAAGCCCCGCCTCGCGCCTCCTCCTCCTCCTCCTCCTCCTCTCGCCGCCTCACATCAAAGCCCCGCCTCGCGCCTCCTCCTCCTCCTCCTCCTCCTCTCGCCGCCTCACATCAAAGCCCCGCCTCGCGCCTCCTCCTCCTCCTCCTCCTCCTCTCGCCGCCTCACATCAAAGCCCCGCCTCGCGCCTCCTCCTCCTCCTCCTCCTCTCGCCGCCTCACATCAAAGCCCCGCCTCGCGCCTCCTCCTCCTCCTCCTCCTCCTCTCGCCGCCTCACATCAAAGCCCCGCCTCGCGCCTCCTCCTCCTCCTCCTCCTCCTCTCGCCGCCTCACATCAAAGCCCCGCCTCGCGCCTCCTCCTCCTCCTCCTCCTCCTCTCGCCGCCTCACATCAAAGCCCCGCCTCGCGCCTCCTCCTCCTCCTCCTCCTCTCGCCGCCTCACATCAAAGCCCCGCCTCGCGCCTCCTCCTCCTCCTCCTCCTCCTCTCGCCGCCTCACATCAAAGCCCCGCCTCGCGCCTCCTCCTCCTCCTCCTCCTCCTCTCGCCGCCTCACATCAAAGCCCCGCCTCGCGCCTCCTCCTCCTCCTCCTCCTCTCGCCGCCTCACATCAAAGCCCCGCCTCGCGCCTCCTCCTCCTCCTCCTCCTCCTCTCGCCGCCTCACATCAAAGCCCCGCCTCGCGCCTCCTCCTCCTCCTCCTCCTCCTCTCGCCGCCTCACATCAAAGCCCCGCCTCGCGCCTCCTCCTCCTCCTCCTCCTCTCGCCGCCTCACATCAAAGCCCCGCCTCGCGCCTCCTCCTCCTCCTCCTCCTCTCGCCGCCTCACATCAAAGCCCCGCCTCGCGCCTCCTCCTCCTCCTCCTCCTCCTCTCGCCGCCTCACATCAAAGCCCCGCCTCGCGCCTCCTCCTCCTCCTCCTCCTCCTCTCGCCGCCTCACATCAAAGCCCCGCCTCGCGCCTCCTCCTCCTCCTCCTCCTCCTCTCGCCGCCTCACATCAAAGCCCCGCCTCGCGCCTCCTCCTCCTCCTCCTCCTCCTCTCGCCGCCTCACATCAAAGCCCCGCCTCGCGCCTCCTCCTCCTCCTCCTCCTCTCGCCGCCTCACATCAAAGCCCCGCCTCGCGCCTCCTCCTCCTCCTCCTCCTCCTCTCGCCGCCTCACATCAAAGCCCCGCCTCGCGCCTCCTCCTCCTCCTCCTCCTCCTCTCGCCGCCTCACATCAAAGCCCCGCCTCGCGCCTCCTCCTCCTCCTCCTCCTCCTCTCGCCGCCTCACATCAAAGCCCCGCCTCGCGCCTCCTCCTCCTCCTCCTCCTCTCGCCGCCTCACATCAAAGCCCCGCCTCGCGCCTCCTCCTCCTCCTCCTCCTCCTCTCGCCGCCTCACATCAAAGCCCCGCCTCGCGCCTCCTCCTCCTCCTCCTCCTCCTCTCGCCGCCTCACATCAAAGCCCCGCCTCGCGCCTCCTCCTCCTCCTCCTCCTCCTCTCGCCGCCTCACATCAAAGCCCCGCCTCGCGCCTCCTCCTCCTCCTCCTCCTCTCGCCGCCTCACATCAAAGCCCCGCCTCGCGCCTCCTCCTCCTCCTCCTCCTCCTCTCGCCGCCTCACATCAAAGCCCCGCCTCGCGCCTCCTCCTCCTCCTCCTCCTCCTCTCGCCGCCTCACATCAAAGCCCCGCCTCGCGCCTCCTCCTCCTCCTCCTCCTCTCGCCGCCTCACATCAAAGCCCCGCCTCGCGCCTCCTCCTCCTCCTCCTCCTCCTCTCGCCGCCTCACATCAAAGCCCCGCCTCGCGCCTCCTCCTCCTCCTCCTCCTCCTCTCGCCGCCTCACATCAAAGCCCCGCCTCGCGCCTCCTCCTCCTCCTCCTCCTCTCGCCGCCTCACATCAAAGCCCCGCCTCGCGCCTCCTCCTCCTCCTCCTCCTCCTCTCGCCGCCTCACATCAAAGCCCCGCCTCGCGCCTCCTCCTCCTCCTCCTCCTCCTCTCGCCGCCTCACATCAAAGCCCCGCCTCGCGCCTCCTCCTCCTCCTCCTCCTCTCGCCGCCTCACATCAAAGCCCCGCCTCGCGCCTCCTCCTCCTCCTCCTCCTCTCGCCGCCTCGCATCTAAGCCCCACCTCGCATCTAAGCCCTGCCTCGCATCTAAGCCCCGCCTCGCGAATCCTCCTCCTCGCGAGGAGGAGCGCCTCGCGTAAAAAAACCCTGTCTCGAAAATCCCGCCTCTCGCCAAAGTCCCGCGCCTAAAAAGGAGCGCTCCTTTTTCAATTTCCCTGGAATGCCAATTTCCCTGTGACGTATATATTCAAAGATTAGCAGATCTACAAGCTCATAGCTCGGCACAAAGTGACGCGCTATGAGCTTGTAGATCTGCTATTTTTGAATAGCCAACATTTACATGTGATAAAGTGGTTAAAACGATTGTGATGCTATGTTAAGTACTTTTTCTGGGGACCCCCTGGTACCCCGCCACGGTCCCCCACTGCCCCAGGGGACCCCACTTCCAGAACCAATGGTATAATGCTGTATTGCAAAAAAAATACATTACTTTTATAACTAATTACTTTTATTTTTATAAAATCTCATTTTTCTCAGTTTAAATACATGAAAGTACCAGGAAGCAACTAGATCAGAAAAGTTTTTGTTTTGTTTTGTTCTAAAAACATTTTAAATTCAAAAGGAAAAGGATGAGCCAGCGTTTAATATCCACCGTTCTGCCTAAAAGTCTTATCTGGCTCAGGTGTTCCACTTCACTGGCACAGACAGGGGTTGTAACAATAATCAACAAGGTTTCGCTATGGCTTGAGATGGTAATTACATCTTTGAAAAGATTACAGTTTTGTCAAATCTCAGAATCTAATCACAAACTAAGTTTAGAAATTAGCAGATACTGTGCATGCATGGCAACAATTCAGTAATGGGTATTAATTATGATGTGGAAAGAATAGACAAAACATACTGCAATGTAACATTATGTCTCTGTCGCCTCATATTTCCAAAACTGTTACTTTTCAAGATTCAAATAAAATAAAATAGCAAAAGTAGCAGATCTACAAGCTCGAAACTTTACACCACTGTGTATGAACCAATTGATTCAAACTCTGTCATGTACAATAGAGAGGCAGTGGAGGTAGACAGACAGACAGACAGACAGACAGACAGACAGACAGACAGACAGACAGACAGACAGACAGACAGACAGACAGACAGACAGACAGACAGACAGACAGACAGGCAGGCAGGCATCATGGACACTGAATGAAGTTGTCTCCTCAAGGTTAACGGTGTACATTGGGATATGGAAGAAATGAAATTGCAGAGTCAACAGACCACACACACACAGACTGATTAATATCAGCACTGAGCTATTTGATGTGTCTTATAGATGTGGCCTGTGTGACACTGAGGAGAAATGGTGTCCCTGTGAAGATGATCAAAAGTGACACCCTCTGACAATAATATGTATTGTTCAATGTGTTACAACAGAAAGACAGACAAAGGCTCTACCTTCACTGTTGTTATGTATATAATAATCTCTCAAGAACAGATTCTGCTCTGCGTTGGAATCTGTCGTGAAGGTTCGTCATAACGTGTATGTACGCACTGTGTGGGCGTGGGCGTGCCTTCAGATCAGGAAGCAGGCCGCGCTTTACCCAATCAAATGTAGTGGGCGGGATTTACGTGTCCGCTGATCCTTCCCTACTTGAAACAAGCCGAAACTAATTTAACAATAGCGTCCACGGAGCAGACAAAACCACGGAAAGATATTCACATTTTAACTTGCTCTTTCATCATAGAAACAAGTGGGCTTATAACCAAAACGATCCATGTTCTCTGGGAGAAGTGGTGTTAGTGTTCCGTGTAGAAATATTGTTAGTGGGAATGAAAACATAGTCGCACCAACCGGAAGTGGAGCGTGAAGGCAGACCTAAACCCCGGTTTCCTTTGCGCACCTGTGCTACGTCGCCATTGTCCCAGAGCCAATACGATAGTACAAACAGCAGAGGGCGCTGTTTTTCATTCTTATTTGGTTCTGGGTTCCCAGATTGTGTATATAAAGACGTGACTCAGCCTAAAAACCTTTGCTCATTATTTTTTCTGGCTTTGAAGAAAAGAAATGACAGGACGGTAGGCTGACAGGAAATGGGAAGAGGGATGGGGGGGGTGACACGCAGGAAAGGCCGTCGGGATCGGGAGTCGAACCCGCGACACACGGTGCCCAGACGGTTACGCCACCCGTCCGGGCCTGCTCGTTTTATTTTTAATGTAACATTACGTCTGTGTCTAATGTCTGGTGGAAACCTAATGTCCAAAACACTAACTTTTCAAGATTCAAAAATAGCAGATCTACAGGCTCGTTTGAGCTTGTAGATCTGCTACTTTTGATACTTTGGCGTGACGCTGTGGTATGATCAAGTAGGGCATTGATTTGCCAAAAAACACAGAAACTTGCTAAACTAATGGCACATTTTTTCAGGAAAAATAAAAAACTGATCCAAAACAAAACTATATGATATTTCTTAATCATTTCACCCAAAATGTTTACAACAAATCATGACTATGAACATAAAAATAACACTGTCTGTCGTAACATAAGAGATTTAAATAGGTTTAACTAGGATTAAACCTGATTTAGGCCAAATAATTTTCGCCTAAGTCAAAATACAAAAACAAGTGACTAAAGGTCCTTACACACCGGGGCGATTTTTTTCATGCGAATAACACGTTTTCTTTTTAAACCTTATAAAGTCAATGCAAGCTTCCACACCAGTTTCGCGGAGAGAAAAAAAAATATTTAAATTATTCGGAACGAGTCCGAATTTTGCGTATATTTGCATATTTGCCGGTGTGTAACCGTCTTTAGGCCAAAAAAAAAGCCTATTTTGGCCTAAGTCACACAAGGGAGATATAGGCCATTATACTAAAAGTGGAGGGAACAGCATGATCCTCTTCAATTAGGAGATGGGCCATTTTTACCAGAGGTGGCCAGTGTCATGAGGAGCTGACTTAGGCAAAAAATAACATTTTCCTCAAAAAATGACCTCGGCCATTAGTTTAGCAAGGTGACGATATGGAGATAAGAGGTTTCTTGCCCGACAGCAGCAATTATGAGGAGGGCACGTGGTTTTTTGTGCCCTCCTCGTTTAGTGGTCTGCTTCTTCTGTCTCTGTCTGTACAGGCAGGTTCATCCACGGAACAAGCCCACCTTGTTTTGGTAGATATGAGATTAGATTAAACCTCACTTCATGTGGAATCAATTTCACAGCCATAGCATCCACTGCAAGAAACGCTCGTGAATGTCATTCTCTGGAGAAGCCTCTCCTCCAGGATACCGTATACCTATAATATCCTCCAACCGGTTTATCATATTTTGCCCTCGAAAAAAAACCAATCTTTATTAGCCCATTAAGACCGGGAACACATCTGTGTGTCATTTTAAGATTTCTTTGGGCTTTAAAAAAGCTCATAGCGCGGCACCGAGTGCGCTATGAGCTTGTAGATCTGCTTTTTTTTTTTTTTAATCGTGGAAACTTTGTGCAAATATTTGAATATTATGTTTTAAGATGAACATTTTTAACTCCTATCTGTGCTTCTGGGGGGGTCCCTGGAACGACATATTTTGAGATGGAGGGGGTCCGCGGCCAAATACATATAATTTTTGGTGGTTCCTTGACATGGAAAGGTTTGAGAACAACTGATATTATAGCAACATAAGTTTTCAGAAAACTGAAGCAAAGATTTGAGTTACAAATGTTCGCTTTAAAAAAATATATATTCAAAGATTTGCACACATTTTCCACAATTTAAAAAAAGAATAGCAGATCTACAAGCTCATAGCGCGGCACTCTGTGCCGTGCTATGAGCTTGTAGATCTGCAATTTTTTTAATAGACCAAAGAAATCTAAAAATGACACAGAATCTTTCCCCGGTCTAGATGGGTTAGTGTGAAAGACTTTGCGTTTGGTCTCGAGGGAGAGCGGATTGCCATTGATGCGGATGACAGCGAGCAGGAGTCTCTTTTTCTACTGACTCCCCTGCGTGCGGGAGTTGTGATGGATATGGAAATGGCGGAGATTTGACAGCATACTGTATGCATGGCAGCACAACACCACCGCTGAACCTGTGGCAGGCTATAAATATTTCAAAAAAATATCAATCAGCCATGTTTATCCCATTAGAAGCGGGAAAGCATCTGTGTCATTTTTAGATTTAAGATATATATATATATTGCACATTGTTTGGCTATTCAAAAGTAGCAGATCTACAAGCTCATAACGCGTCACTTCGTGTCGCGCTATGAGCTTGTAGATCCCATTTCATGTATTTTTGTAAATAATGCAAATTTTTTTATATAATAAACGTATAAAGCAAACATGGCCGGTACGGCTGTCGTAGCGGTCCGGGCACCTAGGCTCAATGTAGCCTGACAGCACTTCGCGGGTTCGAGTCCCGAGCCCGACGGCCTTTGCTGCGTGTCACTCCCCCATCTCTCTCCCCATTTCCTGTCAGCCTACTGTCCTATCAATAAAGTCATAAAAAAGCCCCAAAAAATATATATATGTATATAAAGCAAACATTTTCAAATCTTTGGGGGTCCCTGGAACAAAATATTTTGAGCTGGGGGTCGGCGGGACAAATGTATATAATTTATTGGGGGTCCTTGACATGAAAAATTTGGAGCACCACTGATATAGAAACATAGTTTTTTCTGAAGACAGGTCTTAAAGGGTTATTCTAGTGTCTGACTTGTTTCAGAGGCAGTTGTTTCTTGTCTGTTGCCTTGACACATTTTGGAGGCTGATCAGTGACTGCAGCCTGTGTTGTTGTGTGTGTGCTTGTAGCGGATGCTGTTTGAGGTTGGAAATCAATGTCTGCCACCTGTATTTGATTAAACAGAGCTGGCAATAGACCACACGGCAGCTGAAACAATACTGACGAGGCTTTCATGACGCCTTTGATCTTTTTTTTTACCAAAGATGCCAGAAAACCTTGTTGTCCTCAAATCTGTCTCTGCATCACCTAGACATTTAGTAGGCCAGGAGAAAGGCTCCTACAGCACCCGAAGAACACATTTCAGTTTTTTTAGGACCCTAAAGGTCCTTACACACCGGGGCGAATTCTTCATGCGAATAAATACTTTTTAAAAAAAAAACCTTATAAAGTCAATGCAAGCGTCCACATCAGCTTCGCGAAGCGAAAAAGCGTCTTTTAATTATTCGGAACGAGTCCGAATTTTGCGTATATTCGCATATTCGCCGGTGTGTAAGGACCTTTATGGTGTCTAGTTAAGATTTCTTCTCGTTGATAATTGTGATTAGAACATTTTCTGTTAGTTTTGTGCCGTTTCTGTCCTGAAATAGAGTCAAGATGTGCTTGAAGATGAATAATAACAACTCAACTGTAATGAATTCCTTGGGTCAAAATGATGTCAATTTGTTTTTCTTTGTCTCTGTATGTTGTTTACTTCAAGAGTTATGGTATGTTCTGTTATCTGCATGTTATGGTTCAGGTTGGGGGTAGGTGTAAGAAAGGGTTAAAAATGAACCCCATGGGACATTAGTTGACCAGGGCAACAAGAAGAAATTTTAACTAGACACCATCAAGACCTGAAGCCGATTCTACAAATGTCTTCTAAATCCTATCTGTTTTTTGAAAACTATATCAGTGGTGCTCAAACCTTTTCATGTCAAGGACCCCCAAAATGATAAGCATTTGGCCGTGGACCCCCATCTCAAAATATTTTGTTCCAGGGACCCCCCAGAAGCAAAGAATAGAGTTAAGAATGTTCGCTTTAAAACAATATATATTCCAAGATTTTCACACATTTTCACAATTTCTCAAAAATAGCAGATCTACAAGCTCGTAGCGCGGCACTCGGTGCCGCGCTATGAGCTCGTATATCTGCTATTTTTGAATAGGCAAAATGTAAAATAATGTTTTTTTTAAGCTCAAATCAAGAAGTGACACAGATGCGCTCCAGGTCTTAATTGGCTAGACACCATTAGGGTCCTAAAAAAAACAGGTTAGAGAAATGTGTTCTTTGGGTGCTGGTGGCCCTGCCCTACTAATTCTGTGTTCTACCAATTTGTAGAAAATGGAGTGTGGGGGTGAATGAATGTCCTTTAGAATAGTCTTCTAATCTTCAAAGTGAAGGTCAGTGTTTGAATAATAAACTGGACAAACTGCATTATTTGCACGAGAAATTCACCGAATTAGAATTATTTCCAGACAAATGCATGGGGATTGACTGTGAATAAATCACAGCTCTAGACCACAACGCCACTAACAGAAAACAGGCTTAATTAATACTGCCAGTTTGATAATAATACTAGATGTAAAATAGCACAATGTGAGGTTGTGATTTCAGACAGCTTGATTGTCGGAAAAGAATAAAGAAAGCCCTAAGTTATTGGCCCATCGAACAGAATAAACCTGAGTTAAGGCCTTTGCAGACAGGGTGCGATTTTTCGCACGAAAAAAACGGACAATATCATTTTTTTAATTAACACATGGTTCTCAATGACCTCATGCACACCGGCTCCGAATTTACCGTGCGGCGATGCGATGCGGCGATGCGTTTTCTTTTCCAATCGAACCCAGTTCGATTCGTGCGTCTTTTCGCATGCGGTAAAAACTGATTGACTAATCGCACCCTGTGTGCAAAGGCCTTTAGTTGCGCGCCGATGTTGCACACCGAAAATAGCCGATATACAAGCTCAGCGCAAGTGTTGCAGCGCCATACGCCGAATATTTATGCATCTCCAACGCATTCATTTTTTTATGTGTTATTTCTTAGATAGGCGAGTGTAGAGAGAGACAGGAATCCAAGACCAGGGAGAGCTGGAGAGACACGCAAGACAAGACCAGAAGGAGTCAGATTCAAACTCGGGACCTTACACTAACAAGGAGCACCTGGTCTGTGCACTAAGGGGCTGAGCCGGCCCCTATATTAACGATTAGCTACTAAGCTTAAATACGCTATAGACCAATGGTCTAATGTCCGTGATATCGTCCGTGGTATCCCATTAAAACGCCAAATGTTTTATAGCATAGCCTAGGGCCTATACTGTGTTTAGCCCACAGCCAATGCCCTATTGAAATTAGGCATCGTTGCATCTAGTCCTCTTTGGAGAGCCACGCAAAAAAAACGTAACAGACAATTTACATTTTAGGCATTTAGCAGACGCTATTAATTACAGAGTGATTTACAGTAAGCAAGGTAAACACGAGGTAATACATGAAATGCATAAAGACAGTAATGTAGGATCATAGGTAAACCAAGAACCTATCATCAGTCTAAACAGTAGAATATCAAGAAATCTAGAATCTGTTCTTTGAAACTAAACGCAATATAGCAGGGGTCTTCAGCAGGGGTTCTGGGACCCCTAGGGGGTCCTCAGAGTTACTACAGGGGGTCCGCCAGATCTTTGTGTGGTGGGGAACATAAACCTAAAATAGCCGATCTACAAGCTCACAACGCCTCGTGCTGCGAGGCGTTGTGAGCTTGTAGATCAGCTATTTTCGGAGAGTCAGCGTAGAGGGAAAAAGAGCAGACCAAGTACAGAGCTAACAGGCAAGTTGACTAAATAGTGAGGGTTTGAAGGTTAACTAATCCGAAAATACACATTAACATGAATCCAGCTATCTATGAAATCTATGAAAGAGTTTAATCTGCAAAGCCATTTCATACAATATGTAATGGGGGTCCCTGCTTCATCTCTCTCTCTCAGCTATAGGGGTCCTTGGCCTGAAAAACGTTGAAGACCCCTGCCCTGCACTATAGGATGCCAGGTCTACAAATGACCTGGCATCTGTCTACATAACATGCTATCTATTCTAAATTACATTTTAGCCTTTGCATAAATCTGCAAGGTCGTCAAGGCTAGGGCAAGAGCTACGGGCTATAAGGTGGAGTCTGAAGAGGCAGACACGACAAAGGTGAAGATATTCTCTTGTTTTAACCCATTAAGACCGGGAACACATCCGTGTCATTTTAGATGTCTTTGGATATTCAAAAATAGCAGATATACAAGCTCAAGCTTATAGATCTGCTATTTTTTAATGTGTGCAAATCTTTGAATATATACAGTAGGCCTATGTACAATTCTTTGCTTCTGTATCACATATTTTGCGATCGAGGGGTCCGTGGACAAATAAATATCATTTTGGGGGGTCTTTGACATGAAAAAAGTTTGAAAACCACTGATTAAGGCAATACGTTGTTTTTTCAAAAATGCTGCTAGGATTTAGAAGACATTTGTAGAATCCCCCAGAAGCAAAGATTTGAGTTAAAGATCTGCACAAACTTTCAAAACAAATGGCAGATCTACAAGCTCATAGCACCGCACTCGGTGCCATGTACAAGCTTGTAGATCTGCTGTTTTTGAATAGCCCAAAGTATAAAATAATGGCTAAAATGACACAGTATGCGTTCCCAGATTGAATGGTTTAATATGCGGCACAACAAATAACAAACACAGAGTGGCATTATGCAAAGAGTTCATACTGTTATGTATGCAAGACACGTTCCTCAGTCAATGAAGCTGAACTGGCAAGATTAAGACCATTAGTACCATTACGTACATTGATATATGACATGAATGATTCCAAAAAAACAAAACAAAGGACAAAACAATGTTTGATATGAAGAATGCAGAGTTCTATTAAGGGTTCTTTGCTGTAAAAAAGCAATGATGTTGTTGGTGCATATAAGACTGTGCTCTCTCATGGTAACTTTTGAACAGCGGATGTGATGGTGTACGATTTAGTCTCTGTCGGGTGGAAACCTCTGTATGTCCAATCAGTGGCGTAGCCAGAACGCTAGCCGAGGCTGGGCCTAGGGTTTTTGTCGGCCTTAAATATTGCTGCTGTTCCTCTATCTATGCAGAGCTACTTTTGTTTTGATGGTTGTTTACATCATTGGAAAGCCTTTTCATGGCCATGTTGAGATTCTATAGTTTAAAATATATTGAGATTGTGTCTCTAGAACTTGAACTGAATTGTCGTCCTGTTTTTTAAGTGAAAAGATTTTTTTTTTTTTTGTAAAAGCATTACGTAATTTTAAAATAATTTTTGGGTGGGCAGAAAAACCAAATGGGTGGGCCCAGGCCTACCTATGCCCACCCGTGGCTACGCCCAGTGTCCAATAACTGTTACTTTTCAGGATTCAGATTCAAAAGCATCAAAAGTAGTAGATCTACAAGCGTGAAACGCGACGCGAAGCTTGTTGATCTGCCACTTTTGATGCTTTTGTGTGAGGTTGTGATCAAGCAGGGCGTTAATTTGAAATGAGGTTTGTGTCCGACAGCAACAATATAATACATTGGCCATACAGTTTGATTGATTTACTCTATTAACAATTTTCCAAAAAAGGCACGTTGGCATTTATACAAAATAATGCTAAAAGGATTAAACCCAATAAGCCTATGGTTTGTTTCCATTGAGGTCCAGTGTATTCAATTCATCAAGACATTTAAAGACAAACAATAATATACAATAATATGCAAAACATCATATATACGACGAGTAGAAATAAAAAAAGAAACCCTGTGTACAGTAAACAGTTGGGGGGAGGTTATTTCCGGTGATAAGCTTAGACTTTTTACAGGGGCCAGTTACAGTGGTGGAAAAAGTACTCAAATGTTTTACTTTAGTAAAAGTATCAATACTGCATTATAGAAATACTCTGTTACAAGTAAAAGTCCAGAATTCAAAATGTACTTGAGTAAAAGTACAAAAGTATTGGCATCAAAATGTACTTAAAGTACCAAAAGTAAAAGTACTATTAATACTAAATATTTGAAAACAGCCGATCTACAAGCTCACAACGCGTCGCGAGCTTGTAGATCGTCTATTTTCAAATAGCCTAGGTATAAAATAGGGCTAAAAAGAGGTTAATACATTAACCTCTTTTTAGCCCTATTTTATAATGTATTAATTTATATATGAAAAGTAACTAGTAACTAAAGTTCTTAAATAATTGTAGTGGAGTAAAAGTACAATATTTGCCTGTAGGTGCTCTTTTAGAGCGGTTTTGAAGGAGGGTAAGGAGTCACACTTTTTTAATGACTGTTGGTAGAGCATTCCACATTCTGGCGGCATAGCAGCCGAACAAATGTAATCCCATTTGTGTGCCGAAACTGGGTTCAGTGAGATCAGTGGGGCTCCTTCTGGTGTTGTGCCTGTGTGTCTGTTATACACTATTGAAGTAGACTGACAGGTACATGGTTATCTCTGTTTCCTCACGTATCTTGTAGACCAGGCCCATTGCAAGTGGCTTTACTCTGTCCTCTATACCCTGAGCCATCCCATCCTATTATAAAGAGCAGGGGTTAGGTGAGGTCTAGTAGTAACCTGACCAGTTTGTTTTGAGAGGTCTGCAGTTTAGTTTTGTAATGCCTTTGAGGTGCTAGAGTACCATGAGGTGCATAAATAGTCAAAATGACATTGGAAGAGTGCTCCTGCTAGTGTCCTCAACGTGATCCTTTCAGTACATACGAAAGAAAAACATCACCAACCTATATATTGTTCACGGTTTAACTGATCAACTACAGCAAACCCATGAGTAGTATTTTGAGTAGAATTAATTTGCGTCCCTTTCAGGGCATAATTATGTGTAACATCTTGCTGCTGTAGCCAGCATTCCAAACCACAGAAGATAGGGTGCTAATTGAACCCATTAAGACCGGGAACGCATCTGTGTCATTTTAAGATTTATTTGGCTATTCAAAAATAGCAGATATACAAGCTCATAGCGCGGCTATGAGCTTGTAGATCTACTATTTTTAGAAAATTCTTGGAAAATGTGTGTACATCTTTGGATATATATTTTTTAAAAGCAAGCATTTGTAACTAATTTTTTTTCTTCTGGGGGGTCCCTGGAACAAAACATTTTGAGATGGGGGTCCACGGTCAAATACATATCCAATTTTCTAAATCCTAACAGTATGTTGCTATATCATTTTCTATATCTATTTCCATGTCAAGGACCCCCAAAATTATATGTATTTGGCCGCGGACCCCCATCTCAAAATATGTTGTTCCAGGGACCCCCAGAAGCACAGAACGTAGTTAAACATGATCCGTTAAACATATATTCAAATATTTGCACACATTTTCACAATATTTTAAAAAATAGCAGATCTACAAGCTCATAGCGCGGCACTCGGTACCGTACTATGAGCTTGTATATCTGTTATTTTTGAATAGCCCAAAGTATAAAATAATGGTTTAAGTGGTTACACAGATGCGTTCCCGGTTGTAATGGGTTAAAGATGTTTACACACTATAATCTGCAGCTATTCTTAGCGCACCGTGGCACACGATGACACTATTATACAATAGGTGATTTGTCAGTCATGTACAACTGTAGGATGTTACAGCTGCATGTGTAACTTTCCTCTTCTACCCCGGATTTGAACCCTGTTTCCTGCACAAGTTTAATGAGATTTATTGGAAAAAAATTCTGGCACAGGATGCAATCCTCTACACCACACACTCAACACAATATAAATATTTTATAAGTTGGGACATTCACAATTCACAATGTACTACCCTGCAACCCACTCCCACATAATACATCCACAACCCACATACAATCCCACATACATTACACATACATACAATCTGTATTTTCTTTTTCAGTACTTTTACTTCTACTCCACTACATCTCAGAGGCAACTATTGTACTTTTACTCCACTGCAATTATTAGAAAACTTTAGTTACTAGTTACTTTGTAGATTTTGATTATTATTACAAAACCTACATTAACCACTTCAGCCCCTATATACATTTAGGCCATTTGAAAATAGCCGATCTACAAGCTCACAATACGTCGCGATGCGACGCATTGTGAGCTTGTAGATCTGCTATTTTCTAAATATTTTTAGACATTTGAAAACTTGAAATGCGATATTCTGCATAATGAGAACTTTTACTTTTGCTACTTTCAGTACATTTTGATGCCAATACTTTTGCACTTTTACTCAAGTACATTTTTAATTCCGGACTTCACTTGTAACAGAGTATTTCTACATTGCAGTATTGATACTCTGACTTATTAAGCAATTGAGTACTTTTTGATTCTCCTAATGGAGCCATCATCAGGACACTTTGTGCATGCAGTATTAAATACAACACAGTGAATATATGGGGAAAAGATATCAATGGCAGGGAACGTATGGGTTGCTTTATGTACCTTCAAAGATTTAACCCATTAAGACCAGAGGCTGACTCTAAATCAGTACTTCTCAAACTTTTCCGTGCCAAGGACCCGCAAATGAATATGTATTTGGCCGCGGACCGTGCTATGAGCTTGTAGATCTGCTATTTTTTTGTATCCAAAGAAACCTAAAAATGACACACAAATGCGTTCCCGGTCTTAATGGGTTAAGGTATAGGACATAAAGGCTGGATTAATACGCCCATGGGGGCCCCATGGCCCCTAAGGCTCATTGAGCGCAACACAGTCGCTGCCATACTGTATCTTTCACCGGCGCCGGTTCCAGTGGTAGAAATCCCATTCATCTCTCCGTAGACATTTCAGAAAAAAGTTTTTTTTTAAGCCTGGAACCAAGCCAACCAGAAAGGGTGAATCATTCATGACCGTTCTATTCATAAAAACATCACTGGAAAACAGAAGGTAGGCCTACATATTTTAAGAATGAAGGGACTACTTTTCCCCTGTGCCATTCCTCATACCGTTTCCGATGCTTCCAGCCAAAACGGTATTGGACATACAGGACTAAGGTGTCGCAATAGGTTTCATAAAACATCATCTCAAATATAGTGCAACAAACAAACTCTATAACCCATTAAGACCGGGAACGCATCTGTGTTATTTTAAGATGTCTTTGGCTATTCAAAAATAGCAGATCTACAAGCTCATAGTGCGGCACCGAGTGCCGTGCTATGAGCTTGCATGTAGATCTGCATTTTTTGTTTCAAAATTGTGAAAGATTTGTGCAAATCTTTGAATATATATATTTGTTTACACAAAAATGTTTAACTTGCTTCTGGGGGGTCCCTGGAACAACATATTTTGAGATGGGGGTCCACGCCCAAATACATATCATTTTTGGGGCCCTTGACATGGACAAGTTTGAGAACCACTGATTATAGCTGCACAGTTTTTTTTCAAAAAAATATTAGGATTTAGAAGACATAGAATCCCCAAAAGCAAAGATTGGAGTTAAAAATGTTCAATGTTTAAAAAATATATATATACAAATATTTGCACAAATGTTCACGATTCAAAAAACATATATAGCAGATCTACAAAGATCATAGCACGGCACTCTGTGCCGCGCTATGAGCTTGTATATCTGCTATTTTTTAAAAGCCAGAGAAATCTAAAATGACACTGATTGAATGGGTGAATTCATCGAGCTGCATTTCAACGCACTTTGGAGTTTATTTTAGCCGAGAGAGAATTATGCCCTGGCTTGATGGCTGACATATACACTCGTGTATATGTCTGTGTATAGTGTGTATCAGAGGTCGCGTTAGTCCGATAATTGCCGGTTTTGAACGATTTTTAATGACAAAGACCGGAAAAAATAAATCTCTCCGGACATCCTGACCGGTTGACAATGACACGGCACATTCATTAATTATCACCGCAAATCAGGCACATTTCAAATCCTTTGCTTTGCTCTCTCGCTTCTCTCTCTCTCGCCTCTCTCTCTCTCTCTCTCTCTCTCTCTACAGCGGTTTCCGGGGGAGAGAGAGAGAGAGAGAGAGAGAGAGAGAGAGAGAACGAAAGAGTGTGTCACGCGCTGTTAAGTTACACCTATTTCCTGTTAATAATAACCAGTGTAAAATGTGCTCTATTGGGAGGTAAATGGGAGACACTTTATTGTGAAGGTAAAACCGGAAAAAGAGAGTTGTTGTTGCTGCTGCGCTTATACCTCTATGCTGCTGCGTAGTTGTCGCTATATATTATAACTCTGTGGTCAGACGGCGGACTGACGGCAGTCAGACAGAGACCGCGCGGTCCGGTTATATTATATAAAGTTGTGTATTTAACAGTCAGTCACGCACAAGTTGTATCATTACGAGTTAGAATATGTCACAGACACTAAGCTACTACAAGGGCACTTGTGAGTAAAGTTGGCAAGTAGCTCTACTACAGTTTAACATGATGAAACATCCAACACAGATGCGTAACTCTTCGCAACAGCTATAGGCTACTGCAACTGTGGCATCCAGATGAAACACAACGTTAATCATAATCGTGGCTCTATTTTTAACTCTATGAGGTGGACACGTTAAAACGTTACCACTTTGAACTGAATAGCTCTATGAGGAGACGACAATATTCTCACAACTCATCAACTTTCCCACGGCTGTCCCAGCCAGATGCACGATGGCATCCACTGCCTAACTATACAGTATAACCTCCTGTGAGTGAGTAGTGGTCTATCATTTATTGCCCTAACAGGTAAGCTGTCAGCTGATTAGAAAATGCGTTCAACGTCTGCAATTGATTATTGAGAAATCATTACACACGCAGCATGCGCAAATGATAGGTAAGGTAATTAATGTATTTGTGCCAGATGACCCTGCTATATAAAATGTTTATATTACTCGTTCATCATGGTTCATGTTCAAATAGCTCAATCCAAATTATAATGCTGTAGGCCTAAGTTTTAGGCTGTATTTACGCATCTGCTTGTAATTAATGCATAAACATAATTATGACCGGTATTTTTATCAGATGTCCGATAAATTTGAATCATTCCGGACATTGGGACCGGCAGATTAAAATCCTAGCGCGACCCCTGGTGTGTATATGTCTGTGTATAGTGTGTATATGTCTGTGTATAGTGTGTATATGTCTGTGTATATGTCTGTGTATAGTGTGTATATGGCTGACATATACACACTGAACATTGTTACGGACAGAGTAACTATGGACTTTTCTTTTCAGTTGAAGGATGATGAGACGGGTGTCTTTAAAGTTCTTTGAAAACTATCACAATGGCATTATTAACGCATTAAGACCCGGAACGCATCTGTGTGTAATTTTAAGATGTCTTTGGGCTATTCAAAAACAGCAGATATACAAGCTCATAGCGCGGCACCAAGTGCCGCGGTATGAGCTTGTAGATCTGTTATTTTTTGAAAAATAGTGAAAATTCGTGCAAATCTTTGAAATCCTAACAGTTAAAAAAAAAAAAACGTACGTCGCTATAATATTAGTGGTTCTCTAACTATTTAATGTCAAGGGCCAGTTTTCCTCTCTATATTTTTGAGACCAGCGCACCTGCAGCCAACCGTTACCTTAAGGACAAAGAAGGGCGCAACAGTTTTCCCTGTTCTTTAATGTCAAGGACCACCCAAAATGATATGTATTTGGCCACGGACCCCCATCTCAAAATATGTTGTTCCAGGGACCCCACCAGAAGCAAAGATTTGAGTTAAAAATTATGATTTTTCAAATATAGCAGATCTACAAGCTCTATGAGCTTGTAGAGCTGCTATTTTTGAATAGCCCAAAGACATCTAAAAAATGACACAGATGCTTTCCGGGTCTTAATGGATTAAACTGCTGCTGAATGACAAGCGAGGGTGAAAGCGTTCGTTCACAGGTTCCATTTATATCCGAGCTGTCAAGGAAGACGCTGAAGACGCTGAGGAGAGGAGTTCTGTCCTAATGATCTGAAGGTTATATATATATATATATATATATATATATATATATATATATATATATATATATATATATATATATATATATATATATCTGTACTCAAAGCAGTATAAGACACTTCTACAGAGCTTGCAAGAGGTTGTTACAGTCATTATGCTGACGATGTTCACATGGTGAAATTACACTTTTAGTTTTGTTTAACCCATTAACACCGGGAAAGCATCTGTGTCATTTTTAGATATCTTTGGCTATTTTTGAAAAATCTTGAAAATGGTTGCATTTGTATATGCAGTATACATATATATTTTTTTAAGCGAAATCTTTTACCTCAAATCTTTGCTTCTGTTTTTTTTCCCGTATGTTGCTATTATATACTAGTGGTTCTCAAACTTTTTCATGTCAAGGACCCCCAAAATTATGTATTTGGCCGCGGACCCCCATCTGAAAATATTTTGTTCCAGGCACCCCCAAAAAGCACAGATTTGAGTTAAAGATGTATGTGCATTTTCACTACTTTTTTCAAAAATAGCAGATCTACAAGCTCATAGCGCGGCACTCGGTGCCACGCTATGAGCTTGTAGATCTGCTATTTTTGAATATCCTGGCAAAGATGCGTTTCCGGTCTTAATGGGTTAACAAGGCAGTATAGTAGCATTAAATGTGATACGATGTGTACAAAAGAACAAGAAAGAGATGTCTTAGCATCTAAAAGCTGCAGGAGGCCCCGGCATTTTTGACTCACTGTTTTGAGTAAGCTTTAAATCTGAAGAAACTGAATATGAATATGAATTAAAGTGCAGAAGAGTATAACTATATTAAAATGATCCTAACGTTCAGCCTTTGGTCTGGGCTCGTATTACTGTAGCTCTAACTTTTCACCAACGGTATCTCTCTCAACTCAGGTCACCTGGTATGGAAGATGGATTCCGCTAAATTAACCCTTTCAATCCAGGAATACGCATCTGTGTCATTTTAAGATTTCTTTGGGCTATTCAAAAATAGCAGATCTACAAGCTCATGGCGCGGCACTGAGTGCCACGCTATGAGCTTGTAGATCTGCCATTTTGTTTTGTTTTTTGTTATTTTTCTAATATATATATACATTTTTAACTCAAATCTTTTGCTTCTGGGGGTCCCTGGAAGAAAATATTTTGAGATGGGGGGTCCGCGGACAAATGCATATCATTTTGGGTGGTCCTTGACATGAAATAGTTTGAGGACCACTGATATTATAGCAACATACGTTTAAAAATTAGGATTTAGAAGACATTTGTAGAATCCCCCAGAAGCAAAGATTTGAAAATGTTCGCTTTAAAAATATATATATTCGCAAAGACAATTTTTTATGATTTTCCCCCCAAAATAGCAGATCTGCAAGCTTTGAATGCTATTTTTGAATAGCCAAGTATTACAAAATGATGGTTAAAAAGTGGTTAAAATCTTAAAAATTACACCGATGCTTTCCCGGCCTTAATGCGTTAATCTTCTCTTCTCAATATGCCGTTGACTCACTCAATTAACGCCGCGCCTCCTCGGCGCCGTCAGTTTGACAAAGTGCAGAGGGACGACTAACGAACCGATTGCCCTTCCACGCTCCCTGGACAGAGAAAGGGAAGAAAAGAAGCAGTTCCAGCCTGGCTTCATCTCCCTGTACGCCCAGATAATAGATTTCCCTGAGACCTGCTATAGTTGGATAATCGCGCCACCTCTTCCCCTTTATCTTACTCACACAGTATATATGCCTGCCCTAGCATGAGCTGTTATGCCCATGGGAGGACACTGACACAGTACAGTATATATGGCACCGTTTCCCAAACAGTGGGTCAGGACCCATGTTTGGGTCATGGACCAAATTTTTAGGATTGCGAGGTTAAACAAAACAATCCCATCTTTTAATCATCGATTAAAACAATTACAATTACTTTTTTTTAAAAAAGTATTTCATGAATAAAAAAAATCACACCCAGTGTGAAGTGAGTGTTGCCTTCGATGAGTTCATTTCATTAAACTATTATTAGCCTAAGACTGCTTTAAAATAACTTTATGATATTTTTACTCAATTTATTTACTTTTAAATATTTGTACTCACTGAAGTAACTTAAAGTACTTTTACTCAAATTGTAGATGGGTCATTTTAGATGGGCCTTTTCAGATGTCACAGCTAATACACCAGATGTTGTTGTTGATGAGGACAGTAGAGAAGTGACCATTTTTGAAGTGGCATGTACGTTTGATCACAGCCTGGAAGAGGCATTCCTTACCAAGGTGCTTAAAGGAGAATTTTGGACTAAAGTTTTCTTACCTTTTCTATGACGTTATGATATCTTAGGATGAATGGTACAGTAGAAAAATGTCATAACTCCACCCCTGAGCCGCCACAGCTTAAAAGGTGCGCGGGTAGGCCTTAGGTTAGATCACATTTGAATAGCTTTTTTTTTTTTTAAAATTGGTGAGATCTGACGTTCATAGTGACAAAACACTGTCCCAAAAAAAAAAAAAAAAAACAGAAGTCTCGAGATTGATCGCATCTAGCGAGACTTCTGTTTTTTTTTTTTTTTTTTTTTTTTGGTTGCATAGTGTTCTGTCACTATGAACGTCAGATTTCACCAAAAAAATTATAAAAAAAAGCTATTAAAATATGTGATCTAACCTAAGGCCTATCCGCGCACCTTTTAAGCTGTGGCGGCTCAGGGGTGGAGTTATGAATTTTTTCTACTGTACCATTCATCCTAAGATATTATAACGTCATAGAAAAGGTAAGAAAACTTTAGTCCAAAATTCTCCTTTAAGTACCAACGTCTTAAGGATGCTATCATGCAGCTTGGTTACACATGTAAACTGCTTGTGTTCATATTTGGAAGCCTCTGTAATGTCCATAAATCAGTTGTGAGAGGCCTGCAGATTGCAGGAATGCCCAAGGAAGCAATGCTTCCTGTACCCGTGATCTGTATTCTGAAATACTTGTCGTTGAGTTTTTTCCAAGTTTGTGCATCTACTATTGTTTGTGTTCAAGAATTTATTGTTAAAATGTGAACGCAAATAAAGATGTTAAATGTGTGTGTGTGTGTGTGTGTGTGTGTGTGTGTGTGTGTGTGTGTGTGTGTGTGTGTGTGTGTGTGTGTGTGTGTGTGTGTGTGTGTGTGTGTGTGCGCAAGTGAGTAACTATGGTGAAACAGAAATGGAAATTAAATGCTAAACGTATTGTCAACGCCATTGGAGACAGTTCTCTGACAATGCCTCGTTTCAATAGAGCGTTGGATATTAAGTCAAATGGTTCCACTTAATTGCCTCTAAAAAGCCTTGCAGACAGGCGCTATTCTTCAGATAAGGGTTTAATTGTCCACAATACGATTGCTAAGTGAGAGATCCCCTCACTTATCAAATTACCAGCCTTGAAAAAGTGGGACAGTAAAGTACTTAGCGTTTATTAACCTATTAAGACCGGTAACGCTGTGTAACCACTTCAACCATTATTGGATATTTTGGCTACTCAAAAATAGCAGATAAACTAGCTCATAGCACGGCACCTTTTGAGATGGGGGTCCGCGGCCAAATACATATCTTTTTGAGTGGTCCTTGACATGAAGAGGTTTGAGAACCACTGATTATAGCAACATAAGTTAAAAAAAATAAAAAGTCAGGATTTAGAAGACATTTGTAGAATCTCCAAAGCAAATATTGGAGTTAAAAATGTTTGTTTAAAAATAATAATAATATAATAATATAATAATATAATAATATAATAATATAATAATATATATATATATATATATATATATATATATATATATATATATATATATATATATATATTCAAAGATTTGCACAACATTTTCCAAAAAATAAATACAAAAATAGCAGATCTGCAAGCTCATAGCGCGATACTCGGTGCCGCGCTATGAGCTTGTAGATCTGCTATTTTTTTTAAAAGCCAGATAAATCTAAAAATGACACGGATGCGTTCCCGGTCTTAATGGGTTAAAGTGGGAATGGGTCATGCCAAAGGTAAGCTGTTTATCTCTTGAAAAGAGAGAGAATGACGCTGAGAGAGGGAATTCGCCTCATTGTGGGAATGAGACAGAATATAGGGAAGAGGATTCTTTTCTTCTCTAATCCCAACCGCTCATTTAGCTGGGTGTGGAAAAGCAGAGTTCAATAGCAATTCAGTCAGGAGCGCTCACGTCATAATAAGTACATTTGACATTTATTGCAACAAATGGAATACAGTTACACTTGCAGCGTTAATAGCTCCACTCTTAAGATGTTTCCCAAAATCATTTAACATTAAAGCCATATGAGCAAGATTAGTATACCTTTTATACATGTGAAAACTTATGTTATATTATATTAATGAGTACTTTCTGCTTTTCGTCAACTTGCTAAACTAATGGCCTAAGTAATTTTTTGAGGAAAATTATATTTTTGCCTAAGTCAGCTCCTCATGACACTGGACACCTCTGGTAAAAATATCTCCTAATTGAAGAGGATCATGCTGTTCCCTCCCTTTTTAGTATAATGGCCTATATCTCCCTAGTGTGACTTAGGCCAAAATAGGCTTTTTTTTGGCCTAAGTCACATGGTTTTATGACTTTTTTTCTTTATTTTTTCTGCCAAAATATTTACTGATTTTTTGTATTTTCTTTTTGGCTTAAGTCAGATTTGATCCTATCCTATTTAAACCTATTTAAATCTCTTATGTTACATAACTGACAGACAGTGTTATTTTTATTTTAATAGTCATAATTTGTTATAAACATTTTGGGTGAAATGATAAAAAAATATCATATAGCTTTGTTTTGGATCAGTTTTTTATTTTTCCTGAAAAACTTTTAAAAATGACATAGGCCATTAGTTTAGCAAGGTGATTAGTAGAGGCCCTAGGAGGGGTCCACGCGTACCCTCTTATTTTTTTTTCTAGTTTAGATTTTTGGCATCCATAGGACCTCTAATATAGGGATTTTGATGATCCCAAGAAAAAAAGTGGTCCAAAGTGTGTTTTTTTCAATGTTTTATTACCCCTATGAGACCTGCAGGATTGCTGGCTGAAACGCCAGCGAGACTGTCTTTCGGAGACTGTGGCACGCTCAAATTTAGACGTAGCCCAAAGATAGCGATACCATTTGATTCTAGACAACCTCAGGTTTCCAATGGGACCAACCTTGTCATGCTACCTTGTCGGGAAGGGGGCTAAATACCTAAGGATTCAAAGTTAGACAACATTTTGTCGAGGGAAAAACGTCCATCACTGTTTTCCAAATGGTCCCCTGAGCTGTCACCTTGATATAAGTGAATTGAAATGGGTTACATGTATACCTACAAGCCTCCCCTGTACATAAATGCCACATTTATGCCAATCTCATGCAGTTTTGGGCAAGAATCATGCAGTTTATTGCATGCAGTACAAATATGTAATTGCCGCCTATTGTAAAAGGGAGACCACTTTACTGTATCTATAGCTGCATGAGACCACTCTACTGTATCTATAGCTATATGAGACCACTGTACTGTATCTATAGCTGTATGAGACCACTGTACTGTATCTATAGCTGTATGAGACCACTGTACTGTATCTATAGCTGTATGAGACCACTGTACTGCATCTATAGCTGTATGAGACCACTGTACTGCATCTATAGCTGTATGAGACCACTTTATTGTATCTATAGCTGTATGAGACCACTGTACTGTATCTATAGCTGAATGAGACCACTGTACTGTATCTATAGCTGCATGCATGAGACCACTGTATCTATAGCTGCATGAGACCACTGTACTGTATCTATAGCTGCATGAGACCACTGTACTGTATCTATAGCTGTATGAGACCACTGTCTGCATCTATATCCCACTATACTGAATCTAAACCGCTGTACTGCATATATAGATTACTTTACTCCATCTATAGACCACATACATTGACCACTGTACTGTATCTCTATAGACCACTATACTGCATCTCAACTCAACACAACTCAATGGGGGGGGCGGGGGGGTCCACAGATGCACTACAGTGGTCTACAGATGTGTCTATAGAAGCACTAGAGGAGTCTACAGGTGCACTAGAGTGGTCTACAGATGCACTACAGTGGTATACAGATCACGCCAGTGGTCTACAGATGCACTAGAGTGGGCTACAGATGCACTAGAGTGGTCTACAGGTGCACTAGAGTGGTCTACAGGTGCACTAGAGTGGTCTACAGGTGCAATAGAGTGGTCTACAGATGCACTAGAGTAGTCTACAGGTGCACTAGAGTGGTCTACAGGTGCAGTAGAGTGGTCTACAGATGCACTGCAGTGGTCTACAGATCACGCCAGTGGTCTACAGATGCACTAGAGTGGGCTCGAGAGGCACTAGAGTGGTCTACAGATGCAATAGAGTGGTCTACAGGTGCACTAGAGTGGGCTAGAGAGGCACTGGAGTGGTCTACAGATGCAATAGAGTGGGCTACAAATGCACTACAATGGTCTACATACCACGACAGGGGTCTACAGATGCACTAGAGTGGTCTATAGATACAGTACAGCATTCTATAGATACAGTAGGTAGTCTATAGATGTAGTGCAGTGGTCTCATATAGCTATAGATACAGTGCAGTGGTCTATATATACAGTACAGTGGTATATAGATGCAGTACAGTGGTTTATAGATTCAGTACAGTGATCTATAGATGCAGTACAGTGGTCTCATACAGCTATAGATATAGTACAGTGGTCTCATACAGCTATAGATACAGTAAAGTGGTCTCCTTTTTACAATAGGCGGAAATTACATATTTGTACTGCATGCAATAAACTGCATGATTCTTGCCCAAAACTGCATGAGATTGGCATACATGTGGCATTTATGTACAGGGGAGGCTTGTAGGTATACATGTAACCCATTTCAATTCACTTATATCAAGGTGACAGCTCAGGGGACCATTTGGAAAACAGTGATGGCCGTTTTTCCCTCGACAAAATGTTGTCTAACTTTGAATCCTTAGGTATTTAGCCCCCTTCCCGACAAGGTAGCATGACAAGGTTGGTCCCATTGGAAACCTGAGGTTGTCTAGAATCAAATGGTATCGCTATCTTTGGGCTACGTCTAAATTTGAGCGTGCCACAGTCTCCGAAAGACAGTCTCGCTGGCATTTCAGCCAGCAATCCTGCAGGTCTCATAGGGGTAATAAAACATTGAAAAAAACACACTTTGGACCACTTTTTTTCTTGGGATCATCAAAATCCCTATATTAGAGGTCCTATGGATGCCAAAAATCTAAACTAGAAAAAAAAATAAGAGGGTACGCGTGGACCCCTCCTAGGGCCTCTACTAGATGTTCTGGTACTTTAAAGGAGAATACCACTCATTTTCAACATTGAGCTATGTCATTAATACACGTTAGAGCTGTTGTGTGGAAATAAGAAAAAAGTCCCCCCCCCTACTTTTGGCTGAGGGGGCGGAGCCAAAAGTACACCCTGCGTATGTCACTGATCACATGACCTCAATCCATTATCCAGTTCTAGGCAACATAGAGAGGGGGGGGGGATTTTTAATTCCGCGGTGATTCTGGCTTTGTTCGAGTGTCTATACAAATCTAATTAGCCCGTGTTCAGGGGAGGAGCCAGGCGGGGAGGAGGAGGGTGATATTTGTATATACTCCTCCAGGGATTTCATTGAAATATTATTTACTGTTATACAACAGATATAGTTATTATATTGGAACATCAGACTCTTAACTGGGTCTCGTTATTGATCACAAACATCAATCAAAAGGTGATAATTTGGTGCAGGTACCAAGCAAGAAGCATTCTTATTAATGGTTCCACTTTAAAACACAGAAGAGCATTATGGGCTGTGCTCAAGTCATCTGTGCTTTATGAATCTATGCCAGCGAGTCATCGTTTTGTTTGTCTGTTTGTTCGTTTGTTTGTTTTATTGGATAACTTCTGTCGGTGTCTCTTGGTAGTCATGGCTGCCAGTTCCCACTTGATGTTGTGTGGGAGTTCAGACTGCTCCAGACCGTAATGAATAACTGCTAGCTTACATAACGTGTTGAGACTAGGACTGCAGTCTAAGATATACAGGTCATTGCATTTGTCATATCCTCCACAGTGGATGATACGATCTCCCACCATGCAACAACACATCATATTCCAATATGGAGCCGGTCCTTTCCCCTTGGGCTCAACCTTCTTCCAGGAGAATGTCTCTGAATTTAACTTCCACATATCATTGAACTTCTGGTCCTTGTTGAGACCACCATAATATATGTACAGCTCTCCATTGTAGGTAAAGGCTGAATGATCGTAGTAGCATCTTTTTGAAGGAAGCTGTGCAGAAGGTGTGTTCAGCCAGCTGTTGGTCTCTGTGTCAAACACTCTGATGGTGCGGTGGACGTACCCCTCGTCGTCATAGCCCTCATAGCCCCCAAATACAAACATCTTTGTCCCGATGATGGTGGCAGAGTGACCTGATGAAGCAAGTGGTGTTGTTCCTCTGGTTTTGATTAAAGACCAGACCATTGTGGTGGTGTCCAACTTGTAGATGTCATTAGTGTCTCTAAAATGCTGATTGCTCCATCCTCCATGGATAAACATGACCTTCCCCAAGACACAGGCTGAGTGGTACGTCCTCCCCTCTGGAATAGCCCCTGACACCTCAGGTTTGAACCATCTGTGGGCGTCGACATCAAATGCATAAAGCACGTTGCAGACAGGAAAACCTCCCCAGATGTAGACAATATATTCAATCAGTACAGCTGTGTGGTTCTCACGTCTGGAGGGAACATCATGGTGACGTTCTCCTCTTCCAGTTGTCACTGCAGGCAACTTCCTCCAGCATGAAGACACTGTGTTTAAAACGTTGACACCAATCTGAGCTGTGTTGCCTTCATAGAATCTTCCAAAGCAGTACACCTTGTGATCCACTGCAACGGCAACACAATCGCATTGTTCTGTTCCTCCACTCGGATGCAGCGTCCAGCAGAACATTTCTCACACCGCAGTTTAACTCTTGCACTGTAACAGTAGAGTCCTAATGTGTGAGCTATCGCTTATTATTGGTTCAGTGGCACGAATGTCACACAAAGATGGACAAATCCACAAAGTCGATGAGTTGGGTTTGGCCAATCAAGCAAGCCGGTGACTGTTGACAGCGAATAGATCTCCAGTCCAGGCGGGTTGTGATAATGCTCCGTCCTTCACAGCAGCCAGTGTGTTCAGAAGTGTTGACAATTACGGTTTAAAGGTTCCTACCGGCAGCTGCCTTCATTGGTAAAAGATGCTGAATGACCTTTTTTTTAAGTTAACATTTCATTTTAAAGGACATGGTTGTAATGATGACATTGTGATGTCGTTGATGTCATCACGTAGAATAGCCAATGACGTTACTCCAACTGACTGCCTTGTTACTCTGGAGAGAGTATCGCTGATGAGACTCAGTTAACCTGGGGGTCCCTTTGCCTTCGTACGTTTGGCCGCGGTGCTAGTGACATTATGCTGATGTCAGTCATATAATGACATTATGCTGATGTCAGTCATATCCGTATATGGAGCAAGTGATGACAGTTATGCCCAAAGATAGGGTCTATCTATGACGTCAGTCTTGGATGTTTCGGTTAGCTCCATATGTGGGCCTCCAGGAGGGGTTCTGTGATGTCAGAGCTAGGTATGTTAGTTATCTCCATATATAGAAGTCTAGGAGAGAGTCCCTGATGTCAGACTTGGGCAGGTTGGTTGTCTCCATATATGGGGATCTCCATATACTGCTGGCAAGTATGCTCTGAATGTTCACTACAGCATCTGTGCCATTTATTTTAGAGTTTGTTGGGTAGCAGATACACAAGCTCATGAACTTGTAGATCTGCTATCTTTGAGAGATAGTGAAAACGTTTTTTAAAAATCGTGAAAAAAATCATGAAAACGTTGATGAGAACTACTGATAATATAAGTAAAACAAAAAATGTGTAGAAGGACCCCCAAAATGATATGTATTTGGCCACGGTTCCGCGCTATGATCTGCTATGTTTGAATAGCCAAAGAAATCTAAAATGACACAGATGTGTGTGTTCCCGGATTGAAAGGGTTAAACCTTGACCGCCCTGTTCTGGTCAAATTGAAGAACATTTTCAAAGATGTAAACATAATACAAACTGTCAAAAGGATCAGATGAGGTCACAATGATGTGTTGTTAGCTTGTAGATCGGCTAGTTCTGCTACTTTTTTGAAACAATGTTGAACATAGGCGGCGGGTAATGAAGGCTAGGGTAGGCTATATAAGCCTTCCCAAATGTTATCCTGGGAAATTCTGGGAATTGTGCAAATCATATTATAATATATGTGCGCAGCATTATTTAGTAATTTTTTGATAATAAATCAGTCAAATCAGGCAAAAATAAGAATTAAATAACCTAACCCTAACCCTAACCCTATAACCGAAATAAAGTAACCAAAAACGCAAAAGAAAATAACAAAATTCACCCAGAAACCAGCAATTTTTCGCGCACGTGCGCGGATTTCGGTGCCCGCGAAGCGCGCGGGCCGACCCCCAGCCTTCCCAATTGTCAAGCTCACCCGCTGCCTATGATGTTGAAAGTATAAAACAGCCTCCTTTGAGAAACAAAATAAAATTGACATTTAATCTCAGATACATACAATCTGTTACACCACACCTGTTGTGACGGAAAGATGATTTTTGTGTGTGTGTGTGTGTGTGTGTGTGTGTGTGTGTGTGTGTGTGTGTGTGTGTGTGTGTGTGTGTGTGTGTGTGTGTGTGTGTGTGTGTGTGTGTGTGTGTGTGTGTGTGTGTGTGTGTGTGTGTGTGAGAGTGAGAGTGCACAAATGGAACCAAATGGACCCATAGGGCTTTGGTTCCATTTGTGCACTCTCAGAGTTGTAAAGGTTTGTGTGTTTCTGGTAATATAATTTCCCACACATTTTTATCTCCATGGCAAAGATAGAATCTTGACAAAAATGTCTGTCCACCACAAGCCAGCATGGCGATGATGACCCCTGACCGCCTCGTTGAGGGGATGAGCCGTGATTGGTGTGTAGAAAAGCGTGGCTGATTGAAAGCAATCAGCAGACTGACGGCTGATTACAGCTGAGGAGCGTAATAGCCTAAAATGTCTGACTGTACCTCAGTGCTGTTTATATTTCTGATTAATACAGTATTCAATAATGACTCCTCCTGTGCCCTGCATGAACTAACACCATGCTTCATTGTGGACGTTTTGATAACACAAAGAATGTAGACTTTCATTTTAGGAAAGAAGCATGATGGATGCAAAATGCAAATACACAGCGACCGATGGAAATGTATGTGCGCGCACACACACACACACACACACACACACACACACACACACACACACACACACACACACACACACACACACACACACACACACACACACACACACACACACACACACAGGGAAAGAGAGAGCGAGAGAGAGAGAGGGGTCTGATATGGTCACACGTCTTGTATAAACGGTCATCGCTGTATGTCATGTTTTATTCATGAGAGTGGAAGGTGTGCCCACACATGACTTTATCATACGTCAGGCGCTCATTTATAACTCTGCTATGTGAGCCTGGTGAGGCCCTGATAACAGGGAGACTGGCTGCAGGGCGAGGAGTAAAGACAGACTATCATGAGGCCCAGCAGGAGACTGGAGATGCTAATGTCTAGGTAGAGAGTCTCATTCAACCCCGGTCGCCCAGAGGACTGCACGCTCAATGGTGGGAAAAAGTACTCAATCTTCTTTTACTTAGGTAAAAGTATCAATACTGCAATGAAGAAATACCCTGTTACAAGGAAAAGTCTGGAATTAAAACTTTGGTATCAAAATGTAATTCAAGTATTGTTACGGCCAGCC
Source organism: Gymnoscopelus braueri (assembly GCF_963280865.1). Lineage (NCBI taxonomy): Eukaryota > Metazoa > Chordata > Actinopteri > Myctophiformes > Myctophidae > Gymnoscopelus > Gymnoscopelus braueri. Next base: position 5,277,137 of record NC_137623.1, read on the forward strand.
GTATTTGTATTTATTATTATATATTTGTATTTGGTTTATTTAGGTAATTATGATGCTTTGGAATATTGTGGGATTATTTGTGGCTTGTTACGGGGCCAGAGCTCTCAGCTCTGGACCTGTTTTAATGTTCCCCTCTTTTTTCTTCTCCCCCTTAGTGCATACGCTTTTTACGAAACTTGGCCATATGGTAGATGGTCATGAAAAACTATCAAGAAATAATTCTCACAATCTTTCGTCAAAAGGTGGCGCTATAGCACTCAATTGAAAATGCCAACTTTGAACAGGTACAACTCATGCCCTGTTTGACCTACAGCCATGAAACTTCAATATACATATAGTAGGGGGTACTAAGCACAAAAAATGGCCAAATCGTTACGCGGCGGATAAAAGCATGAAATTTGATACAGATGTCCCTTGGGTCATCCTAAAACATCCTAGAAGGGGTGCCCAAAAAAATCTTAAACAGGAAGTGACTTATGGACAAAATTCAAAATGGCCACCTAAACTGTTGACCGTTGACTCAAAAGACACCAAAAGAATCTCTCAAAAGCATAAAATTTGGCACATATGTCCCTTGGGTCATCCTAAGACATCCTAGAAGGGGTGCCCAAAGGAATCTGAAACAGGAAGTGAGTTATTGACTAAATTGAAAATGGCCGCCTAGTGTTGTCGATTGACTCAAAAGACAACTAAAGAATCTCATAAAAGCATACAATTTGGCACACATGTCTTTTTGGTCATCCTAAGACATCCTAGAAGGGGTGCCCAAAGAAATCTTAAGCAGGAACTGAGTTATTGACAAAATTGAAAATGGCCGCCTACAGTGTTATCTATTGACTCAAAAGACAACTAAAGAATCTCATAAAAGCATACAATTTGGCATACATGTCCCTTGGGTCATCCCAAGACATCCCAGAAGGGGTGCCCAAAAAAATCTTAAACAGGAAGTGAGTCATTGACAAAATTGAAAATGACCGCCTACAGTGTTGTCGATTGACTCAAAAGACAACTAAAGAATCTCATAATGGCATACATGTCCCTTGGGTCATCCTAAGACATCCTAGAAGGGGTGCCTGAAATTATCTGAAACAGGAAGTGAGTTATTGACTAAATTGAAAATGGCTGTGTACAGTCTTGACAGATGATGCAAAAGACACTCATAAAAAATAATCTCATAAAAGCATGAAATTTGGTACAAATGTCCCTTGGGTGATCTGAATGCATCCTAAGGGGTGCCAAAAAAAGTTTGAATAGTCTCTCAATGGAAAACACTCCTCCCACACGGGCTGCACTGCTACAATATTCAAATCGAGCAGCCAATCTAGCATTTGGTCCAGAAGCCTGAAAGCTATGCAATCTCTACCATCTCCTGACAAATAAATTAAAGTCGCTGATTCGTGGACACCTTTATGGACACTCTTGCCAGAGGCTGCTTAAGTTTGTAGAGAACTCAAGTGTGGCTGCAAAGCTGAGCCCTTCTGTTCGAGAAAGTGTAGATGCCGGGATGCTGGGTTACCTTGCAGAGCATTATGCCAATGTGCTGGTAATTGCGAAATGGCACACATGAATACATGTAGTTACTAAACACTAATCACAAAAAAACAGTAATGATCAAGAAGAAAATACATGAGAAGATAGAGTGTAAAACAAGCAAGAAGATGTAGAGTGCAAAGTAAAATAAGAATATGCAGAGTAAGATAAGATGCAGAGTAAAATAAATGAGAATATGCAGAGAGTTAGATAAATAAAGAAGATTCAAAGAGTACAATAAAAAAATTATGCAGAAAGTAAAATAAATAAGTGATGTAGAAATGAAAACAGAAGGTAGACTACAAAATACGGCAAGTTATGCACTGCATAACCTGTCGTATTGAGTCTGCATAATATGCAGACTGCCATGGTCAACTGTTTAAACAGCCATTTAGAATTTCTTCAACATGGTCCCTTCCTAAAAAGTTTAATAAACAAGCAAACAAATAAATAACCCCTTCTAGGATATATTAAGAAGCACTCAATGTACGTACCAAATTATACACTTTTATGACGTCCCCTTATGTTTTCTTTTGTGTCAACTGCTTTTAGGCGGTCACTTCCTGTTTAAAACCTTTTTGGGCACCCCTTGCAGGATGCGTTCAGATCACCCAAGGGACATTTGTACCACATTTCATGCTTTTATGAGATTCTGTAGGTATCTTGCATCATCTTTCAACACTGTAGGCGGCCATTTTCAATTTAGTCAATAACTCACTTCCTGTTTCAGATTATTTTTGGCACCCCTTCTAGGATGTGTTAGGATGACCCAAGGGACATATGTGCCAAATTGTATACTTTTGGGAGATTCTATAGGCTTTTTGAGTCAATCGCCAACACTGTAGGCGGCCATTTTCAATTTAGTCAATAACTCACTTCCTGTTGAAGACTTTTTTGGGCTTTTTTCTAGGATGTCTTAGGATGACCCAAGGGACATGTGTGACACATTTTATACTTTTTGGAGATTCTTTAGTTGTCTTTTGAGTCAATCGACAACAATAGGCGGCCATTTTCAATTTGGTCAATAACTCACTTCCTGTTTCAGATTTTTTTGGGCTCCCCTTCTAGGATGTCTTAGGATGACCCAAAGGACATGTGTGCCACATTGTATGCTTTTTGGAGATTATTTTGGTGTCTTTTGAGTCAACGGTCAACAGTTTAGGTGGCCATTTTGGATTTTGTCCATAACTCACTTCCTGTTTAAGATTTTTTTGGGCACCCCTTCTAGGATGTTTTAGGATGACCCAAGGGACATCTGTATCAAATTTCATGCTTTTATCCGCCGCGTAACGATTTTTCACTTAGTACCCCCTACTAATATTCAAATCATATGGAGCGCTGAGGACTCCTGCGTTTTGTTTGGAGACGTTAATGTCCACCTCAATTTGTGTTAATTACCTAATTGTGAGTATTTATGATTGATTTCATATGAATGTTGTATTGATTTCAGCCCACCTTGCCCAGCTGTCCGCCATACAGACCCAAGTGCAGGAACTGATGAGTAAGTACAGTATGTTTAGTAAACATTATGTTGACTTATAGGGGAATTTCGCCCGACGTTTTTTCTTTACCTTTTCTATGATGTTATGATATCCTAGGACGAGTGGTACAGTAGAAAAAAATTCATGACTCCATCCCGGGTGCGCCACAGCTAAAAACCTGCGCCTATGGGACTTGCGCTAAACCGCGTATTTGAATAGCTTTTTTTCTTGTGAGATCTGACGCTCCTCCCCACTTCCGTTTCGTCTTTACAGTCGGGCAATCCTGATATGAATCAAAATGGAAATTAGATAATTAGATATAAACATAGACATGAAACAAACACTGATTAAAGTCAGACCTGAATGTTTTTACAACGTAAATCCATGTCTTTATTACAAGTAGATGACTGAACTATTATGTACTATTATGTCAGTTGAGAGATAACCAATTACAAATCCCAAGGAAGTGATTTAAAAATGAGTTCAACTTGTGCAACTAAAGGCTGAGATTTATTTTTAATGTTTTAACGTAACTTTTTCTGTGATATTTCTCTGCAGTGTTTGTCAAGGTGAACGGCACTGAGACCAAGTTGGAGGAAGGTAATTTAAACACACACACACAGTTTTTTATTTCGACCTCCCGTTCTCTAACCTCGCGTCACCAGACTTTCCACCTCGGAGGAAAGCCTGGTATTCGTTATTAAATGGCCCCTGTGATCAGGTCTAAGCCACGCCTACTGAAAAAAGAATTGATTGGCTGTTTAGCGTGTTTGGTCAGACAGGCTCCGTAGAGTGGACCTCTCGTCTGCTACTACTGGTGCAGAAAGCAAGCCTAAATGCCACAGGGCAGGCCAACAGTAGCACTGTGTTAGCAGACACTGAAAAGTTGTACATTTAAAACAAAACGCTTTGCCACAGACGACCTGTTTTACTGTTATTCCAAAAGCCAGATATCTCAGCTTACTCTGCAGCAAATAGGGAACTGGGTATTCTAAGTTCTCTATTTGCTCTGTTAACTCATACCCTGCCAAGAACGTATACAAAACGTAAATGAGTGAATGAGTTAAAAGACAAATGACAGAGGAAAGCTGGCAAACTACTCTCCTTGTAGCAGTTTATATGTGAGGTTTTTAATGTCTACAAACAAAACGCAGGAGTCCTCAACGCTCTACATGATTTGATTATGAAGTGAAACATGTCTGCTATCTGCCTCCATTTGTTATTTGACTTCAATATATTTCTCCGTCTGTATTTTATTTGGTTTTAGTTGTGGAGAAAACACAACTGTCTCAGTTTTCTGCAGCACGGTCTTCATGGTTCTCACACATGCTTTTGAGCTCCCCCCCCTAAAAAAATCCCCTGTATTCTGACAGTCCAATGTTGTTAAACCTGAATAAGCCAGAGGCATTTGTCCGTCGCACATTTGAACTAGTTACCATATTCTCAATCTCAACTGTCAATTCCTATACCGATCAATCCACTCCAAAGCAAAGCAGTAGGCTACCATAGTGCATGTTTTGGTCGAGCTGAGAGTGTTGCCAGATTCTGTGAGTGAAAGAAGCGACAAGGTCTATGAAAACAAGCCCAAAAGAAGCGACCTGTTTCACCACTTGAGCCCTATTACATTAGCTATTCTCAAAAAGAATATTGAAAGCAAGGCCAAATAAGCAACTACACTTCAGAAACAAGCCCAAACAAAAGCAACCGGCAACTGTGATTATTTACAAGCGACTTACAGGAAAAGAAGCCCAAAGTCGCTTATAATGAGCAGACCTGGCAACACTGGCACACTGTTGCAGACCAGTATTGCAAACTACTGCGGCCTCCTGGTGTGGAGAGTTATGTTGTCTGATTTTCTAAAACGGATGTGCAAAACAATGTGCTGTCGGCCGACTGCTTGAGCTGAACTAAATGCCAACTTTTGCCAACAGACTAGCAGCCTGTTGTAGTCTGAAGTAGGCCTAGTCTGAAGTAGTCTGTTTGGTTGAGAGTCACCTTTACTTGTTGTTGCAGATCTGTTGCTGCCTGTAACAGTCCACTCTGCTGCTTGCTGTGATCTCGACTGTGAGGAAATCTACAACAACGTCTCCACGCAGAGTGGTGTGTACACCATCTACCCCACTACTACACCTGCCAAGGTCTACTGTGACATGGACACGGATGGAGGGAAGTGGACGGTCATCCAGAGAAGAGTGGACGGCACTGTGAACTTCTACAGACTCTGGGCTCAGTACAAAGCTGGGTTTGGAGACGCATCAGGCGAGTACTGGCTGGGACTGGAGAACATGCATCTCCTTACCAAGAACAGAACGTACCAGCTGAGGGTGGACATGGAAGACTTTGTGGGAAGCACAGCGTTTGCCTCTTACTCCTCTTTCTCTGTGGGTTCTGAGGCTGATGGCTACAGCCTGCAGGTTGCTGGCTTCCAGAATGGAGGAGCAGGAGACTCACTGACCCCTCATAACGGAATGAAATTCTCAACCTTTGACAAAGATCAGGACACGGCGAGCGGGAACTGTGCAATTCAGCATTACGGTGCATTTTGGTACACAGCCTGTCACAATGCTAACATCAATGGTGTTTACCTTTGGGGACAGACACCTCATTATGCAACAGGTGTAGTCTGGCAGCACTGGAAGGGTTATCATAACTCCCTGAAGGCTGTAGCGATGAAGATCAGACGTGTTCCTTAGACATGTTTAGGTTCACATGCATATATTTTTGAAAAGCACAGCCGTGGTATAAAAGGCAATATTTACTCTTTTTCATGGTTTGAATTATTATAAAAAAAAATTTCTCTTTGGGACTCTGTTTAATCCTAAACTCATACAGTAGATATCTGTTTTGTATCACATATTACTATTAGATATTACAGTGGTGACCTGGCAGGACTCTTAAATAAATACATAATCCGAGCTGTTGAATGAATAAAGATATGCATGCAAAGACAAAGACGAGGTGTATTTGGAATCACTTTACTTAAAGGTCGGGTTTGTAATGCATTATAATCACATTTACAATGCATGATATGGCTTCATAACACTCGTTATAAATGTGTATAATTTTGCATAACAACTTATAACAAGGTGTATGAAGTATTTCAAGTGCTGGTCATACTACATTATTAAAGGAGTAGTTCACCCAAAAAATTACTTCTTTTTTTTATCAAATACACACCCCATGAAGCATTGAATTAATGGATTTCTTTTACATTTTTTATGCATTCCTGGGCCAATAATTTGATGACCGGGTGTATTTCCGGTAGGAGACTCAAAGAGACTATTTTGAGTCTCCTACCGGATACATTGGCATCTTTCGGCTGGTAATCAAACTATTGCAGAACAGCACATTATAACTACCCTAACTACCCTACGTCAGTTATAATGAAGTGTCTTAATAAATAAAGACACTGTGTTTATATAAGTCTGTTTTAAGTATAGAGGGTCTAAGTGTTTAGAGTGTATGGTTTGCATAGAGACTCCTTTACAAAATAAGCTTGCTGTTACAAATATGCTCTGGGTCAAGAGTATACAGATACTTCATTCCTATTGTGGGAATGATTTTTAGTTTATTGTAATTGAAAGAATGTCTCTGGTATATTTATTCATGTGGGAGTGACTGACATGGGGTGAGCAGACAATGGTCACGTGGCAGGCTGCAGTGGTGTAAAGTAACTAAGTACATTTACTCAAGTACTGTGCTTAAGTACAATTTTTAGGTACTTTTACTTTACTGGAGTATTTCCAATTGTCTATACTTTTACTTCTACTCCACTACATCTCAGAGGCAAATATTGTACTTTTCCTCCACTACAATTATTTGAAAACTTGAGTTACTAGTTACTTTGCAGATACATTATTACATGATAATTATAAAACATACATTAACCACTTTAGCCCCGTTTTATTTATAGGCTATTTGAAAATAGCAGATTTTATTAATATCTTTTAAATAAGAGTCAAATAGCTCTATATTCTGATAGTACTCATTGCTATAGAGTGTTTGTTCAGTAAAAGGAGTCTCCCATCTCCCAGCTCTTTATTAAACAGAAAATGCATTTTCAGTGCTCTCTCTTAAATTGTGTCACCTACCTGAAAATGTACTATATTCTGTTTACTAAAGAGCTGGAGAGACCCCTGTGACCGAACAAACGCAGTGATTACGATCAGAATATAGTACTTTAACTTTTTTAACAAAACAAAACAAATATCACATACTTTTTTTCTTTTACTCAAGTAACATTTTGAACATGGGCCTTTTACTTGTAACAGAATATTTCTTCATTGCAGATTGATACTTCTACTTACTAAGTAGAAAATGTGAGTACTTTTCCCACAAATAAAAAAGGGCATTCCATTCAGTTATGCCCTTTATCCTTATCTAATCACTCATCATGTACGTACAGGTACATGATGGTTTTGATTCGAATTGTTCTTGTTCCATTGTTCCATCAGCAACTATGCAAGGTCTAAGACGTTCTCATCATGATAGAAGATGTCTCATCAAGTTTGTTCGGTCACAGCGGTCTCTCCAGACGAATCTGCCATTGCAAAAAAAAAATATGTCTTTGGCAGATTAGGTCTGGCCTCTCTCAATAGAGATTGGATTTCTCTCCCTTCGAAGTTGTGAGGGACCAATCATGGCCCAGTATGCAAATATGTGGCGGGTTTATCAACAGAGGCATTTTTTGAATTTGCCCCACGGAAATGCAGGTCCCACACAGAGATTCCAGACTAATATCTACGCAGTGATATTAGTCACTTGATATCCATTATTTAACTACACATATATGTAGTTAAATAAACTATAGAAATGTTAAATGTTGTGACAAGGACTTAGAGAGATACACAGTTAATTTCTGATAACTATGTACTGTATGCAACTATACCTGCTCTTCCTTCCTGTCAGGCTGTCACTGGGGTCTGCTGCTGTCACACTGATGATCTATATAAGCAATTCAGCATGTATTACTCTACAGCAGTGGGACACAACTTTGTTGCCCTGATCATGAGATACATTGACAAAAACAATCTTTGCAAGAAGAGCCACAAGTTGCACAACAGCCCCCCCCCCAGCCCCCCCAAACAATCCAGTAGCCTAGAATTACTGATTAACCCATTAAGACCTGAGAAGATTCTAGAAATGTCTTCTAAATCCTAAAAAAAATTGGGAAAAAAACCCAATTTTTTTTTCCTCGATTTTTCAAAAATAGCAGATCTACAAGTTCATAGCGCGGCACTCGGTGCCGCGCTATGAGCTTGTAGATCTGCTATTTTTGAATAGCCTAAAGAAATCTAAAGTGACACAGATGCGTTCCAGGTATCAATGGGTTAACAAAGTTCAATTAGCAGTTGCTGTTATTAGGTACGAAGCATTTGCTTGATTACCTAGAAGTGTCACTGTCAGTCAGAAGTGTTGTGATCGATCATAATCCCAAAAAGCAAATTGTGAAATTACACTGACTGCTGACCAGTGGTGTAAAGTACCTACACTGTAAGTACATTTACTTAAGTACAATTTGAGGTACTTTTACTTTACAGGAGTACTTCCAATTTAAGTAATTTTACTTCTACTCAACTACATATCAGAGGCAAATATTGTACTTTTACTCCACTACAATTATTTGAAAACTTTAGTTACTAGTTATTTTGTAGATTATTACAAAACATACATTAACCACTTCAACCCTATACATTTCGGCCATTTGGAAATAGCAGATCTACAAGCTCACAATATGTTGCATGGCGAGGCATTGTGAGCTTGTAGATCTGCTATTTTTAAGTAAAAGTACCTTTACTTAAAAGTAGTAAGTAAACAAATGGAGTACTTTTCCCACCACTGCTGCTGACACAGAGAGAGAGAGAGATCCTGCTTGACAAGTAATTTGAAATGAACAGTTATATATATATATATATTATTTTTTTTGTCCACACATACCTAATCTGTCTCAAATTGATCCATGTTCATTTGAAGATGTGCGTTGTTGTGCGCTCAGCTAGGTTTCGATTGTGTATATACGTTTTGTATTGGCATTGCGCACCAAAAATATCCGATCTACAAGCTCACAACGCCTCGCGTTGCGACGCGCTGTGAGCTTGTAGATCGGCTATAATTATGCGTGCGCACTGCATGGCACCGGGCTCAATTAAGTAAGCTTTACTGCAGGTGCGGGCCAGCGGGCGCGCGCAGGGATTTCTACAGTTTACAGATAGAGGAGAGGGGCCATTCTTGCAACATAAAAGGCTGCATTCCAGTTCAGGAGAGTAAGACATTTTTTTTTCACCATTATAAATGCTGCATCCATGGTTTGAGGAGGGCACTTTTTACCGACAGGCATTAAAGGGCAGGGGATCAAGCCCCCTTTGACGTCTATGTGTGCACGTGCATGTCTTGGGGTCCGGGCCGCATTGGGCGAAAAGTGACTTGATGAGGGCCACGACCAGTTGCAGCTCACTTGCGTTCACTTACACAGTTGTCACTTGGCTTTGTTTTTCAGCCTGTTGTCTCAGTCACTGCTATTAACAACAGTAGCCTACACTTTACACATTTTGTTCATTATTAAGAATAGCTACATAAATTATTTACTTTAATTATTTGTATTACAGTTGTAGGCTACGAGACACTTGGTATGAGGTGAAAAAAGCCCCAATAAACCATTTGAAAATAGAAAAATTCAATTTCAAATACTGTCCACTATAACTACAAATTTGCAAGAGAGAGAGAGAGAGAGAGAGAGAGAGAGAGAGAGAGAGAGAGAGAGAGAGACGTTTCATAAACCATTAGTTGAGCGCATCATGACATTCAGCCCATGACGCTATGAGCTTGAGCTTGTATATCTGCTTCTTTGAATAGCTAAAGAAATCTAAAATGCGTACCCAGGTTCAACTGTAGTGTTGCGCAGATCAGCTCTGACGTCTATCTGAATCCATAATGATGTCACAAATGGATGCGGGTGACGTCAGAGCTGATCTGCGCAACGCTACAGTGGCACAAATTTGGGTGGATGGCGGATAATTGATTCATGTGTCATGTAATTTGTGTCTTCTGCATGTTTGGGGATGAAAGACATGACGTTTAGAGCTTGGGATCTATTAGGACGGATGTGTTCTACGTCAAACTAATTCACTATGAACCTGTGAGTGAACCTGTGAGTGTAAGAGCTGACCTTTTGGACGTGTAGAACACAGAACAATATTAGATCCTGACCGATCCTTTAGGCAGGGATGAAGGATTCATCAATCAATGAAGTTATGCCACTGTGCATTTATGAGCCTCTTCTGTTGTAACGTATATGGACATGACAGCAGACGAGCAAGAGAGCTGGTGGACTTGGACATAATGGGAATGAGACACCCAGATTTATATTTGTAATTGTTTCTTTAATGCACCACCACCGCTGGTTTATTAACTGCAATCTGTGCATCTCCAGAAGGCACGTATCCATACGCAGCTATATTAACACCAACATTGATTTGGTGGATATCTGTGCACGTAAAAGTTAATGTGTTTACATAAAAGCACTCTTTATTTGTTTTCATTTTCATTAAAAGCAAATGAAACTGGCTTCAAATAAAACTGTAAACAAACCATGTGTATCATAAATTCATATCGTTTGATGTTTTGTAAAAAGAGGAGAAAAAAAAGATACTGATTGAAGATAATAGTATTTCTACATACACAGAGCATCATTAATCGTTCTAGACTAAAATATAGGACACTGAAGAATACAATTTACAGACTTGGGCATGTGGGTATGGCACATTCTGAGTAGAACTCAAGACATTCTACCTGGAAACACCCGTTTGTTTTCAAACATCCTGATCAGTCTATTGTGAGTGAGGAAATACTACTGCACAATACATACCACTGCATTGTACCTCCATAGTCTTTCATGTTTACTGTGTGGCATTCTTGTAGCCTCAGCAGTTAGAAGTTCAGTAAAAAAAACATGGCCAGATCTCTACTCCTCGGCTGGCCAGCGATTGATTCTAAATGGTGGTGCAGGCAAGACCCCACTGTGGCTGTAGATGGGACAGGCCTTAAAATCGCAGGGCCAGTCTCTCCATGCATACTGCAGGCCAGCAACATACTCAGCAGGTTGACAGATGCTGGTGGACACCTGCACCACGGTTGGGTTCCAGAGCACAATGGGAGCTGGAAGCCAGACGGACCGGGGTCCACACGGAGCCCTCACCGCCGAGCAACAGATCTGTGGAGAAAGGGAAGTCACTTTGTTAGAATAATTCACATTTACAAGTGTAGGACTCACTTTAGCCCATTACGACTGGGAACGCATCTGTGTAATTTTTTTAATTTGAGCTAAAAAGCATTATTTCTCACTTTGGCTATTCAAAAATAGCAGATATACAAGCTCGTAGCGCGGCACTCGGTGCCGCGCTACGAGCTTGTATATCTGCTATTTTTGAATAGCCAAAGTGAGAAATAATGAAAAATCGTGAAAATGTGTGCAAATCTTTGAATATTTATATTCTTTTAAAGTGAACATTTTAACTCAATTCTTTGCTTCTGGGGGTCCGTGGAAATAAATATTTTGAGATGGGGGTCGGCGGCCAAATACATATAATTGTGGGGGTCCTTGACATGAACAAGTTTGAGAACCACTGATATAGAAACATACGTTTTTTCAGAATACTGTTGGGATTTAGAAGACATTTGTAGAATCGGCTTCAGGTCTTAATGGGTTAAGACCTGAGGCTGATTCTACAAATGTCTTCTAAATCAGTAGTTCTTCTCACACTGTCAGAAAAAATTAAATCACAAAAATAGCAGATGTACAAGCTTGGAGCGCGGCACGAAGTAACACGCTGTGAGCTTGTATATCTGCTGTTTTTGAGTAGCCAACGCAAAAATCAAAAATGACACAGATGCTTTCACGACTGTAATGGGTTATTTTAGCTTGTTGGTAAACACGTATATTGGGATAAATAAGTTTATGTTCAAACTAAATGAACTACCTAGAGTGACTCTTTCACTACCAGCCTTTACCTGAAAGATGTCTTTGGATGGGCTGACGGAGATGTTCTGGTTGAAGGTTATGTTAAGATAGTCAGCCTCACTGGCCAGGATCAGCTCAGGGAAAGGCCCTTGGAACGCCACGCCCTTTTCCCCATAAGCCACTGCCCTGGCCCCCAGCATCAGCCTGTGAGCCACATCCTGCTTGTCTCTGGGATGGATGCTGGAACAGAAATTCATAATTATGCTATTTTCGTCATGCAGGAAATGTATTTACAGGGTTTTGGAAACAGAAAATAAATACATTACACATAAAAAACATTCTTCCACATGTTTCTCAACCTTGCAGCGCGGAGAATTGACGCTTCACTGGGCGCGTTTCACAGTTTTAGCACTCCTTCACCAGCCGTTGCCCCTAAATTTCGGTGCTCTTCGGCGATAGTTGAGTCTTATTTCACTTTCTCCCCGCCGTTTGGGAAAAAAAAAATTTTTCGGAAAAAAAGGAAAAAGCACCACAGCCCGTAGGCTACGGGATCGGCGCTGTACAGTTGGATTTATCGGCCCGTAGGCTACGGGCCCGGCGGTGAGAGTGTTAAAGGGTTAAAAAATATTGCTTTCAGCACGCCCAAACGAGCGGACCAGGCGATAAGATAGAAAGTGCGTAGAGGCACAGTAAGAGGCAAGTAATAGGTAAATCAGTACAAAATAGAAATGTACTTGTACACTGCAAGAGCCCATGTCATTACATGTGCAATGGTTTATAATTGCACTGGAGATACATTTATCCCTTGATTTGTCCTTTACTTTTGTACCTATTGGGACTTTTCACCGCCTTCGTGCATTTGTCTTGAGAACATTCTAGCTCCAGCTAAATGCTTATAAAAAGGCTCTTACGTGCCAAATGGAGACGTTTCATCCGGTAGGTCCATAGCCACGGCCATGAATGTCTTCTTCATCCTTGGGTTGGGAGCAAAGCCGTAGTCTGCAGTCTGGTGCCAGCGGATGTTGGGAAAGCCTTCGTCTGTGGAGCCTTTTACGAAGGTGGAGAGCTGTGGACACAGAAAATGACTGGAACTAAGGATTGTTGAACTCAAGGCTGTGCAGTGGTGGTTCATTGTGGAGGAACCGTTTCCGTGACAGACTGACCAGGTAATAGAGCCTGACAGATGCCACATTTTTGGGTCCGATGCAGATTTGGGAGAGTCAAACCAATGTTTTGACCCATATGTTGTCAAAGAACAAACTGTTCTAATCAATTTGAAAAAGTTAAAGGGGCCACACCATGAATTTCATTTTTTTTTGGGGGGGGGGGTATTTTTTTTGGGCTCCCCAGTGTCTCTTGTACCCCAAAAAATATATTTTTTTAACATTCAGTCATTCATTCTCATTTCAGAGATTTTCAGAATGGGCGTGTCTGAACAGGCCATTTCAGAATGGCAAGGCAAGTGACATCACTTGCCAAGTGACATCACTTGCCAAATGGCTCAAACCATTTGAAAAAGGTTTGAGGGACATACACCATATGATATTAAATATCAAAAAAAAAAATTAAATTCATGGTGTAGATCCTTTAATATAATATACAAATAAAGTTAACTTTCTTTTATTTAAACACTTAAGACCTATTCAACAAAATTGCAACGCGAGTAATTGTTAGCTTGTAGTGAAGCAAAAAGACTTTGAAAACCTATAATGACATGCCCAAAATGGACGCCGCGTCAAGTGGTTAAAAACTGGGAGACGTCGGCTGCATAATTGCCTATCAATATGGTCCAAAAAGTCAAATAATGGCCAATATGTCGGTCTGGCCCTACTAGATAAAAGCTACTGTAATTTGGTGACGACCGCGAAGAGTGTGGTGACATCTGGAGAGACAAAGGACGGCCGGAGAGACGGTGACCCGGGGGTGGAGGGGGTTGGCAGCCCAAACCACGTCTTACGCGAGGAAGAACCTTTTTGCTACAGGCTGCGGTGAAACCTGCAGGGAGGGTTTAATCCATCAAGGCAAGAGTGAGATTTTTGTGCCCAGCAGCAACGACGACGCAACGCACAGAAAAGCCTCCATTTCTGGTCAGACGAGGGAGGAGCCTAACCTGACTCCGCCAAATGGAAGAAGCTTGCGACACACACAGCCTACTTCCATCTGAGACTCCGGTAGCAGAATCGATGCAAGACGGCGTTTCATTTTTTTCAAGCTACTTGGCAGGTGATTGGATGATCCCGCCCCTAGCAGCCGCTGATTGGTTGGTACACGCAGCGACCGGGCAAGCTCTACTCCCTGAGCGATCCCAGATGCAGGGTGTATTGTGAAACTCAATACCGCCCCCATCTGGCTGAGTCAGGTTAGGAGGAGCCAGGCCTGGAGCCAAACCACAGTGCCCAGAGCCTCCTAGTGTCGCCAACAGCTGCAACATCTCAACTTTCCTGGCCTGGCATTGGTCGGACCGATGGCGTGGATCCATGCATGTTGCAGGTCGTAAATGCGGCATGCATGGATCTGCGTAGTCGGTCTGGCGAGTGCCAGGCTAACCCTAAACCCCCTAATTAGGACGGTCTCTAACTCCCCTCAAGAGACAGTAGGGGGCAGTAGCATGCCACTTGGACACAGGCTGGGGTCTGATCAGCCTGGAGGAGGAGGGTGTCTTTTGCAAGACCCGAAACACCCAGTGACTCCAGGTAACAACACTGATGATGTGTCCAAGTGCGTCAGTTGATGTTTTATTGACCGGTGGTGAATATCTCATTTTGAAATAAAACCAAACCAACCTGGACAAACCCAAAGGGTAAGTCTGAAGCCGTCTGTCCCCCTGAGCCTTCGTGGAAACCCTTCCTCCAGTCATCGATCATGGCTGGAAAGGAACAGCTGTACTTCTCCTGATGATAGTTTGTGTTGTCCTCACCTATACGGAGACAGACTACATTAACCTTTCTGCGAGGGCAACATAGCAGGGTTAACCCATTTAGACCAGGAAAGTATCGGCGTCATTTTGATTTCTTTAGCCATTTTTGAAAAGCCCCAAGTATAAAATAATGGTTACAACTAAAAATCTAAAAATGACACAGTATGCGTTCCCTGTCTTAATGGGCTAGGCTCAGAACAAACACATGTGGTTCATACATATTGGCTGGTCTGTTTTGGTAGCTTTCTATATCTATATCTATATCTATATATAAATGTTTTTTTTTTTTTTTGGCTACTCCAATGGATGCCTCTCAGACCCAGTTAATAACTACAGTTTTGCTTATTTTTGTCATGGCCGGGCAAATCTTAATCTACGGTTTCATGTCAGTTTTTAGGGCATACATTTACCACCATAGGTCACTTTCTAAAAACAGTGCTGAATAGAAATGATCAACCAAGGGACCCAGAGTCAATTTTTATACTTTCTGAAATAAATGAATACTCTGACCCTTATGGGTCCATTAAAGGGGTATTTCACTTTAAAACGCTTCTGGGATAATTTTAACGTCTACTCTGGCTTTTGTGTTCACCTCAGACAGTTTTTAAGTTGCTTGATTCAATATTTAGATATTTGATATTCATTTTTATGAGACATGAAAACAAGTCTCTGGTTCTGGTGACTCATATTGTCCTTCCTAATGTGTGAAGGGGTATTTATTTCTTTCTTTTTTTCAATTACTTTTTGAATCATCTAATGAATATCAAAATATCTTAAGATTAAATCAAGCAACATAAAAACTGCCTGGGCCCAAATAGATGTTAACATGACCCCAGATAGTCCATGAGCCAGACAAGATTTCATTATCGAAAGAGTGGGCAAAACCATACCTATATTAAATTGTTTATAGGGTCAATATAAGTAAATAAATATATGATAACCTTTCCACAGGAGCAGCTTTTTCATATTTATCACACATTTTGTTATTTTCCCCATACGTACATGACAGGTGAAAAAATTACAAAATTTAAAAAATAGTTATCATAATGAAACTTCCCCAGTTGATTACTTACATGAAGACAATGATTTATCGTATTACAAGTTTTCTGACATTGTATATATAAATATGCAAATTGGGCATTAGGAAAATATGCCCGAATTTGCATAACTTTCCAGAATCAACATTGGAACATTGGACAAAGCCAGAGTCAACATTCTTATTTCATGTTGTTAAGATGTTGAAGTCAAAGGTTTTTAACGGGGGAATATTCAATATCTGGCTCAATTTTGGGGCTCTGGCTCATGGACTAATGCCTAATTTGCATATTTAAATATTCAATTTCAGAAAACTTGTAATGCGATAAATCATTGTCTTCATGTAAGTAATCAACTGGGGAAGTTTCATTATGATAACTATTATTTAAATGTTGTCATTTTTTCACCTGTCATGTACAGTACGTATGGGGAAAATAACAAAATGTGTGATAACTATGAAAAAGCTACTCCTGTGGAAAGGTTATCATATATTTATTTACTTATATTGACCCTATAAACAATTTAATATAGGTATGGTTTTGCCCACTCTTTCGATAATCATTGCTCAATTTTGGGGCTCTGGCTCATGGACTAAGACGTGGGGTGACCCCAGACGTGTTTTAAAGTTAAATACCCCTTTAACTCTTTGACTGCCAGAGTATTTTCATAAAGTACTCCCCCAGTGCCAGCAATTTGTGTTTTTTTATTTTTTGAATTTTTCTCATGAAAATAATTTAAGGACACATAATTTAAAGACCCAGCACAAATCCGCCACTAGAGAGCAGCACATGACAGCTTGATCAGGTCGTTGGGTCTCTCTCACCCTTCTTGATAGATTAGACAGGGAAAAACATGAAAACGGATGTGACGTCGTCCCAGATTGTTTTGATCGGCCAAAATTACGATGTGATACACGACGGCGATGACTGATCGTCACCCAGACCATAGATTATAGAAGAGAACCTGTCCGTTTGTCCGTTATACCGTGTGAAAAAACGTTTATTTACCTATTTTGGACGAAAATGACTGGGGAAAAAAATCAAAAACCGGAAACGGAATCCAGGTCATGAAACCGGATGCAGATGTCCGTGAAGTAAGTGGAACTCGAGAATAACATTGAATATTAAGCAGCATAGCGCAATCAGAGATTAAACAATGAACGCGCGTCCAGCGCGTCGAACGCGTCGACGGCCAACTGGACAAAGTAGCACTTGACGCGTTATCGCGTCGTCCGCAGTCAAAGAGTTAACACAGAAAGTGTAATGTTCAATGATCTGTGTAGCAGAAGAAGTTGGACTTGTATAATCTGTAGGCAGGTGTAAATGTGCTCTGTCACAGTGGACCAAGCGGTAAGTGGCCTACAGTACCTTGGTACCAGATGGCACCCTTCAGAGTCATGTTGAGCAGTGGATGGACCATTGCATTCCATAGAGCAGAGTTGTTCCTTTTAGGACTGAGCTCATTCCATGGAAGACAAAAAAAAAGAAGAAAAAAGAACATGTGTGATTAATGCAAATTAACCTTTCAAAGTCACCAAAGAAAAACTATTCATAGGACATGGACACTGTAGAAAAGAAAAAAGCTATCTACAAAAAAGGTATCTCATATAATGGTATACAGTATGAAGTGTTCAGTTGTACTTTGTCAAATATTTATCAGTTTAACTCATATAGTGCCAATGACGTCTTTTGACGTCACCTAAAAACCTTTCACCTTTTTTTTTTTTTTTTTTGTTATTATTATTTTAATAAGCCTGGCAGTGAATGAGTTAATTGAATAAACGGTCTTTTGAAGGCTGTCCTCTTAAAGGGATATTTCGTCATCATCGAAAAAACACTGCCCCCTCACACATTAGGAGGGCAGGGTGAGTCACCAAAACCAAGGACGGGTGTTTTCGAGGGATCTAATATGGTTAAAATGGAGTTTGAAGTTACAATGGGTTTGTATAGGAAGTGGGCGTGTCTGATAAAATGAATATCAAATATAGAAATACTGGAATCGAGCAACTTAGAAACTGTTTGGGGGGCTCACAAAGGCCTGAGTAGACGACAAAAATACCAAACGTTTTTTTGAAAGTGAAATATCCCTTTAAGTTATTAGCAAGCTATCATAGGAAACACTTCACCATTTCCCAACCGTATCTCCATTTATATTGTATGATATAGAAATATGAAGTGCATACAATAAACATAAGCTATTCTGGTCCACCTTCTCTGTATCAGAGCAGCAACCTGGCCTACGTGCAGGCACCACCACTGACATGTTTTAATAGTTAATGGTGCCCAATCTATAGACAAGTGCAGCATTTACACATACAGTATAAGCCAGACTATACCAAAATACAGTACAACGATGGGAGGTAGGCAGCTGCCCTAGCCAAGTCAAAAGACTCCAAGCCAAAGAATGTTGTGAAGCTACAGCAAAGTACTGTGGATATTGTAATAGCGTTTGTATTAGTTGGTGCTTTTCATTTGCACTTTCCACAATAAATAAAAGAAGATAATGTTGAAAGTTTAAAAAATATATATATATTTAAATTTATTTTGGGGATTTTGTGAGAGAAAAAAAATTAATGCTCTTTCTTCATTTATTATTTGGTAGTAAACATTATCCTATTATGTGTGGGGAAAAAAACGGCAACAAAAGTAGTCAAGCAAGTCAACCAAAGAACAAGATTTTTGGGCAGGATCTCCTCGTTGGCCAGTAGGAATGCACTGAGTGAGGACACTAGCTGGAGCTCTCATCCGATGTCATTTTGACTATGCATGCACCTCATGGTGCCATAGCACCTCATGGTGCCATAGCACCTCAAAGGCATTAAAAGCAAAACTTCAGACCTCTCAAAACATACTTGTCAGACTACTACTAAACCTCACACCTTAAGACTCCCCTAACCCCTGCTCATTATGCTAGGGTGGGATGGCTCAGGGTAGAGAGGACAGAGTACAGCAACTTGCAATGGGTCTGGTCTTCAAGATACTCAAGGGAGGGACCAGTGCCCATGCACCTGTCTAACTACTTCACTAGAGTGAGTAACGCCCATGAGCACACCACTAGAGGGAGCTCCACTGATCTAATTCCCCCCCAGGTTCGGCACAAACATGGGGATGAATTCATTCGACTATTTATGCCACCAAAATGTGGAATACCCTACCACCAGCCATCACAAAGTATGACTCCCTCCCTACCCTCCTTCAAAACAGCCATAAAAAAAAAGCACCTGCAATTTGCAACTGGACCTAGACAAGTCTTCTAGCTTGACAAAATAAATGATCCCCCACTGTTTTTCTGTAAATACACTTTTACTGCTCCTAATATTGATGATCTCTTATATAGTATTGCATGTCTTTATATGTATTGATGAATTGAATACACAGGACCACAATGGACACAAGCCCTCAGGGCTTTGTGTGTGTGTTAGCATTATTGTATAACTGTACCTCTGTACTTTTTTGCAAACTGTTAATAAAGTATTCAACTCAATCAATCAATATGTACAGAATACAGATAATACAGTACTATGCACAGCTACACAGCAGTGTTGATTTCTTCCACTAAAACTGTGACGAAAGATGTTGGTCGACTACCTTTTCTCTCTGACGAAAACTACATAAAAAGTAAGCTATGAAGACTAAAACTAAGACTAAATATACTGACAATTTCATCAACACATAAAAACTAGACTAACATGTTAGGGAGGGACGAGTGGAGAAGAGATCCAGTAGAATTAAGTCATTTTATGCTCGTTTGCGCTCTGAAAATAGCAGATCTACAAGCTCAACGCGACGCGTTGTGAGCTTGTAGATCGTCTATTTTCAGCATGCAACCAATATATATAGTCGACTATAATCTTATGATATTTAGTCAACTAAAACTTAGACTGAAAGAGCGAGCCCTATCGATGGTCTTGAAGGGCGGATCCAAACCCAGGCCGTTCGATTCCAGCGCCGCTTCCTATTGCTTCACCAATCTATGTCCCCGCCTCCCCTCCCCTCCCCCCCTCCCCGGCCTGTGCACGGAACACGCTGACGTCACCAAATTTAGAGCGACGCCCCTCTGCACTCTGATTGGTTAGGAGATAACAAGGTTCACTCCCACTCCGAAACCACCGTTCCAGCATGGTTCCCCCAGCCTTTTTTCTTCTGTAACAAAAAAAAAGGCATGGGTTTCCGAGGCTAACTAAAACTAGACTAACAGTAAAGCCTTTCAGATGACTAAAATATGACTAAAACTAAAATGGAATTTGATTCAAAAGACTATGACTAAAACTAAATCAAAATGTGTTCAAATCAACACCCGCTACACAGGTGGGCTGAAGTGTAGCATTGCCATCTCCTTACTTGTTTTCAAGCTCCTCCAGTCCACACTGGTGCAGAGCTCTAGAGGACGACCACGCCTCTACAGGTGTGCCTCCCCAGCAGGACTCCACCAGGCCTACTGGGTACTTCAGGATGTCATACATGTAGCGGCCAAACAACCAGCACACTGCAGAGAAGTGGAACAAATCTCCTGGAAAGATCTCTGCCCATCAATGAACATATATGTAGACGGGTGGACATATGACAGAGACAGACAGACAGACAGACAGAGATAGACAAGACTAGGTTAAACTTATGTGTAACTAGGTTACACTTCAGTATATAATTGAAATCAAACCTCTTCATTCCAAAAAAATAAGAAAAAAAAACCTTTTAACCCTTTTAAACCGGGAACCGCAAAAATCTTGAAAATGTATGCAAATCTGAATATATATATTATTAAAGTGAACATTTGTAACTCAAATCTTTGCTTCTGTGGGATTCTACAAATGTCTTCTAAATCCTAAAGGCGGTTACACACCGGCGAATATGCGAATATACGCAAAATTCGGACTCATTCCGAATAATTAAAAGACGCTTTTTTCGCTCCACGAAACTGATGTGGAAGCTTGCATTGACTTTATAAGGTTTTTTAAAAGAAAACGTATTATTCGCATGAAAAAAATCGCCCCGGTGTGTAAGGACCTTGACCGTTTAAAAAAAAACGTACGTTGCTATAATCAGTGGTTCTCAAACCTTTTCATGTCAAGGAGCCCTAAATGATATGTATTTGGCCACGGACCCACCATCTCAAAATATGTTGTTCCAGGGACCCCCCAGAAGCAAAGATTTGAGTTTAAAATGTTCGCTTAAAACAATGTATATAT
The DNA here is from genome assembly GCF_963280865.1 of Gymnoscopelus braueri. Classification (NCBI taxonomy): domain Eukaryota; kingdom Metazoa; phylum Chordata; class Actinopteri; order Myctophiformes; family Myctophidae; genus Gymnoscopelus; species Gymnoscopelus braueri. Next base: position 5,298,241 of record NC_137623.1, read on the forward strand.
ATATATATATATATTCAAAGATTTGCACAAATTTACACGATTTTTCAAAAAATAGCAGATCTACAAGCTCATAGCGAGGCACTCGGTGCCGCACCACGAGCTTGTATATCTGCTATTTTTGAATACCCAAAGAAATCTTAAGTGACACAGATGCTTTCCTGGATTGAATGGGTTAAACGCCACAAAGTACAATGAAAACTGTCCGTTTCATTGTGCTCTTACTTGCTGTTGGCACAGACCAAGGTAGCTCCACCCGAGCCAAGTCAGTCAGTTCAGTCGTACTGAGCTCCAAGGCTGCCACAAAGAGACGGACATGCGGGTAATTGACTGCCAGCACCAACTCCTCAGAGGCATTGAAAATCTATTGGGATTCAAGGAACAAAATGTCATTAATGTGAACTATGAATGCCAGAAAAGAATTATTTTTTTCCATTTCAATGTAACTTTCTCTTGATATCAACTATGTTCAAAGTCAATCAAGCAACATACAGGGACAGATTATTCTATACAGTCTGATTCTTGATTCAAACTTCTGGCTGATTAAATCCAATTATAACTCAAATGTCAAATTTGTCAGAATACTGTAGCCCTTAACCCATTAAGACCTGAGGCCGATTCTTACTTATCTCTTCTAAATCCAGTTTTCTGAAAAACGTATGTTTCTATATCAGTGGTTCTCAAACCTTTTCATGTCAAGGACCCCCAAAATGATATGTATTTGGCCGCCGACTCCCATCTCAAAATGTTTTGTTCCAGGGACCCCCAGAAGCAAAGATTTGAGTTAAAAATGTTCGCTTTCAAAGAATATAAATATATTAATTTTCACACATTTTCTCAATTTTTCAAAAATAGCAGATCTACAAGCTCATAGCGCACTGCCGGCACTGCCGCGCTATGAGCTTGTAGATCTGCTATTTTTGAATAGCCAAAGTGTAAAATTATGCTTTTTAGCTCAAATCAAAATTACACAGATGCGTCCCAGGTCTTAAAGGGTTAATCACTGATACAGTACCAAAAGGCCTTTCAAGACCACATTTAACAAAGGAAACAAATGAATTAGAACCTCAGGCAAGAAAAACCTGGTGTGTCCACACCCTGGTGGTTGAAGTTGCAACCACTGTCCCGTCTATGGGCAAATAATAATCGTGTCTCCCAGATTGTGATTGGATTGACAGAGACCAGGACGGAGGACCCGAATGTTCTCCTCGTCTTGGACAAAGCCTGACCGGCCAAGCCCTATTTTACATCATAAGGCTTCACTACCAAGTAGTAATAGTATCAGTTTGCTAGTGGCTGAAAATCTAGTCATTTCCAACAGATTAGTTCTAACCCATGACCACATTGACCAGCCTGCACATAATATCCCAAACAGGATCTCCATTATGCCTATATAAAAGGGCATATCTGGTTTGTTTATGGTTATGTCCCGAGTCAGAGTGACGTGGCCGTGACCCGCCGGCCCTCCCATTAGCCAATTTCAATATAAGGATAAGCTTTCATAATAGGCTTGTGTCACCATTGTTTTGACATAATATATAAAACATGAAATATGTGAAACTTCTTTGGCTTAATGGCAGAATGTGATTTGTGAGATTAGCTCTGGACACACACACACACACACACACAGACAGACAGACAGACAGACAGACAGACAGACAGACAGACAGACAGACAGACAGACAGACAGACAGACAGACAGACAGACAGACAGACAGACAGACAGTGATATTTTTTGTGAAAACAAAATGTTTTTTGTTAAAAGGTTAAAGCAGTATAATCTGATAGTATTCATTGCTATTCATTGCTATAGACTAGAGTGTTTTTTTTTTTTTTAAATAACAGGGTATCCCGAACCTGAAAATGCTTTTTCTGTTCATTAAAGAGCTGGAGAGACAGGGGAGACCCCTGTTACTGAACAAACACTCTGTATAGAGCAATGATAACCATCAAAATATATAGTCACACTTATTTTAACAAAAGGAATATCACTTATGACTTATGACACTCCCTTTAAGCCAACAACAACTAGGCCTACCTGTGATGTTTCAAAAGCCATGTTGCTTTGACCTCCACACAGCCAGACATCTCCAAACAGAACATCTTCCAGTGTGACTGTGACGTCCTGAAGAGCTGCCGTCACATTGTAGGGGCCCCCGGCCTGAAGAGCTGCCGTCACATTGTAGGGGCCCCCGGCTTCAACAGGGCTGAGGGTGAGTCGCCATATGCCTACAGGTGTTGCGAACGCAATTAAGCAGAGAGCCACTCATCAGCTTAACCCTTTAGCTAAATTCCAATCCCCCCAAACTCGGTCACTCGCTCACTCTCCTCGCTTCCTCCGCTCGCGCCTAAGCCCCGCCCCTGCGAGGAGCAGAGGATTCTTTGCGAGGACGGAGTGGTCGACCGGTTGGTCTCACAGGATCGGAATGCACTCGAGCGTCATTTCAAAGCGACGGCAAATTCCGCCATCACTTATGACGTTTCATACAGCTGGACCAGAGCAGAGGCGTGGATGAGAATATACATGCATAGAATAATATGCAGGTATAGAATAATACAGAATATAAGAATAGACAATTCATCAATGTGGATGGCCACATTGTTATCTTCATAGTTAACATTTTGTGAATTTGTGCAAAGCCATTTATACCTGAAATAGTGAACGAAGCGCCAGGATGAGCAAACTTACATTTATGAATTCAATCCCGACCCGTCCCTCTTTTTGCTCGTACAGTCCCCAGACCCCCCACCCCCCAGAGCAGTCCCGCACGGCACTGCTGCTTTGCTACTGTATAACAGAGTATGTTATGTCTGACTCTGAATTACATCATTAATGTAGGGTGGCCATACATCCTCTTTTTCCCTCTTTTGGGGGGCTGTCCGGCCTGTCTGTTTTTTTTATAAAATCCTTCAAATGTCCGGGGTTTTGAGAGTTTGCGTGATATCCCCCCCACTTCTGGGACGAAGAAAAAAGAAAGAAACTCGAGCCGGAGGTTTCTACGGGTGGAAAACGGAACGCTCGTCCTAAAACATACTGCCCCATTTTTGCCGCAGGCCGAGGCCGCCGGATTAGACCCGGGGCGAGGGTGTTTTCGGCATGGTTTCGGGTTTCAAGCATTGTTTGTGTGGCCACATGTGGAGGATGTATACCTCTCGGAAGAAGGGAAAAAAAAAAAGAAAAAAAGAAACGTGTACACGTGATGCGGAAGTCTGCCGCGAGGAGATGTGGAGAGTGGTCGTGCGTACACTTCATGTACACTCGCTCAATGCGGAAGCGGAGAGCGTCCTCGCCTCCTCCACTCGCCTCCTCCAAGAAGCAAATGAACAATTGGAACCTGACTACTTCCGGTTCGAAGTCGGAGTGACCGAGTGGGAGTGAGAGAGTCGCCGAGATTTCCGGTATTGGAATTTGGCTTTTAAGACCGGGAACGCATCCGTGTGTCATTTTAAGATGTCTTTGGCTATTCAGAAATAGCAGATATACAAGTTCATAGTGTGGCACTCAACTTGTAGATCTGTTTTTTGTTTTTTTTTATCGTGAAGATTTGTGCAAATCTTTGAATATATTTGTCAAATATATATATATTTATATATTTATATTAACTCTTGTTAAGAGATGGGGGTCCAAAAAGATTTAGAAGACATTTGTAGAATCCCCAGAAGCAGAAGATTTGAGTTACAAACGTTCGCTTTAAAAATATATATATTCAAAAGACCCACGATTTTCCACGATTCTTCCCAAAAATAGCAGATCTACAAGCTCGTAGCGCGGCACTCGGTGCCGCGCTATGAGCTTGTATATCTGCTATTTTTGATTAGCCCAAAGAAATCTAAGCTTGACAGAGATGCGTTCCCGATTTCAATGGGTCAAAGCGGTCATCATGTCCAACTAGCGAGCTTGTAGATCTGCTATTTCTACATCGTGCTATTGCTACTTTTACTTAAGAGTAATATATATATCCGAGTACTTCTTCCACCACTGACCTTTTGTCACCATGACCGGTGGGTGTTTCTGTGTCACCGGTCCTGACAGAGAGATGGTGACCTGGTCTCCATCAGGTCCATAGCCCCACAGCACAGCTCTCTCTGGGGACCTCTGTAGCACCATGTGGTCTCCATAGTACGACGCAAAGCGCAGGATCCCACCTATACAACACAGCAAGGCAAATTCTTTCTTTTATATTTTCACATTTCAAGACAATGCCTGCCGAATGTCTTGTAAATATTGAATCCTCTAAAACACTATCTGTCATTGAGTTGGTGTGGTGACTAGTGCTACTGTAGTAGTTATGATGATTATTATTTCAAAGGATCTATAACGCAAAGAACCGTCGTGCGCTGCGACCCTATTAGTCCATGAGCCAGAGCCCCAAAATTGAGCAATGATTATCGAAAGAGTGGGCAAAACCAAACCTATATTAAATTGTTCATAGGGTCAATACGAGTAAATAAATATATGATAACCTTTCCACAGGAGCAGCTTTTTCATGGTTATCACACATTTTGTTATTTTCCCCATACGTACAAGACAGGTCAAAGAATTAAATAAAATAAAAAAGAGGTATCATAATGAAACTTCCTGAGTTGATTACTTACATGAAGACAATGATTTATCGTATTACAAGTTTTCTGAAATTGTATATTTAAATATGCAAATTAGGCATTAGGAAAATATGCCCACATTTGCATAACTTTCAAGAATCAACATTGGAACATTGGACAAAGCCAGAGTCAACATACTTATTTCATTTTGTTAAGATGTTGTCGTCAAAGGTTTTTAACGAGGGAATATTCAATATCTGGATAATCTGGCTCAATTTTGGGGCTCTGGCTCATGGACTAAATGCCTAATTTGCATATTTAAATATACAATTTCAGAAAACTTGTAATACGATAAATCATTGTCTTCATGTAAGTAATCAACTCAGGAAGTTTCATTATGATAACTCCTTTTTAAATTTTGACATTTTTTCACCTGTCTTGTACGAATGGGGAAAATAACAAAATGTGTGATAACCATGAAAAAGCTGCTCCTGTGGAAAGGTTATCATATATTTATTTACTCGTATTGACCCTATGAACAATTTAATATAGGTATGGTTTTGCCCACTCTTTCGATAATGAAATCTTGTCTGGCTCATGGACTATATAGCTCCGATCGGAAAGTCTCTCCTCTGTACGGCTCCGAGATGAGGTCCCGCTGCGTAGGATGCCGGCAGAGTGCGACAACGGCGACAATTGGACAATATTGTTGTTTTCTTACCCTTTTCCGCACATTGTATCCAAAAAGTAAAGGTATTCCCCTCTGCTCTCAGATGTTTAACATTTTAGCGGTCAAGATTTTTTTTACCGACGGGTTGAAAAAAGGGTTTCAATCGCCTTTTTAGTCAGCCTGTGGCATGTTTTCCCAATGCAACCTTAACGGGAGCAGTACAGCGCATGCGGACGGGGGTTGACTGGCCACAGGCTGACAAAAAAAAAAACGATTTAAACGCTTGTTTCAATCCGTCACTTAAATTATCTTTACCGCTAAAATGTAAAACATCTGAGAGCAATGGGGAATACCTTTACTTTTTGGATACGATGTGCGGAAAAGGGTAAGGATCAACAATATTGGCCAATGTTCGCCGGTGTCGCACAGTACCGTCATCCTACGTAGCGGGACCTCATCTCGGAGCTACGCGCATGAGCCCTATACAGCGGAGGGAGAGGTTCCAGTGCGACTAGCCCTGGTTCAGAGCGTTAGTGAGTTTCCTCTAACGCCCTGGAAGACCCCTCGCTCTGCTCATGTACAAGGAATTCCACTGCCCTGCCAGCGCTCAAGAGTAGTGAAAATAAACTAAACCATTTCGCTACTCACCGAAGCAAAGGCTGTTTTGTGTTATTGAAAGTCTATTCTCTGAATGCGCGGGCCTCTCAGCACCCCACCTACTCTGTAAAATACACTTTTTGGGCAGAAAATAAAATATGTCAGCGAGACGGAAATTATTTTTATTACTCCACAGTGCCCTCTACAGATCTGGAGGATTTGCTTACCATCAACCAAAATCTGTAGAGGGCACTGTGGAGTAATAAAAATAATTTCCGTCTCGCTGACATATTTTATTAGGTGTAGGTGGGGTGCTGAGAGGCCCGCGCATTCAGAGAATAGACTTTCAACAACACAAAACAGCCTTTGCTTCGGTGAGTAGCGAAATGGTTTAGTTTATTTTCACTACTCTTGAGCGCTGGCAGGGCAGTGGGATTCCTTGTACATGAGCAGAGCGAGGGGTCTTCCAGGGCGTTAGAGGAAACTCACTAACGCTCTGAACCAGGGCTACAGTGCGACCCCAAACTGCACTTGCCAGAGTTAATCCACACCACCTGCCATGCCTACACTTGAGCACAGTAACAGTGCCAACCCTAATAATGTTATGTAACCACACCAAACATGTCTCTAATAATGTTATAACCACACCAAACATGTCTCTAATAATGTTATGTAACCACACCAAACATGTCTCTAATAATGTTATGTAACCACACCAAACATGTCTCTAATAATGTTATGTAACCACACCAAACATGTCTCTAATAATGTTATGTAACCACACCAAACATGTCTCTAATAAGTTCAAGGATCCCACGGCGAATGCATGCCTTAGTTTCAAAAAGGAAATCAATAAAGGAAGTAGAATGCCGACGAGCGCGCGTTCTCTTACCAGCGACGTAATACCATGAAATAAGCGTGTAAAATACACACGCATTATGTGTGCTGAGAGCCATGGAGCCACCTCACATGATCATGTTCTCATCAATCACATTACGAGGTTATCTTAGCCTAAAATAATATCTACTGCAGCTGTATGACTGACATCCTTCCTCTCTCCATCACCATGTTGAATGAGTACGGAGTGGTGTTGCCAGATTGTATGAGAAATAAGCAACCAGGTCCATGAAAACAAGCCCAAAAGAAGCGACGTACTCTAACCCATCGGTTCTCAAAGTGGGGTCCGGCCGGGGACCCCCAGGGTTCCTTGAGGGAGTTCCAGGGGGTCCCCAGCTAAATGATGGATAGGAACCAAATGGACCCTTATGGGTCTGTAACTCTGAAGGTCCTTACACACCGGGGCGATTTTTTCGTGCGAATAATACGCTTTTAAAAAAAAACCTTATAAAGTCAATGCAAGCGTACATGGCGCGAAAAAGCGGAAAAGCGAAGCGAAAAAGCGTCTTTTAATTATTCGGAACGAGTCCGAATTTTGCGTATATTCGCACATTCGCCGGTGTGTAACCGCCTTGAGAGTGTACAGATGGAACCAAATTAATGGATCCTAACGGGTCCATTTGGTTGGAGTGAAAATTGAGTAATATTTTCAAATCCACAAAATCTTGTATCGGGGGTTTCTGTTTCTGGCACAACATATTTTCAGAAGGTTGGGTCTACAAATATATATTAATGTGGGGGTCCTTGACATGAAAAAGTTTGAGAACCACTGGTTGAAAACAACAGGAAACAAGACCAAATAAGCAACTACACTTTAGAAACAAGCCCAAATAAGCAACTACACTTTAGAAACAAGACCAAATACACTTTAGAAACAAGCCCAAATACACTTTAGAAACAAGCCCAAATAAGCAACTAGAAACAAGCCCAAATACGCAACTAAACTTTAGAAACAAGCCCAAATAAGCAACTAGAAACAAGCCCAAATAAGCACCTACACTTTAGAAACAAGCCCAAATACGCAACTACACTTTAGAAACAAGCCCAAATAAGCAACTAGAAACAATTAAGCCCAAATACGCAACTACACTTTAGAAACAAGCCCAAATAAGCAACTACACTTTAGAAACAAGCCCAAATAAGCAACTACACTTTAGAAACAAGCCCAAATAAGCACCTACACTTTAGAAACAAGCCCAAATAAGCAGCTACACTTTAGAAACAAGCCCAAATAAGCAACTACACTTTAGAAACAAGCCCAAATAAGCAACTAGAAACAAGCCCAAATAAGCAGCTACACTTTAGAAACAAGCCCAAAATACGCAACTACACTTTAGAAACAAGCCCAAATACGCAACTACACTTCAGCAACAAGCCCAAAAAAACGCAACCCGCAACTACCAATATTTACAAGCAACTTTACCGAAAAATAAACCCAAAGATGCTTAAAATAAGCGAAAATGGCAACACTGAAACACTGGTACGGATCCTACATTGGACAAACAGAGCTAGAAGCAGCAGCAAGACACGCCTCAATGAGACATTTAGATCCTGTGGTCTGGTAGGACACCTACTGGTTGACAAGAGGTATTGCATGCAAGTCAAACTGTTGATCAATCATTGAGCTCAACAGTAGACCTTTTTGGTGACATGAATGTTACAGATTGAAGCTTTAATTTACACTTAAAACATGCCGTCCACATTTTGGGCATGTCATTATAGGCAAAACTGTTCAAAAATAGCAGAGTATACAAGCTCACAACTTATGTATACATAAAGTGTAGATCTGCTATTTCCTATATTTGTTTTATTTTTAGATTTTATAAATTTTGGGGGGCTTTTCTGCCTTCATTGATAGTGAACAGTGTAGCTGGACAGGAAAGAGGTAGAGAGAGAAGGCAGGGCTGACAAGTTTCAGGAAAGCTTAGGAGTGAGACTTTAGGGAGTCTAATCCCCCCCCCCCCCCCCTTTTTAAGACTGTTGTCATGTCTTCACCCCCGTGCCAGCTGCTCTCCTTGCACTGTCGGCCTCCTCGTGCTCTCTCTCTGCTTTACTCTGAATAGTGAACATGCCCAGAAATATTATCAATTGCTAGACATATTATTCTCCAAGTCTACATTAGGATTAGACTGTCGGATGTCATTATTCAGTCACAGAGCAAAACACACATACACTCCCGGGCCAATTCTGATTGGCTGTGAGGGCCATGTCACGCGACCGGTAGTCCGTAAGGGTTACATAACCCCTCGTGTGACTTAACCACGCCCTCTTAACAAACTTCCCTCTGCACGCTAAATGCGCACAAAAGGGGTGTTAGGTGAGTGACTCACTCCGAAAGTAAAGAAACCGGGGTTACATTTGTAACCTCGAGTTCTGGTCCTTTCTCGTGAGTCACTCACTATGGGACCTTATAAACCCCCCTGGGGCAATAAGTCACGCAACCCTCAAAGACCCGCGCGCCCTCAGCCCCAGGCCCCGCCCCCACATGTGTGACCTCGGCCTCACGGGTGCCCCAGCCCATCAGGCTTGGGTGCGGGATAAGTAAAAGAAGGAAAGACCCTGACAGACCACAAAGTCTGCCTCATTCCACTAATGGGCAGACACAGGTCTAAACTTCCTTCTGTTGGTACGGATGGATTCACATTGCAGCGTTCCGTACTCGAGTACGCATGGTGGAAAGCATCATCACGAGACATTGTGAAAGCAAGACTTCTTCTGCGATACAGTGCATTCAGTTAGGAGCTGTGCTCATATTAGACTCAGATTCATAACATTACTGTATGTTTTTTGGAAAATACTTTTTTAATGTTGTTTATTTTTAAAGTAATTAAATGACACATAGATAGATAGATATATTATATACTTTATTAATTCTGAAGGAAATTTGCTTCGCTCAACGGCTCCAGTGCAATACATTCATACAGATGTCAATAAAAAGAAGCATGGTGAACATTTAAAAAAAACATTACACCAATGGGAATGAATGCAATAATAAAAAAAACTATCAGTTATAAGCAGTTAAAAAACCTAGGTAAAAGCAGTTAAAAAAAGAACACAGCTAAAACAAATAAATATAGATCAGCTGGTCAACCCCCTCCCCCTCCCTCCTCTCTCCCCTAGTGCATCATTATACAGCCTAATGGCCCTTGGGATAAAAGAGTTCCTGAATCTGTCCGAGCTACACTGCAGTGATCGGAGCCTATTACTAAAACTGCTAAAATTGCACATTTCAACCAATACTAGTAAAATAAATGTACGTTCGAAAAATATACAGAAATGTACAAACATTACAATTTTGTAGACTTTTGTCGATATTGTAGATGGGGCACAGATGGGGTCTCATCCTTTGTAATGACGAAACATGCACACGTTATCCTGGCAAAGAAAAGGCATAGGATTAGTGTTGTGTATAAATGCAGATAACCACTAAAGCCCTACATACTAAAAATTGCATAACTTGCAGATGTACGAGCTTGTAGATTGGCTATTCTTGTTATTTTTTGAACATTTAGGAAGAAAAAAAAATCCGGCCTAATCTTTATCTCCAAGATCACGACTGGTAATTCTCCCAGGAGCATACCTTTCTCTCACAGGCATCTGCTGGATAGTTTCAGGCAAATGTCGACCAAAGGTCTCTGGAAGGAAGAGAGTGGCCAGGGCAGACAGAAGAGCCAGAGAACCCAGCAAAATATATGGTAGATACTTGTAGTATATACCTGCATATGGAGAAGAGCACATTTTTTATCCCACGATTTTTGTAACCCAATTTTTTACACCCAGTGTAATCCTGGGCACTACCTTCCCTCTGCCAACCTAGGGAGCCCAGGGCCGAGCTCATGCCTCCTTCAATGCATGAGAGCCAACTGACCTTCTTGTCACCTGACAGGGGAGAGTTTCTCTGGTTGGATGTAGCGCGTGGAATTTTTGATTTGATTTGATTTGATTTATTTGAAAAGCCAAAACCACATGGTCACCGCAGTTCGAGGATAACACAAGAAAGTCCTGAGACTTATTTCCGTTGAGGTCCTCTTACAATTAACAATCAATACGTTAAAAATACATTACAATACAAAACACATGTAACTACCGAAACACTACATAGACACAAGTGACATACACAGTACAGACCAAGTACACAACAATACAAAACTCAAGTAACATTCACAGTACATACATACAAACAATACAAGAACACATGTAACATACACAGTACACAAACAAGTGCTACCTTATCTTTCCTAGTCTAAAGACCCTCTATAGGGGAACCTTTTCTAATAGACATGATTTAGTTTTGTATTTAAAAGTCCTCAGATTGGTTGTCAGTTTGACACTGTTTTCGAGGTCATTCCACTGTGTGGCTCCTATGTAAGTAAATGATTCCCTACCTCCACGTTATTCCAACCAGTTCCTTTCCCCTCCATCAGGCGCCCCGGCTGGCCAGGGGGAGGCAGTATAGTGACCAGGATTACTGCATGTTTTTGTGAGGGTACCTACCCTAGGTAACACGGGGAGAACATGCAAACTCCACACAGAGTAGGCCCTTTCGCCAACCCCACCTAGGGTATGGGCACTGATGACGCGGAGGAGAGAACACGCCCCCAGTGCCCACAGCGTCCCCGGCGGGAATCGAACCCAGGACCTTCTAGCTGTGAGGCGACAGCGCTACCGACTGCGCCACCGTGAGAAGAGCACATCTTAATGACCTAATTTAGTATGGAGCATGTGCATGGGAATTCACAAGTGTTGAAGTACCATACTTCTGTCAGGAAACGCCTAATGAATTAACTAATTATTGCAGATATAGCAATTATAGTTTGACTTGGTGGTACGCTTCTACTATTGGGGATTTTTCCTGCAGCAGCACTACACAGGGTTCCCACACATTTATATCAATACATTTTCGAACCCCCCCCCATTTGCCAAGAACTGTGTCAAATTGGTACACTTTTCTGTGTACCAGTAACTCACTTCGGAAGTATCTGTTCAGATGCAATAGTAGTTATTACCAGTGGTGTGTTCTACCGTCAGATGCTGTGTACGCCGTATACCTTGAGATTTTTTTTCGTCGCCACCGTACACCTTCAAAAACTGTTCAAAACAGCGTTTTTTACATTTAATTCATTATAGACGCGCGCATGCCGTGCGTGTGGGAGGCAGGGAATAAACATAGTATACCTTCATAAAAAAACTAGAACACAACACTGGTTATTACTACTAATCGTAATAGTTATTACTCTTTGACAGTAGAAGTAGACATTGAAGATCTATATCAGGCTTGTCAAACTCGTGGCCTGCGGGCATTTTGCGGTCCGCGGAAAGGTCCATTGCGGCCCGCGAAGTGATTTGAAAAAACACCTTTTCATACTAGCTCTAATGGAAAAAAACGAGAGAAAAAAAAGAAGAAAAAAAACGGCGGAGCCGGCAGGCAGTTATCCCCCCCAACCCCCCTTGCCTCTGACTGTGAAGGTCTAATAGTGGTCAAACTTGTTTTGTGAGAACAATGGCCAAGTCATGTCTAAACAATCAAGACAAGAGGAGATCAAGAAATACATCTAATCACCCACGCTGGCACAGTCTAAAAGTGTATAGATCCCTGCTAACCAGCGCTGCCCAGGGAAACAAGGACGAGGAATTTTATTGGCTCACTATTGGATACATCGTAACATCGCTTCTTTAAGGGGACCGTAAGGGTCCATTTGGTTCCATTTGTACGGGTGGTTGCGTCGTTGTGTTTACATGTGCGGTGGAATAACGGCCGTTACGAGTGAAACGCTCAAAAGTTTCACTCGTCCTCTGTCTCCGTTGACAATTTTAATAATCCAAATGATAATAATCTGTTTAGGAAACTCTTAAAAACGCGAATGAATGACTAGTGTCGCCTAGTGTGACATATTCAATGTGCGCTGTCTTCTCAGTCTATCGTTGTCGAAAATGGCTGATCTACAAGCTCACAACGTGGTGCAAACAGACGCGGTGTGAGCTTGGAGATCGGCCATGTTTGGTGCCTGACACTGTTGTACGATGAAGTATAAATTGCGCTTTTAAAGTGACAGCACACACATTAACCAGTTAACAGTTTCTTCAATATTATTTTCCAAAAGTAAAAAGGTCACTTAAAATGTAGTGCAAGTGATACATTTTGGCTAAAACAAAGACAAAAGAATAGAAAAAATAAATATGCATTTTTTGTTTATAAAGAGCTGAAGAGACATGGAGATTTTATAGTAATGATTACATTATGAAAGTTACTACTGCTCAGAACCTGGTCCCTGATGTTGACAGGTCAGTTAAAGCAAAGAGATGTCAGGTACATCATTTTTTTGTAAAAAAAAAAGAAAAAAAGAAAATGATGTTGTTTTGACCTGAGCTTTTACTGTTAGGGTTATTTCTTTTCTATTCTAAAACCGAAAAAAAAGCATTGAGTGTCATTATTTTGATTCATTGACATTTTCTGAATTTTCGTTATTGTTCAATAAAAACGACTGAACTGAGTTCATTGTCTGAGTTGCATTGCTGATAGTAGGCCTCAAAAAAAATGATGTTGTGTACTGTAGCTATTTACTGAAAATATTTATCATTTTTTTATAATCCATCCATCGATTCTTCAAACGCTTATCCGGAGCCGGGTCGCGGGGGCAACAGATCCCGAGGCGTTCCCAGGCCAGTGTGGAGATGTAATCCCCCCATCTGGTCCTTGGTCTGCCCCGGGGTCTCCTTCCAGTGGGACGTGCAATTAATTAATTCATAATTAATTTGTATATAATCTTCATAACATTTTTTAAAGTGATATGCTGTAGTTATAGCAGTGACTGAGACAACAGAATGAAAAACAACTAGAAAAAGTGCTCCTCGGAGCACAGGTCTCCGCCAGGTCAGGTATTGTGGGCCAGCAATGTTCAGAATTTGCCATCAGGATGGAATATGAAAAATCGGACGGAATCATCTTGATCACTTGACTATAGAGATAATGTGTACTGATTTGCATGATGTTTGGACAAAATTTGTAATATAAAAAAAAGATTGGCCTCCTGGTGGCGCTACAATAGGGCAATGTTAAAAGGGTGGTGTTTGTTCTTCAATGTAGTGCGAATGTACGTGCAAAGTTCCACCGCAATCAATTTGCGGCATTTTGTTCAAAACGGGCCACTCCTGCAAACCTTAGATGTCAATGTTAGCCAATCAGGATGGAATATGAAAAATCAAACAGATCCATCTTGATCACATGACTATAGAGATCATGTGTACCGATTTGCGTGAAATTTGGATACAATCTGAAGGCTTAATCTCAAAATATGTGTTTTACATAAGTCGGCCTCCTGGTGGCGCTATAAAAGGCTAATGTGAAAAATGCAGGGCAGATGTTTTTCCTTGGCCTCAAGGGAGTACGTGTGCAAAGTTTCACGCAGATCGGTTTAGTTACAGTTAAAAGTGCAATTTGGCCTTTTATAGCGCCACCATGAGGCTGATTGGAAAATTTCCAAGTGCCGTTTCTTCCTCGGCCTAGTGGGAATGTGCGTGTGAAATTTCACGGAAATCGCAAGCTGCAAGCTGTGATTTGAGGCATTTAGTTCAAAATGGACCAATCCTGCAAAGTTTGGAAGCCAACCATAGGCAATGAGGATGGAATATGGGAAATCGGACAGATTGTGTTGATCACATGACTATAGAGATACTGTGTACCGATTTGCATGACGTTTGGATAAAATCTGTAGGAGTAATGTAAAGAAAAAGGGTTTTGCACAAATCGGCCTCCTGGTGGCGCTATAACAGGCCCATGTGAAAAAATTGGGGCAGAGGTTCTGAATTGGCATCCAGGGAGTGTGTGTGCACAGTTTCGGAGCGACCGGGCCAACGGTGCCAGAGATTAGCTGCTAACACACAGACAGGACACACGGACGGACACACGGACGGACGGACAGGGGCGAAAACATACTCTCTCGCCATGCCTTTCGGCCTGGCGGAGACAATGATGTATAACTGAATGTGCATGAGCGTGCATGCATGTCTCCGTGTCTGCGTGCCCAGTCTGCCCACCTCAAGTCACCATTTGACCAATCTTGCCCGGACACCAAAATGAGTTTGACACCCCTGATCTATATGAACAGAAACTTACTCAGTTGCATGACATAAGGAGCAACGATACCGCCCACTATGGAAACCATGCAAAAGGTGCCAAAAGCTGTGTTTCTGATGAATGTTGGGTACAGCTCTCCGGTGTAGGCAAAAATCGTTTGGAAACTGGTGGAAATGCACAATTTACCCAGCATCTCCAGTGCTATGGACAGGCCAGGAAGACCTAAGCAAAGAGAAGAATAGAAGAGAATAAAGTAGAATAGATGCATGAATCTATCTATTTAGATATGTTGTATGTGTGTATATATTTATGCATGTATGTATTTGTGTACATATGTGCATGCAAGTGCCTCACATTACTGAATGTACATTATATCCAAAATGTGCAATGATTAGCATAATATGTACACGCACGCAGTGGTGGAAAGTAACTAAGTACATTTACTTAAGTACTGTACTTAAAGAGGTGGTGCCATGTTTTTGCACTTTTTCTGTTTTTCATGTGTCTATGAGGTTGATAGAACTTCATTAAGCCCCCCGGTGGTGTTTTTATGGTGTTTTATGTCTTCTCTGACTATTTGGAGTTTTTTCCTGGAGGCTGAAACCTTGAGGGTCAAATGTGCCAATAGAGAAACAGCGCTTTAGTGACATCACAAAGCCCACACCCTCCCCCTCATTATCATAACACAACAGGTGTGGGCATGAGGAGGAGGAGGGACTAGGACAGGTGGGTGGTGCTAAGGTGGTGGAGGAGGTGCTAAGGTGAGAACCAGGTATACTTAATGCACTGGTGGGTGTGTCTACATAAAAACAACATTTTAACACTTACTGTACACTTTTTTTTTGTTGAAAAAAATCCTTACATAATAATAATACCTTATGATCAGGTTTTAGGGTTGAAAAATATCATGGCACTCCATCTTTAAGTACAATGTTGAGGTATTTTTTTTACTTTACTTGAGTATTTCCAATTTCCAATACTTTTACTTCTACTCCACTACATCTCAGAGGCAAATATTGTACTTATGGAAGCTCACAACGCGTCGCATCGCGACGCGTTGTGAGCTTGTAGATCGGCTATTTTCAAATATTTAGTACTTTTACTTTTGGTACTTTAAGTACATTTTGATGCAAATACTTTTGTACTTTTACTCAAGTACATTTTTAATTCTGGACTTGTAACAGAGTATTGTTATATTGCAGTATTGGTACTTTTACTTAAGTAAAGAATTTGAGTACTTATCCACCACTGCACGCATGCACGCACGCACACACTTCCAACATTCATTAGGTTCCTATATGATAAAGTCCCTGCAGTCACCTTGTGGCACCAGCTGAATGCAGTACAGCAGTCCTCCTCCAAGAGCCATACAGAGCGCCACAGACAGCCGCCTGGGAAGATACTGCAGCACCAGCCAGCTGGAGACGGACGCCGGCAACCCCACGGCCGCCGAGATGAAACAGTTGAGAAAGCGGTCGCCGTGGAGACGGGATGTGTTCAGGGACAGGCCATAGTAGCCGGTGTTTACAGTGAACCTGGGAGGGACACACACACAGCAACAGTCTCTGTCCCAGCAGTAAGTACCGATCAATGACTGACAGGTGAATGGATGATGGCTAGATCAGTGGTTCTCAAACTTTTTCATGCCAAGGACCCCCAAAATGATATGTATTTGGCCGAGGACCCCCATCTAAAAATATTTCCCAGAAGCAAAGATTTGAGTTACAAATATTCGCTTTAAAAAATATATATTCAAACATTTTCAAGATTTTTCAAATATAGCAGATCTACAAGCTCATAGAGCGGCACTCGGTGCCGCGCTATGAGCTTGTATATCTGCTATTTTTGAATAGCCAAAGTATAAAAGGTCATTATTATTCTGATGCTATATCTACACATTTTTCTGGGTACCCCCTGGAACACCCTCAAGTACCCCTGGGGGTCCCCGGACCACACTTTGAGAACCAATGGGCTAGATGGATGGGCATATTGATAGATAGATATATGCATGCATACATATAGGGATATATATCACAACATAGAACTAGAATACAGACCAACACTGTACACTGTTTTGAAGCACACACGCTGACTGTTATTATTGAATTTCCACAGATTCCCAATAATGAGACCCTCTTGCCAACCCCTTCAGCTTTTGTTTTTAGTGTGCTATTCTGTGAATTATAGCAGTCTGGTTCATATAGGCTATCCATGTTTCACTGAAGAGTTTAATGTGACGCTACAGATCGCGCTGTTTTACACGCTTTTTTTAATAAATATTTTACATACAGGATCTGCAGTTACAAGTTAGCCTATAATGTTTCTGCCTGCCTGCAACAACATATAATGTGAGCTCACTGAGAAGAGTGGAATTCAAATGTTAATAGGTATTTAAAAGACAATGGAATCCCCCGCTGTGCCCCGCAGTACTAGTATGTGTGATAGGGTGAGTGCAAAACAACCCGTGGATACTCACCACACAAGGAAGAGTATGAGTGTTGCGTTTCTGGTTTTGGTGAACCTTAGCATGTCTAGAATGTTGTGGCGCTCCTCTGGGTCGCATTTGTCCTTTGCCATGTCATTCTGCAGCAGTGGTGGGAAAAGTACTCAAATGTTTTAATTTACTTAAGTAAAAGTATCAATACTGCAATGTAGAAAAAGTCCGGAATTCTAAATTTACTTGAGTAAAAGTACAAAAGTATTGGCATCAAAATGTATTTAAAGTTTACCAAAAGTAAAAATACTCATTATGCAGAATGTCCCATTTCAAGTTTTCAAAATGTATACAAATAGCAGATCTACAAGCTACAAGCTCACAACGCGTCACGATGCGATGCGTTGTGAGCTTGTAGATTGGCTATTTTCAAATAGCCCAAATATATATAGCGCTTAAGTGGTTAATGTTTAGTAATAAAAATCTAAATCTAAAAAGTTACTAGTAACTAAAGTTTTCAAATGATTGTAGTGGAGTAAAAGTACAATATTTTCCTCTGAGATGCCGTGGAGTAGAAGTATAAGTAGAGTAGAAGTAGTGGAGTAGAAGGGCCCATGCCTTGCACTCCAAAACGTCAGTGCACAATGCTTTTTGAAGTGTTTTTGGTGACACCTCTGGTAGCTATGTTGTCATTACAGCATCTGTTAGAAATGTGATTCCCAGTGTTCGGGCCAGAACATTGGGATTACAAATAGTATTTTATAGTGTTTAGGGAAGTGGTCACACACATGTATGTGGAATGATTATTGTGAAAAATATGCAAGTGAAGAATGATATATATTAGAAATAAATGTAATTGAAAAAGTTAAACAGTAGGCCTATGACTTAAAGTCAACTTACATCAAGGATGACCAGCGGAGCCTCTACTTTGTTCTTCTTAGCAGCTTCTCTCAGTATGGCCTCAGCCTCCTCTATCCTTCCCTGGGAGATCAGCCACCGAGGAGACTCTGGGATGAACCTGCCTCGCAGGTAGGAGAGAGAAGGTCCACGCTTTGGTTATCGTCGCCTTGCTAAACTAACGGCCTATGTCATTTTTTTCAGGAAAAATAAAAAACTGATCCAAAACAAAACTATATGATATTTCTTATGACTATTTAAATAGAAATAACACTGTCTGTCAGTTATGTAACTGACAGACAAATGTAATGGATTTAAATAGGTTTAAATTGGATTAAATCTGACTTAGGCCAAAACAAATTTTAAAGTTAGGCCATTATACTAACAGGGGAGTGAACAGCATGATCCTTTTCAATTAGGAGATGGGCAATTTTACCAGAGGTGGCCAGTGTCATGAGGAGCTGACTTAGGCAAAAATATCATTTTCCTCAAAAAATGACTTAGGCCATTAGTTTAGCAAGGTGACGTTATGGAACACAGAAGAGAGAGGCTCACGCTCAAACAGTCGGAAGGGCTTTACCTCAAAAGCAATTCATGGTCCCATACAGGTGATTAAAGCGAACAGAAAATATCATCCTTTGAAAATATAATAATTGTAAGAGAAAAAGTCGTCTCCAAAAAACTAAAATAACCTTCAAATCTATACTGAAAATGTACGTTATAATTTAGTCATTAAGCAGATGCTCTTATCCAGAGGAAGTGCACACGTGTGTATGCAGTTTCAATGTAGTGCTTCAAAGAAGGATTCAAGTTAAACGTGACTGATATTGTACTTCTAACGCTTG
Source organism: Gymnoscopelus braueri (assembly GCF_963280865.1). Classification (NCBI taxonomy): domain Eukaryota; kingdom Metazoa; phylum Chordata; class Actinopteri; order Myctophiformes; family Myctophidae; genus Gymnoscopelus; species Gymnoscopelus braueri. The sequence goes on from NC_137623.1 coordinate 5,317,194, forward strand.
AGGGGGCCGTGTTTTTGTTTGTTTTGTTTTGTTTTGGAAAATGAACAAATAAATAAAATAAAATAAAATAAATGAAAAGTAAGTAATTGAAACACAGCCCCTCACACATTAGAAGGACAATCAGTCACCAGAACCAAGGACGGGTGTTTTCAATGAATCCATCATGGTTAAAATGGAGTAACAATGGGTTTGTATAGGAAGGGGGCGTGTCAGATAAAATGAATATCAAATATCTAAATACTGAATCAAGCAACTTCTGGGGTACTCACAAAAAGCTGAACAGACGTAAAAATGACCCCAAAAAAGTTTGAAAGTGAAATATCCCTCTAAGGATTCAGTACCTGTTCTTTTTCTCCTGTAAAATGAAATAAAAAGTTATAAAATGAATAAATAAATAAAAGAAAAAACCTTTAGAATTTGAATTTATAAAAGAATGAAAGAAACTATTAGCATCTATACTACAGTGAGCTGTCACAGGTAATAGAGCGTCGCAGTTCCCGCCCACTTCCTGTTTTTTTTGGTGCCGGAAGAAAAAACTCAATGCATTTTTCCATTGACATTTCCAAAAATATTTATATCTATTAATTTAAGCCTCGAATCAAGCCATCATGACATGACATGAATCATGACCATAAACGTTTGATTCTGTGATTATTATTTTTTTGAAAACGGCAAAACAAAGGGTATTTATTAAATATAGTATATCATATAATTAAATATAAAATAAAAAAAAATCACAGAAAAAACGTTTTATGGTCATGATTCATGTCATCTCGTGATGGCTTGATTCGAGGCTTAAATTAATAGATATAAATACTTTTGGAAATGTCAATGGAAAAATGCATTGAGTTTTTTCTTCCGGCACCAAAAAAAACAGGAAGTGGGCGGGAACTGCGACGCTCTATAGTGATAATATAAGTCCCCAATATTATGAGTAAAAAAAAACTGTCTCGGTAGTGATGGTTCTTTTACAATGACTGTAACTCACCACCAGAGGGGTGCGTAGAGCAGGCCAGGCAGACATAAAGCCAGCAGAAGAGACCTCCAGTCCCTTATGAAATAAGCAAAGAGAGGCAGCATCATGTAGCCAGAGGTAAAGAACAGATTCATTCCCAGAGACAAAAACAGGACACGTACGTTTCCTGTCAAGATCTCAGTACCTGGAGGGAAGCAGAGGGAGAGAAATACACCAAAATAAGACACGTTTATCGGCTGAAGCTCCTCCGTTCCACAGATTTCCATAAACCTAGAGACACTGTATTCTGCAATAATATCAATGCACACAGTATGTCTAATGTATCATTTCATGATCATGCCCGGAATCAAACCCATGACCAATTGTGGTCTGAAGGCGAGAGCTCTACCGACTGAGCTACCTGAACGAGAAAAGTAAAAATCAGGTTTAAATAGCAGGTTACATGTTACATTCAGCACTTTCCCATCCATTCTCAACATGTGTGTTGCATACCTATGACAAAAGCAGCAATATGGTTGGAGTACTGGCCCAAAGCAACGATGAAGAAGAGGATAGAGAACACCGTCCACGAGGGAGAGAAGATTTGGACAAAGGTAAAAAACATCTGGACTGCCATGGTTGCAAACATAACAGGCTTTCGTCCAAACCTTAAAAAAAAAAAAAGAGACAAAATTAGCCAACATGTGTTTTGTTTCTCTTTCCTTTGCAATTTACAATTTACATGTTTGCAGTGGTGGAAAAAGTCCACTCAAATGTTTTACTTAAGTAAAAGTAGCAATACCACAATATAAAAATACTCTGTTACAAGTAAAAGGCCTGTGTTAGAAATGCTACTTGAGTGAAAGTACAAAAGTATTGGCATATCTTCTTTTTAATAGGTCAGCCATACACATCTGGACATAGGGAAACTGTTAGTTATTATTGGTGGATTATAAACCAGATAGACCAACGATAACACTGGATAACTGACCATCCTGAAGGTCAAAGGGTGCAGTCACAATCCCATAACTTTCTATTTATGTCTCACTTGACCATGAATCCTTATGTCACACATAGGTCAGTAACGGTGTACTCAATTTACTCAACTACATTTCAAAGACAAATATTCTACTTTTGACTCCACTGCAACTCTTGGAAGGCTGTGAAGTACTCATTAATTCAGGCCATTTCCCCACAAGCCTGAAGAGACGGAGCGTCATGGGTCATATTAAATAATCATGCCATATGGTTTCAAATACTTGTCTGAGATTTGTCCAGAGAAGAAGGATCCACACAGAACTCCCAGGAAGTACACTGAGGAGGTGAACGGTTGCTTCCACTGGTTGCTGCATACCAGGTCAAACTGCAGGTTGAGAATTTACAGTAAAGAAAGATTGACACTTCCGTTAAAATAAAATTGTATTCACTAAAGTTATGGATTGTGTAGCGTTAACTTGAAAGTGTAAACACATGCACGCACGCCAGTGGTGGAAAGTACATTTACTTAAGTACTGTACGTAAGCACAATGTTTAGGTATTTGTACCTTACTGGAGTAATTCCAATGTTAAATACTTTTACTTCTACTCTCCTACATCTCAGAGGCAAATATTGTACTTTTACTCCACTGTACTTTAGTTACTAGTTACTTTGTAGATTTTGATTATTATTACAAAACATACATTACCCACTTCAGCCCTAGTATATACATTTCGGCCATTTGAAAATAGCAGAGCTATTTTCAGAAGATTTTTATACAATTGAAAACTTCTGCACAGACATTCTGCATAATGAGTACTTTATACTTTTGTACTTTAAGTGTATTTTGATACCAATACTTTTGGAGTTTTTGGACTTTTACTTGTAACAGAGTATTTCTATATTGCAGTATTGATACTTTTACTTAAGTAAAAAATGTGAGTACTTTTTCCACCACTGACGCAAGCGCGCGCACGCACTGACCTCTGTGACGATGGTGGACTGGTAGATGTCTTGGCTGTAGCTCCATCCGTCCACACAGCTCTCCTGTCTCAGTTCAGTGAGGTTCACGTCCCGACCGGGGATGTAGCCCAGAGCAGACAGGTTCCTGACCTCGTCCAGTCTGTACCGGTGGCATCGGCTCTGCTCCTCCTGTCCGTTCACCACCTTGTCAAATATAATGACCTCTATTACAGTGCAATAAGCCGTTTGTATGGTATGTATGGTATGTATGGTAACTAGGGATGCACCGATATGGAAATCCTGGGCCCCTACCAATACCGATGTTTATAATTAACAATTTGACCGCTAACAGATAGCCAATACCGATGTATATTAACGTATGGAAACATGTCGTGAAGCATTGGTTCTCAAAGTGGGGTCACCCCCCCCCCCCCAAGCAAAATGTGTTAATAAAGCGTTGCAATCATTTTAACCCCTTTATCCATATTTTATACTTTGGCAATTAAAAAATAGCAGATATACAAGCTCATAGCGGTGCTATGAGCTTGTATCTGCGATATATTTCTTTTATCATTTGTAACTCAAATCTTTGCTTTTGGGGTTCCTGGAACAAAATATTTTGAGATGGGGGTCCCAACCAAATACAGTACATATCATTTTGGGGGTCCTTGACATGACAACATTTGAGAACCACTGTCGTAAAGAACAATACACTGGCATCAGTTGCTCACCTCTACAGGGATGATGGCCGTGCGCCACTCTGCAGTCAGGTTTACATCTGGAACCAGGCAGTGGTGGCGGGGGGTGTCAGCCAGGAAGATGACAGAGAAGGAACTGAAGCCATTGGGAATGGTGCTGGCACAGAGCAGGAAGAACAAGGTCTGCTGGAAGCGTCCCCACTGTCCAAGGAAGGCTGTGGTCTCCTCGTAGTCCTTCATGGCCAAAGACCCAAGAGCCAAGATTCAAGAATCTCCTCTTCCTGCTAACACTACATACCTTATCACCAGTCAGGTCAGGTGATGTGTCAGTCCAATGGTTAACAATGGTCAATGGTCAACCATTGACCACCCAACACACCCTCCCACCCCCCCCAATGCCCAACACCCTCTCATAATCCCTCATAGTCCCAGGCCCAGGAATCTTCTAGGCATATACTGTTGGGCAGACACCTCTTATCTCCTTTTCCCCCCGTAAATCAATGCTGTACTTCGCCATTCTATATCACACAAAAGTAGCAAAAATAGCCGATCTACAAGCTCAAAACGCGTCGCTAAGCTGCTATTTTTTTCATTAGAATCCTGAAACATTTTAATTTAATTTCAAATGCAGTTAGTTATACTTATGTTAACTTTATGAATACAAATACATTGGACATAAAAAGACAATAGAATATTAATACTAGTCATTAAGCTATTAATATAGACTGAAGTGATTAAAGCGGGTCATGTTTGCATATATTTGGAATTGTAACTGAAATCAATGATATATCAGTATTCCAATATTAACCTGCGGGCCGCATTAAGTAGGATGGGGTAAGGATGGAGGCCGCATGTGGTCCCCGGGCCGCCAGTTGCCCATGATGCTAAAACCACAATCCACTATTGTTATTATTACTTTGTCTGAATTAAACTCTTAAAGGTGCCCAAAAAGTGTATTATACAGAGAAGGTGGGGTCCTGAGAGGCTTCCCACCTCCGAGAATAGACTTTCAACAAAACAAAATAGCCTTTATTTCAGTGAGTAGCGAAGTGGTTTTGTTTATTTTTACTACAGTTGGAGCCCTCGCAGGGCAGTGGAATTCCTTGTCAGTTTACATACAGTCAGTAAGTCACTCCGCTCAAGGGAGGGAGAGAGCTTGGTACATCATTACATTACATTACATTACATTACATTACATTACATTACATTACAGTCATTTAGCAGACGCTTTTATCCAAAGCGACTTACAATAAGTGCATTCAACATAGGTAGGGAACGAAAACTACTAATCACCAGAAGTCTTTAGTGCATTTTCTGCAAAAACAAGCAACCAAGAGTATACCTAGCGCTAAGGTAAAAGTGCAATATATCAGCTACCTATTTCCTTAAACAGATGAGACAAAATAGCTAAATCAAATGAGCATGAGCTAAAACAAATAAGTGTATCGACTAAACAAGATCCAATAAACAATACAACAATAGAAAACAAGCGTTCGTACAACTAGTTAACAACAAGTAGGTCAGGCAGAGAGGAAGGGTAGTGTTTCCTGAAGAGGTGGGTTTTCAGCCTGCGGCGAAATATGGGCAGTGACTCTGCTGTCCTAACAGCAGAGTCATCATTATAGAGAGAAAGGGGCCCTGTGACCTGACCTTATCTTTCCGACCTTATCTTTTCTTTCCGACCTTATCTTTTCTTTCCTGGAAAGCAAAGCATAAGGCTGCAATAATATGATCTCATCTCATGTTGATAAACATAGTTTAGGTTTAAGGTCATATACTGACACAGTTAAAGTTACACTATTGGAAAACTCAAATAAGATAATGAACTATATGAACTACATCTTTAATGACGAGACAATTCTTTAATAACAATCCAAACATACAAATGATAAAAATAAAATATGAAATCCTATGAGCTGTTAGTGATTATTATTAATAAAATACGTTTTTGTTGTTAAAACAAACATTTTGTTAAAATGTTGTGACTTACCATGGTTCGTAGCCATGCAGTTCTGTATTTTTCCTCTACTGTTGTTGGGTTCTCCCTTCGCCCAGTCTGTGAAGGTCATTGGGCGACCGTCACTCCACAGCCAAGCACCATTCTAGATGACAATACAACATCATAAATGTCAATAGGTACAGTGTGTGAGTATCATGTGTCAGCGTAATATAAGATACAGCTAATAAGGGTTCATGTTCCTTACCTTGCCTGTTACATCATAGCCACCGATCCACACTTAGTATTTGCACCAATTTACAACTTTTGTCACTCTGCCCTTATAATTATTAACCTACAGTGACTACACTGTTGCCTACATAAAACACAGTGGGCTATCAATTATGGCCTGATGATTCTGGTTTTACTTGTGGTGCTGGGCTGGCATTTATACACAACTGTCCATCCATATAGCTCCAAATTGATCTCATGCACAGAATTACTTCAAATGATTATGAATATCCAGTTATAAATTGGTCATTGTCACCTACCTGGTAGATGTAATTCTATGAGCAACAAAAACACACTTAAAAGAGGATATCTCTGTGTTGGAAATTGGGATAATGCATCTATGATATGCCTAAGGCCTGTTGAAGTTTTGCTTAATTGTTCAACCACCATCGTTGAGACGCTGAATAGACTCTCTCTCTCACTCTCTCTCTCTCTGAGAGATTTGACTAGGTCGTTCACACTCGCTGTGCGTTGATGGCTTGTTAACGATCGTCATTGATCTAAATAGACCAAGGTGTTACTTGATTTGAATCCTTTGTTTCCTTTGAAATAGAGAGGGGTCATTGACCACTGTTCTGCTGTACTAAAAAGGTATACAAAAAAGGACTATTCTATTAATTTAAATTTGCATGACCCTAAAATTAGAAAGGCATGACCCTCCCCTATTTTCCTCCAGGGGTCCCCTTCTGTAAATTTCAACTAGTCCCTAATTATGGCCCTATTTCCAGTTTAAATCTGTCCCAAGTTTTTTGTCCTGATGTCTTGAAAACATTCTCAATTCCAGACACGGTGTCCCGGAATCTAGAATTGAATTGGCCAATGTATATGTGTGTACGTGTGCGCACATCAGCGTGTGTACGTGTGTGTGCGTGCAGAGCACGTAGACTGCAGGATGTGTGTAAACAGAGCTGTTTGGGGCATTTGACCTCTGGGGTCACCGGCTCCTTCTTCATAAAAATGTTATGCCATTTGACCTCTGGGGTCAACGGCTCCTTCTTCATAAAAGTGTTATGATTGTAGAGTTGTGTTCATATGCGTCAGCAAAATATTGGCCCAGTTTGGATGTGAGAATGCTGTATGAGGGGCTCCCTCATACAGCATGCTGACACCGGGTTTGACATCCCTGGTCTATCACATGGCACAGCATGTGATAGACCAGAGATGTCCAACTCATGATCCGCGGGCCATTTGCGGCCCGTGGAGGGGTCCAATGCGGCCTGCGACATGATTTAAAAAAAGCGAATTCATACTACCTCTAAAGACGTCGCCAGCAGCTTCTTCAATCAAACAATCACCCCTCCCCCACCTGCCTAGCTGATGGCCTGGCCGTAGAGAAGCTTTGTCTCTCTCCAGCTGTGGAATGTTCTCGCTGATTGGCATCGTTAACAGTCTACTCTACTCAACTATTAGTTGAGTTGTGATGGCCACACTATTTGATCCTCACACAGGAGTCGGCCTAGTAGCACGGACATGTATTCTCTCTCTCTCTCTCTCTCTCTCTCTCTCTCTCTCTCTCTCTCTCTCTCTCTCTCTCTCT